>NC_132851.1:25259090-25562121 GCF_048164855.1 Canis lupus baileyi | reverse complement strand
GATCAGTAATGAAAGATGAATACGTTCTAGAGAAGTTATGCAACACAATGTCTATAATTAATAGTATTATATTGTACATTTTATTTTTTTTAATTTTATTTATTCATTCATAAGACACAGAGAGAAAGACGCAGAGACAAAAACAGGCTCCATGCAGGAAGCCCGACGGGGGACTCAATCCCAGGTCTCCAGGATCATGCCCTGGGCTGAAGGCGGCGCTAAACCACTGAGCGACCCAGGCTGCCCTATATTGTACATTTTAAAAACTATTAAGAGGGTAGATCTCATGTCAAATGTCCTTATCCCAACAAAATAAAAATAAAAATTAAATACACGCACCTACACATACCCACACACATGCACATTCCCACAGCAGAGAAAACATGTTCAAAACTTCTGTAGCCATACCATTAAAAAAAAAAAAAAAGATCAGTTATCAGGTTGTAGAATTTAGGAAAAGAAATAGTAAGGAAAATCAACTCAGATGAAGGTCACAATAGGAAGATAAAGAGGATAATTAACAGTACCAAAAACACAGGGCCAAGGGAACAAAAATAAGAAAGGCAGATAAGCGAAATGCTACAGATTAAACACTTAGAGGAAAGAACATAATAGAATGGAAAACAGGTAAGTGCTGGTGGCCATGAAGGAATACCCCCAAAAATAAAATAGAATTAAAAAATAGAATAAAAAAGAATAAATTCAGAAATAAAGCAAGCTTGAAGATGTCAACTGAAAGGCATATGTCCTAGTAAAACTTTACAACAATTAATACAAAAGTATATATTAATAAAGTTAACAGATTTCAAAAATAAAGAATTTTTTAGGCAAGATAAGACCAAGTCATTTCTAAGGGCAGATAATTTCTTAAGATTAAGTCATTCTTTGGGGCAAGTCATATCTAAGGCTGGCCACAGTCTTTTCCACAGCAACCCTTAACGTATAAGAATTTATAAAGCACTCTCAAGAAAAGAAAGCCAGATATAAGAATTGTATAGGTAGGCAAAACAATGTTCAAGTACAAAGGCAAAACAAATACTCTCAAACATGAAAGTACTTGGGAAATAGAATGTCCATGTGCCCTTCTTGGAAAAGTTCCAACGGGGTAAAATTCAGCCAACCAAGAAATCATTAGAAAACCTCTAGCAAATATACTGTGGTGAGCAGTGAGTTCATTTAGAAATAAATGTATGAATAACTAAAACAATTATTAAAATTATGACTGTTAAACTCAATATAATCATGACCATGTAGAAACTATATAATTAGCAAGAGTTTGGAAGACGTAAAAATGTTCAGAAGTAGTATAATTAGGCTGAGACCTTCAGATTACTTCCCTGGGTTCTGTAACAATAATAATATTTTTAAAAACCTGACCAAGGCTCATAAAAAAAGTTTAAAAAATTCAGTAATATACTTAATGAGAAATCTAGAAGAGCTATATGAAGAAACTTTAAAATACTCCTAAAGGACATACATATATAAAAAAATTAAACCAAGGAAAGATATAATGTGTTCTCAGATATAAAGACACAATATGTTAAATATGCTAATTATTCCCAACTTAATATATACATTTAATGCACTCCAGATAAAAACTTAAATTTGATGCTATCATAAATTTAAAATAGGCACTCTGGTTCTAAAGTCTATATGCAAGACAAATTTTTAGTATATTCTGAAAATGAAGAGTAATGAGATAGGAAGTACTCTAATCAGATACTGAAATATTTTATAAATGCTACAAAATTTAAATAGCATTATATTGTCACATGAATTATAAAAACATTGGAACAAAATGAAGAACAGAATCAATATGTATTAAACCTCTATCTGTAAGTGAAATAGGTGGCTTTACATACAAGTTGAGAAAATATAGATTATTCAGTTAGTGGTGTCAGTGTAACTGAGTACCCATGTGGGGGGAAAAAACAAAATTATGCTTGATTCCTACTTCATTCTTCACAAGAAAGCAAATTTCAGCTAGAGAAAATATTGAAATGACAAATCATAAATGTTCTAGAGGAAAATAGTTTTTTAAATTGTGGAGGTAATTTTTTAAAATACTTTCTGCATGGCAAATATCTAAGTATGACATAAATTCAAGAACTCAGAAGAGGAAAAAATGAATAATTTTGATTAATACTTTTAAAAATACATCAAGAAAGGAACAGGAAGCTTCCAGAAAAAATATACAACTGGCTCTGAACCATATAGAAGATGTGCAGTCTCATTATAATGATATGCAAATTATAACTATAAGAAGATACCAATCCCTTAAATATAAGATTGGCAAAAAAGTTTTTTAAAAACTTAACATGGTAGTTTGACAAGTGCATTTGCAGTGGGAGTACAAGTTCATGTGCTTTATGAAGAACAACTTGGAAAAATCTATTAAATACAAAAATGTACACCCAGCAATTCCACTCTTTGGAATTTATCCTACAAATATTCTTGCACTTTAAAAAATGATATATGTATATTACAGAATTATTCATAGTGGTGAAAGTTTCACAGCAATCTAAGTTTCCATCAGTAGAGAATTTAGGTAAATCATAGACAGCTAATAGCAATGAAATAATACACAATGAACAAAAGAATGAGAAATTTCTCTATGTGCAAATACGGAATAAATTTCCAAGATACATAGTTAAGTAATAAAAGCAAGGTACAATGTGTATACAGTAATTCAGTATGATTCACTCTGTGTGTGTGTGTGTGTGTGTGTGTATGTGAATATGCATTTGAAAACTCACAGACTATCCCAAGAGGAATACACAAGAAACTGGTAGTAGTGTGTATCTCTGGAAAGAGGAGATTGGTATTCGGTGGACAAAAATAGAAAAAAGCACTACTTTTCACTGCACCTTTGATTCTGCTAAATTTTGCATTATCTGATTTTTAAAAATTGATTTCCTAAACTATTGTCTCAGGAAATTAGAACCAGACCAGGAAGAGGGAAATGAAAGGTTTTATTTTTTTATTATAAGCTCACTTCTGTATTATTTGATTTAATGTATGTTATTTTTATCTTGGTTTAAAAATTCATAAATTAAGCATAAAAATAATTTTAAATACTCTGTTCTATTTAAAATACTCTATCCCACTATTCAGCTGTTTGTGCCAATTTTAGGAGTAGAAAATATGTCGTTGTAGCTATAATAGAGACAAAATGTTCAAAGGATTATGGGAACACAAAAAAGAGATCAAATAATTCTGCAGTTGGATGGGCAATTACCAGGACCCTCATAGTTGGAATGCAGAGGTTAAACTGGCCTTACAGAACGATAAGTTCACCAGACACCTGTGCAAAAGCCTTGTTGGTATGGAGTTCAGCATGAGCAAAAACATGGAGGTGCACAGAACCGGTCATGTTTGGGAGCCACAGTGATCTGGTGATGCATGGCAGTAGGAATGGCACAGAAGAAATGGCTAGAAGTAAGTTGTGAACGAGAAAGGGAGGTTGGAGAGAATATCACAAAAGGCCTTGAATGCCATGCTAAGAAATGTTGTCCTTATATAGTACATCAGTGGATCCCAAACTCGCTATCAGAATTACCCAAGGTAACTTTGTAAAACTACAAATCCCCAGAGCCCTCCTCCAAACCAATCAAATCTGACTCTGATGGACAGACCTGGAAATCTGTAATTTTAGATTAAAATCCCTTTGCCTCGGCCTTAGACGAAGGAGAATCATCAGAATTATATTTATGGTGTTTGGGTCACCACTCTGTGTGCAAGGAGAGAGGAAGGGAACCAAATGTCCCATTAGGAGGTTATTAAGAATTAATCATATGTATAGTCTCCCTTCTTACACCTGTCAGGCTGAAAATTAAGATCTCTTTCCAGGCACCTAAAGTTGTAAACTAATTCCCTCCTGGACTGTGCTGAAGGTAGAGCAGGAATGGGGGAAAAGGAGAAATAGTTCCTGTTGGATATATTACCTTTCCCCTGTTCCTGCCTCCAAACATCCTCATTATGTTTCTGTCATGAACACCTGGTCAGAAAGAACATAAAAGATATAAGAGCAACCAAGCACATTCACTAAGGTTTTCCTTAGAAACAAGGCCTTTTCCCCTATCTTATTATAACAGCAATAACCACAACCCAAAACCAGTTCCGGTCCTGGGGGGTAGATTTTGTGTGACCTTTTGAACAGCTGATTTAGTTGCTACCCTCAGGCTCCAGGCTGATGTTCATTACACAGATGATGCTCCCCAGAAACTGGTGCTCACGAATTCCTCCAGAGTCCTCCTGTCAAAGTTGTGTTTCGTCGATTCAACATAAAAGTGACAAGCACAGAAATAGGAAAGTGCGTTAGACATGGGTCCTGCCTTCAAGGATCTAGCCCTTCACCTAGCGATCAAGAGATTGGCTGCAAATCCCTCGTCAGTCCAGAGTCCTGTCAGATGCTTAGCAGGGAAGAGCTACCATGACTTGGTAGCAGTCCACAGAGTGGGTGTTCAGTAGAATAATCCTGGTGACCTCTGGTCTAGAGCTGAACATAGAATATTACATTTTTTTAATTTAAATTCAATTAGCTAACACATAGTACATACTTTGTTTCCGATGCAGTGTTCAATAATTCATCAGTTGTGTATAATACCCAGTGCTCATCACATCATGTGCCCTCCTTAATGCCCATGATGCAATTACATCATCTTCCCACCCACCTCCCCTCCAGCAACCCTCAGTTTGTTTCCTATATTAAGAGTCTCTCATGGTTTTTCTCTCTCTGATGACTTCCCATTCAGTTTTTCCTCCCTCACCCTATGATCCTCTGTGCTGTTTATTACATTTAAAAAGAACCTTCAGGGCGTTCCTGGCTGGCTCAGTCAGCTAAGCGATGGACTCTTGGTTTCAGCTCAGGTTGTGATCTTAGGGTCATGAAATCAACTCCCTGAATGGGGCTGCAAGCTCAGCATGGCAAATATCTAAGTATGACAGTCTGCTTAAGATTCTTTCTTCCTCTCTCTTTGCCCCTCTCCCCAGTCATGCACACCAATGTTCTCTCTCTTTCTGTCTCTCAAATAAATAAATAAATCTTTAAAAAGAAGATAAAAATAACCTTCAGTATCATTTAGCCCAATCACCTCAAGTCATAGATGAAAAAACTAGGTGCAGAACAATACATTGATTTGCTCAATGTTATACAGGGAGCAAAACTCAAGCTGAAATCAGACATAACCAACTTCCACTCTGAACCTTATAGGTCACATGACTGTAATTTCCAGTCCCAATGCCATAACCAGCTTTCCCAAGTAGGGCACGAGTGTCATGAGTATTATATCCATCTCATCTCTTAAGACAGATGAGGACATTAGAGAACTTTAAGTTAGAGGAACAGGAGATCTATTGACCCACAGGATGGAGATCACAAGACTTTGGTTCAAAAAAAAAAAAACAAAAAACAAAACAAGACTTTGGTTCATTCACATGCCCAACATGCAACAGTTATTGAATGTGATCAAAGATAAGCAATACAGATAAGTTCTCAGCTTTCTGATTTGAACACTGTCAATCATCTTGCCCCAGACACATGATAGTAAAAGGCTAATCTGTGCTTTTTTTTCATCTGTGCTGGCTCCAAACCAATAGTCTGCCCATATTCCTTCTTTCCCTTCTCAAGTTTGGGTCTCAAGGCATAAAGCAGAGATGACAAATACAATACATGCTATTTCTGTCCTGTCCACTATCCTTGGCAGACATCATCACAGCACTCTTTCCACTGTAGTTCAAGAAGATCTTAGAATCTTTCCCCACACAACTCTAGGAAACAACCATCAATCCATCTAAGATAACATATGACTCTAAGGTGCATGGATTTTGCTCTTTTTCCTTCCTACATAATCCCAACCTGATTCAAAATCTAAAATAGAATTGCTTGAAGGATAGACTGAAAGAGGAAAAACCTCAGGAAAGTTCTAGTAAGTAACACACACACACACACACACACACACACACACACAAATGATTGTAAGACTGCCCAGAATCAATTCAAAATGATTCAATAAAAGTTTATTGAGTGCCAGCACCATGTTGGATGAGGAGTATACTGACATGAATAGACATAGTCTCCATCTTCAAAAGTTTCCACACCAGATGGGGAGAGATTTCTATAACAGATAATTTTTAAACAATATGGTAATGATTATAACTGGATAAGCTCTATGCCTTCAGGCAGGGATCATGACTATATTTTTTACTACTACATACCCACCACCCACCACCACACCTGGTATAGACCAGGAACTCAGTAATAGTTGTTAAATGATTAAGGCAGACGTCATAATACTTATTTTTTTCCGGAATAAATGGGCAAAAGCCCTAAGGAAAAAGTCAAAGTTTTCCAGCATCTTGAAAAAATCATTAAGAATCTTCCAGATGAAGAAACATGCATAAAAACAGGAAATCCTATTTATAACTTTTCTACAAAATTATGATTAAAAATAAAATAAGCCACTTGTCCTCCAGTTGTTCGTAGATAACAATTACCCACTTTCTAAATGATTTTAAAAAGGGCTTCATGAATATACAATAAGATAAAGGTATGACTAGTTTTCATCAAAGCTGTTATAATCCACCTTTATTTGTTCTAGATATCCTGGAAACCCCAAATTCAAAAATGCTCACAGATTCCACAGGGTTTGTGCTTTCAGAGTGATATTTTATCAGTTATCTTTTGTGGAACTCTAATTAAAATCAATAAGGGTGACGTGTCATTGACTGGCCTGGTTTTACCAGTGCATAGCAAAAAGACAGGAGAACAGACTTGAGGGGTAATAATCTGCTACTTGTTTTTACTTCCTAAATTGCAGATGTCTGTTTCTAATGGATGAACAACTGAAATTTCTAAGCACTTACTACTTCAAGCATAACTAAATGTCTTCCATCAAGCAGCTATATTAGAAATTTGATTAACATTATCTCTTCAAATATGCTTGAAAGAATTCATTCCTGTTTTTCATGGAGAATACCTTCAATCTCGCCTTTCTTTGAACTTCGATAAGCCTTATAGTCCATGTGCCCTACTCTTTTGTACTTGATTATATACTCTTCTGTGTAGCGCATTAAAATTGTGTTATATGTGCTAAGTCATGCATCTACAGTAAGGTTGTGGGTCCAAGGCAAAGAGATCAGATCTTCTAATTCCTTTACGTCACATATAAAAAGAAAGAAAGAGGGCAGAGAGAAGAAAGGAAGGAAAGAAAATAAGAAAGAGAGAAAAAAAGAATGAAATGTGCACCTATTAGGCATCCATTATCTTCCATGCATGGCTCTATGTGCTTTGTATAATATATGCCACTTAATCCTTTAAAGAACACTATAAAATAATCACTTCTTTCCTTTTTGGAGATAAGTAAACTCAAACATGAAATTGGTTGCCAGCTGAATGGCAGATGCAGAATTAAAACCCAGGTCCATCCTTCATGTTTACTTCTCCTTCTGAAAGAAGTTGCTCTGCCAAAGCCCCTTCTCAGGCAACAGCGATGAACAGCCATGCCATATGGTATTAGGCTCTGACTCATCCCCTTTCTCTTGGGCACAAGTGACTGAACAGGACTTTGATATCTGAGGCATGAAGCCATTCAGATTATTTCTATTATTTAACCTAGAAAGTAACTGAGAAACAGAATCAGTTAACAGTGAGACACAGAACCAAAAATAATGAATTAAGAAATGACTCATCAAGCTACACAGTAGAATACATTTACAAAAGGTATAACCAACAAATGATTTATATGTGTATTATATAAATAGTTCCTATAGATCAGTGAAAAAACGGCAGGCAATATGATAGGAAAATGGTCAAAAGATTAAAAAAAAAGCATTTCACAAAAGAACAGATGCTACGTAGGGTGGCCATATAATGCATCACCCAAACTGGGACCACTCAGTAATTATACCAGAAACACAGGAGTGAGCCAGGACTGACCCAAGCAAGTATGATATATGAGGTACCCCACCCAAATAACATCAAACATATACAAAGATGCTTAACCTCACTGATCATTCAGCAAGTGCAAATTAGGACTACACTATGATACATCCACACACCCATCAGAATGACTACAAAGAAAAAGATCGAATACCATCAGCAAAGGGTGAGGATAGGGGGTAAGTGGAACTCTCCTTCACTGCTGGGGGAGTATAAATTGAGACAATCACTCTGAAATACTCGTGGGGAGTATCTACCAAAGTAAAGCATGTATGTCTGATGCACTAGTTCAACTTTCAAGTACATAGTATTTATATTTATATACATATGTATAAATATACCAAAAAACACATAAAAATTTGGATAGCAGCATTATCCATAACAACTCCAAACCCAATGGCTATCAGTAATAGAATGGATAAATATGGTATAGTATATTCATACAATAAATTACTATACCGGTGCCACATAAAACAACATGGATGGATATCACAAGTACTAAGTACTTGTGGATGGATCTAAGTACTAAGAAACTAGTACTAAGTACTATATGATTACATTTTTATAAATGTCAAAACAGGCAAACTACTCTATGGTGTTAGAAGGCAAGTTACCCAGATACCTTTGGGGAAGAGTTGGTGAATGAGACAAAGGTAGGGAGCTTCTAGGTTCTGGCAATGTTCCATTTCTTTGTCTAGGTGGTAGTGATTCAGGTATTCTCACTTTGGAAAACAGCATTGGTCCCTACATCAAAAATGTGTGCAATTTTTTTGTCTGTATACTATATTTCAATAAACAAGCATATGAGTAGAAAGAAAAAAAATGTTTAAAGAAAAAAATTTCCTGAAGTAGGGCTGTGATGGGCAATATGCAAGCTAGAGGTCTAGGGAATAAAACAAAAGTAAACAGAGAAAGGCAGTCAATAAAGATGATATAAAGGGGGAAAAGAGGATGTATCCAGCAGTTATTAATCAGAGAATGTTGGTGTAGCTGCATTGCTAATACACGATGAACATTATTAGAAAAAAAAAAGATAGTAGAATGAAACAGACATGCAGTTAGAGACTGGGAAGCCATAGGGGGAAAAAAAAAAAAAAAACAGGTTTATGAACAGACAATAGTTTGCACTGACTCTAATTCTGGCAATTTTCCTATTCTAGATCTGTGTATTTTTACAGTAATCACCCTTTTATTGAGGCAATTTATAAAAGGTTCTCCATAAAAACAAACAAGGCTGGGGCACCTGGGTAGCACTGTCAGTTAAGCATCTGACTCTTGGTTTTGGCTCACGTCATGATCTCAGGGTCCTAGGATCTCCTGGGATCGAGCCCTGTGTCAGGCTCCCTGCTCAGAGGGGAGTCTGCTTGAAGATTCTCTCTGGCTCTCTCTCCATGTTCTCTCTTTCTCTCTCTTTCTCTCTCTCTCTCTCTCTCTCTCTCAAATAAATAAATCTTTAAAAAAATAAAATAATCGTAAAAACAAGGCTAACTAAAACACCAATGTTTTCTTTCTCAGGCCCACTAAAAGTAACATCTTGGCAACTAGGGAGCTTATCTTTATCGAAAGCTGTTTGGGTTATAGATGAAACCAAAATAAAATGAGCCAGGTGGGTGATGAACCCTCATGTCTTCCATGACAAGAGTTAGATGATTTCCAAAATATATTGCAAATAGAGAAACATCATCCTGATTCAAATCCATCATCTCTCCTGGGCGTATAAACCATGAGTGGTGCTCAAATAACAGATCTTATGTCATTTCACATTGACACATATTTATTGAGTTGTACTACAGCTCAGATGCTAAGCGCAGGGGTTATGGAGCTGAATATAACATGACTTGTCTTGGCCTCATAAGTTTAATTCATTTTGTTTAGTATTAAATCTCCAGCACCTGGAATAGTGTGTGTCACCTAATAGATGTTCAATTAATATTCATAGAATGAATTAGTGAATGAATAGGTAGAATAGATAGGCAAATAATCACCATGTCATGGATATAGAAGGATGCATAATAGGCTTTGGTGATACAAGAGAAGTTATTTTTCCAACAGAGGTGGAAAAAAAGCTACCTAGAAAGAACTATTTGATTGAGCCCTGAAGAATTTTCTCATTTACTGACAGACAAGGAAAGACATTCCAGGCTAAGAAGACACCATGGGAAAAATTAGGAGCATGTATGTATGTGCATAATGTGTTCGCTCTTTTCTTTCACAACCCAATCCATGAAAAATAGGAAAATGTGAGTGGGGTGGCCCACAGACCCCCAAAGTAAATACCCCACTTGTCTCCCAAATCAGCTGGTCAATTCTGACTACACAGAATAAAGAGGGATGTAGAATTATCCAAAGGATATGTGCTACTAAAAAAAAATGAGCACTTGAGAACTGAGTACTCCAGCTTATTGATCTTCCATGATGGATTTCATGTGGAGTTTCACAGAGCCCTAGCATATATCTAAGAGGTGCTGCTGCTGCATAAACCACCCTGGAGTGAGAGGAGGGCAGTGGACAAGATCTCATGGCCTCCATCCCAGATTTAACCAAATATCTCCTCTTTTAAATCTGTCTTCTGTAAGAGTTTAGTGAGAACATCAATCATTCTTTATATAACTGGGTAATTTATCTACTTTTTTAAAAAATACAGTTTTTTGGTTTTGTTTTGTTTTTTAAAGATTTTATTTATTCATGAGAGACACAGAGAGAGAATGAGAGGCAGAGACACAGGCAGAGGGAGAAGCAGGCTCCATGCAGAGAACCTGATGTGGGACTTGATCCCGGGTCTCCAGGATCACGCCCTGGGCTGAAGGTGGCGATAAACCGCTGAACCACCCAGGCTGCCCTAAAAAATACATTTTTGAGCAACTGATCTATTAAGTGCAAATTCACAGAATAACTGTACAGATGTTTGCTGCACTTTGTGCAGACACAATTTAATTACTGTAAATGAAAACTATTGATTTTTATTTTTTTGAAATTATGATCTATGCTGGAATTCCCAATCTATAGAAGAGTAATACCTCATTGTGATTTTTAACACCACACAAGAGAAGACATCTGTCACAATTGTCTCAAAGATGAAGGATCTGTCAATGTACTAATTTCGATTACTTCTCTTCATTCTCATATGCTGTACTGTGTCCTTTTCTATGGTATGCTTTGCACTGGGATCCATGAGCCCCTTCAAACATGTCTCTTGGTTGCCATATTGTTTTGGTGGCAAGGTATAAGAAATAAAATATTATCTCATGCTCCTCTCTTAGATTTCCCCACTCAGTCTCAGTTCGTGACTTTATTTGCATGCATTTACATTCTTCATTTCATTTATAAAATCAGTCAAAGGATCTTATAAGCCTGTTTAATGGGCTAACATCCAGGATGCCCATACCATTTTCAGACAGTTGATGTATCCAAATGATTCATTTCCTGTGTTCCTTCCTCCAACTTCCAGTGTCATCATTCCACTTTTCCAAATGAAATTTTAGAACTTTACCAATTTTTAAATTTCCTGACACAATAGAAATAGATATGTGTGTATGTATAATAGAAATAGACCAAATACAAATATTTGTACGTGTGTACATATCATGTGACTATATCACCTGTATAGAAGAGACAGCAACAGTCCATTTTAGCTTCTTTACTTATTAGTTCTAAGACTTTGGCTTCCTCAACGGTAAAAGAGAAGTAACTATATCTAAATCTCACAGAGTTTATATAAAGATGCATTATATGTGTACAATAGGAAAGCCTTGCTATAATTGATCTTCATTTCCTGTCACTATTATTTGCTGGCTTTGACCATAAACTAAAGGAAACTTATTTTAATTGCAGTTGGAACTGTTTCATCCAGGTGAGTTTTTCCACATGACTACCCTAGGAACTTGAAATTTATTCCAACAATCTTTATTTACTCAACAAAAAAGTACTGACCACCACCATCTGTCAGGAAGGCCATGAGGCTGGGCTTGAGATGGAAATATACAAAATCCAGTCTTTCTTCCAACTTATATCCTGAAGGAGACAAATATTAATAAAAAGAATCACACCACTGGATGTATAATTACAACACTGGCAAGAGTTGTTGGGGAAAGGAAAAGTCCCATGTGGGCCTATGAAAGGGAGCTGACCCAGTCTGGAGGGATCAGGAAAGACTTCTTCAAGGAAGGGCCTCTTGAATTGGGATCTAAGAGATGAGTAGGAATTAAACAGAATGCATTGGGAGAGGGGAACCAGAAAGCAAAAAGATCATCAGGAGGAAAGCTCCATGAAGGCATAAACCATGGGGAGTATGAAGAACGGAATAAAGGCCATGAGTCAGGAGCACGAATGGAGCTATGAGGGTGGAGGGAGACTAATGGTCAATAGTGACCAAATACCTCTGGAAGCCTGAATTATATCCTTAATCCTCCTAAAAGCCCCACAAGATAAGCTGGGAGCTGGAGAGAAAGTCTCGTACTACCTTGTGAATGTTACCAAATACTGAAGAGTAGAGGAGAAGTTCATTCATTGAGGAAATACTGCATCTCAGATACTCTCCTTGGCACTAGTTTATCCAGGCCAAAAAATAGAGAAAAAGCAGAAGAGAAAAGACCACAGAATCATGGAGGCTTTCCAGAAGTAGTGGGGCCAATAGCATAATTCCATTCTGCTAATGGAATAAGAAAGTTGACCAGCCAATTGGCAAAGACAGAGCTACGTCATTATCCCATTGGTAGAGATCCATGGCCATATCTCTTCTTTTCCTAAAGTGAAAAACAAATTGATTCAGAGCATTTGCTTGCAGCTGCAAAAAGCTTCATGGAACAACCCAGTTGTGCCAGTTTCCTGGTTCTTCCAACTATTCAGCAACTTTTGGAATGTCTGATAACAGGTTGGATAGGCTGCCCTCAAGTCACTAAAGCATACAACCACCTTGTGTGTCCTAACATCTTCTCCTCTTTGATTGCCCCATGCTGTTGCCAAAATCATACTTGCTCTCAATGCAATTTCATGCACCAATTTAAATGAGATATTTCTGGCCTCCTCCCACTCTACATGGCATATGTTCTCAATTCAGTCCCAAGAAAATTCTGGAAAATTTTTAATAGAAGAGGGAAAAGTGGTCAGAACCTCAGGCCAATCACAGCCCCCATCACATGCCCTGTCAGGACCAGGTATTTTTCTACAAATTAAGCTCATTCCTCCTCTTCCTCCATATTGCAACCATAAAGGATCTGTTCTATTTGTAAAGCTTTTAATTGGTTCAACTGAGCCAAGGCTAGAGAAGGACCAAGCAGTATAAAATAGAGGAAGAACATGGGTTTGGGACCTAAACATGAACTCTCATGGCTGCTGGAGTCAACTTACCTGTCTTGACTTCTAGCTCTGCCACATGGTTGATTCCTAGAGAAAGTTACTTTTTTTCTTCTTCTATAAAGTAGGGTAACATCTGAATTCTAATTTTGTAGTTACTGCATAGATTATATTAGATATAATATAGATATGTATAATAAATCTATTATATATAACTATTTTATATATAAAATCTATATAAGTATGTGAAATAAATGTTATATATATGATTTAAGTACATATAATGCACTTGGAAGTGTCTAGAAATACTTATACTATTATTATTATTATTATTATTATTAGGTGTTCTAGTTAACTATTATTACATAATATACCACCCCAAGTTCTAATGGAATAAAGCAATACTATTCTATTCTGCTCACAGCAGGAATAGTGCCTAAACTGGGGTGGCTTGAATGTTTAAAATTGGCCAGGGCAGCTTCATTGAGGCTCTATGACTGGGGTCTCCATTCTATCATCACCTGGATTCCTTGGTTATTCTCCCCATGGTCCTGCTGAGTCTGGAATGTCCAGGATAATTTCTTTACTTCTATGTCTGACAGTTGTGCTGGAATGACTGGAATAGCTATGGCTGACAGGGCATCTCTCTTTCTTTCTCCATGTTGCTAACCTGAACTTCCTCAAGCATAGTGGTATTGAGATAGTCAACTTCTTCCTTGACAGTTGGCCTCCCCAAGAATGAGCATTCCAAAAGATACTGCAAGCTTCTTATGAACTAGCCTCCAATGTCACACAGTACCCCTTCTGCCATATTCTATTAGTCAAGAGCAAGTCACAGAGTCAGTCAAGATTCAAAGGGCATAGAATTCACCAGCACCTTAGTACCGGAAGGCATGGCTCATTGGAGTGCCATCTTTGTAGGTAAGATATTAGTTTTCCCCTTGGCCTATAATGATGCACATCCTCCTCACATGCAAAATAAACTCACCCAAAGATGGCTGCATCATTATCTCTCATCTCATATGATCTCCTGCAACATCATCTTGACATTTTCCTATCAAAAGGGAGAGTGTATTTCACTGTCCCTTTGGATCTGACAGGGCCCGTGACAGCTTTGGCCAACAGGATATGGTGGAAATGATGCTGTATCACCTCTACACCTAACTGACCTGGGAGCTTCTTCTTGCCATCTTGGAAGCTAGCCGTGATATAAGAAGTGTGACTACCTTGAATCCACTATACTGTGCAAACTATAAGGCAAGGCCTTGGAGGATGAGATATGACGTAGGAAGAGAAAAGGCCAAAGAACAGCAAGGCATTGGGCATGTGAGAAAAAAGGCATCTTAGACATTGAGCCCAGTTGATTCTTCAGATGGCTCCAACCTCAGCTGCCATCTGACTACAACCATTTGGTGACCCCAAGTAAGAACCTCCCAGCTGAGCCCACTCAATTCCCAGAGCCCTGACATAGTAATAAATTGCTGTTTTAAACACCCACGTTCCAGGGTGGTTTGTTACCAGTAAGAGATAGCTAAGAATGCCAGCAAGCCACTTGATTTACCCGAGCCTCAATTTCCCCAGATGTCAGCATGGTGACATAAAACAAATACTCACTCCTTTCCTGTCTTTAATCATGGCTGAGGCAGCTATCTTGTTTTTGTTTGCCATACTCATTCAGCATTTTTAGAGGGATGATGTGCTTTCTCTTGTTTTGACAGGGAAATAAGAAAGCAGAGACATGCATTATTGATGCACAAAAACATTTCCCACCTCTTCTTTGCTGAAGTCAGTCTGAGTATCTCTTGCACTGTCACTTCTATATAAAGGTGAGAGACCAGCTCCCTCGCCTCCAGTTTGCCTCTTCCATCCACATGGGTATTTCAGAAGGAAAGACACCTTGCACTCAGAAACCTTCCCTCGGATCCAGGGCCTTGCATACTTCTGGCTTTTGCATATTTGTCTGCTTTTAAAAGGGGCCATTTTTTCCAAAACATTGTCACTGTGAATACCAAAAGAAAAAATAACAGACAGTTTTGGAAGTCCGAACATTATGCATTCCCAGGACTGTGACCTTTACAGGCACCTAAGATTCAATGAATATGGAATGAATGCAGGAAAGGATGGCTCATCTCATTTTTATTGAAAACTACATTTCAAAACCTCTATTTCTCAAAGAATGTTCATGGATACAGCACATCACAGTTACCAGGGAGCTTGTTAAAAATGCAGATTCCAGACACATTGAATCAGAATGTCTTGAAGCAGAGGCCAGGATTTGTATTTTTCACAAGCACCCACAGCGATTAGTAAGAGCACTGAAATTCAAGAACCAGTTCTAAATTCCCATGTTTCTTTCCAAGTTTGATTTGGGAACTATCAACTGGCTAAAACTGGGAACAAAGAGACCCAAGCAGGATTTAGAAATTCTGGTGCTTTGCATACCTTTCACAGAATTAATCATGTCTATGGGCTTCTTCTACACTTAAGGGTATAAACAGTACAGATGGTACACTGATTTTTTAAATCTGTTTTTGCTTAAACTGCCTAAATGTAAAACAAAAATGAGAATACCTTATTATAATTTCCAAGGCTTCAGGAAAAGTGTTTATTTAAAGGTGTGATGAGGATTTAATGGCAATGAGCAGTTAGTTCTTTCTCAGGTAAATCAACATAAGCACGTTTTTGTCCTGACCAGATTCTCTAAGTGAAAGAACAAAGGATTTAGAGAACGACCTAAATCAAATCAATTAACCTACCTGTGCCCTATTTTCCTTATCTGCTAAGAGAATTCCTGTGAGGATTACATAGGGTCACCATATTGTACAACTCACATTATGGACAGACCTACTGCTCTTCCAATCTCTGGATATGTGGTCTGGGTAGGACTCTATATTCAGCTACAAGGGTAGGAAGCGTATCCTATGCCTTAGCCAGTCAGCACTCCGCATTTCGCTGGGAAGAAGGGCAGGAGTACATGGCCCAAGCTGGACCGGTCAGAGTCAGCCTCAGGACTTGCACAAGTGCTCCTGGGAAAGGCTCTCACTTTCCTCTGCTGTACTTGAACTGAGAAAGGATGAGACTAGATCTGTTGCTGCCATTTGATACACGGAAGGGTGAGGTTGGGGCTGCTCTGGGATGAGAGGAATAACTTGGAGTTTGAGGTCTGGATCCTACCTCACCTGAGGCAGACTTTTTAGCTTTATAACTACATCTGCTTATTCTCCTTGAAGTTCCTGCTTAGGCCTGCCTGCACCATTTCCCTATCGCTTGCAACATCACAAAATGAATATATCTCTCCAAAAAGTTCACTTCTGAACTGAACCCAAGGCAATCAGGCAAAGAGCAAGAGGGGCTCCTACAGCAAAGACAAGTTCTCTGCCTGCTACTCTGCACTGCTCTCAGCTCCCAGCATGACCCTCATGGTCACACATGCTTGGGACTCTGGGAGTTGCCAGTGGACCAACCTTGAGGGGAGGTCCAACTGACCGAGCAGAGAAAATACAGACCCAGGCACAGGAGTGAATGCTATAAGCACCCAAAGGTGATAGCATCCTGGAATTGAGGGTGGGCACAGGAAGAGGAAGTACAATTTGGAATTAGGGAGTAGAACAGTGATTCCAGGCTTTGGGATCAGGCTGTGGATTTAAATCCTGTCTCTCTGCATATTAGCTTTGTGACCCTGAGCAGATAATCTTTGTGAGATTCACTGTCTCATCTGTAAGACTAGGATAAAAATAATAGTATCTTAATATGTACATAGGGTTTAACACAGCATCTGAGAAGCTATAAGTGTTCAGTAAATATTAGCTATTATTGTTAAATAGTGAGGAGAGACAGTAACTCTTTAAATATGTTCTGGAATACAAAAAGAAATAAGATGCTGGCCTTTCTGCTCAGGAATCTCATTGTGTGTTCATAGTCATAGGAGTTCTCAAACATGCTCAGACTCAACGCCAGGTCTCTAAAGGCTTAAGGGGGTATTTTGCCATGGAAATGAACAAGGACTTTTTTTTTCTATTATCAAGGAAAAAATAAGTTTGAGATCATATTTTTTCCAATTTCAAGTTTTCTTCTCGGATACATTTTTCTTAAACTTTGGACATCTGCTACCTAACGTACTGGCAGATGAGAATGAGTGAACAAGCAGCAGAGAAATATTACCAGAAAAACTCAGGAACAGCCGATCGTGTTTAGACCAACATCTTGTTCTTTTAGTGGCTATGTGTACTCAGGTTGTGGTTTTTAAATCCGATGCAGACTGTCAGATTGTTTGGAAGTAAAGCTGTTCCTATTGCATATCCCGGAATTAAATATATCAGTGTTTCATGGTGTTCTTCAAAAAAAAAAAAAAAAAAAAGAAAAGGCCATACTTTCCAAGTGCTCTATCTCCTAAATAAACTCAAGAATCACTCTAGACAAGTTCAAAGCCCTTGACAGAAAGTTTCTAATTCATCCTCCTACTCTCCTAGGAGCTGAAAAGTGGAATTTAGTGGAGGTATGAGAGTCACACACACACACACATACACACAAATTAAGAGAAGGGGACAAGGATACTCTTATCCCCTTGAAGAAGAAAATGAAACCCAGAGGATGGTTGATGATTTTCCCAAGGTCACTCGGGAAGTTGACAAAGGTAGTAGAAATAAGAATGACATCTCAGGGAGTAATAGGTCATACAGGTCTCTGCGGTGTGCATAAAAATCACTGAGCTTCCCAAGGGCAATGATAATGAACAGTGTGATTTAAGAACTCTAACTGCAACATATTTTGAGGTTTCTAGTCCCAGGGGTACAATAACTAAAAGGATCTCAAAGCAGCAGGCAGAAAGTGTCTGGTCCTTTTAATGGATGATGCCTCAGATGGCACGAATTTCCTAAATGCACTCTGCATATCCATCCAGGCCACTCAGTCTTTGATTACAAGTGGAGAACCCTCTCCATCAGTTATGCCTAATGCCCAGCTTAAATGCTCCTCATCCCATGAAGTCTGTTTGGAAGCTCTCCCTACCCCAGATATCTTTCTTTAGTAATGGCTTTCACTTATTGTCCAGTAAGACCCACATGAGAAATACCTTGATACTCTTGCATTCATTTTTTATTGCTGCCATAACAAATTACCACAAATTTAGTGGCTTACAACAGCACAAATTTATTATCATACGATTCTAGAAGTCAAACACGGGTTTCACTGGGTTAAAATTAAGGTGCTGGCAAGACTGTATTGCTTACTGGAGGCAGCCAGGAAGATTCCATTTCCTTGGCTTTTCATTCTTCTAGAGGCTGCTTGCATTCCTTGCATGTGGATCCCTTCCTTCATCTTCAAAGCCAGTCACATAGCATTTCTCTAACCCCGTTTCCATCATTACATCTCCTCTTCTGATCACAGAAAAAGGTCCCTGCTTTTAAGGACTTGTGTGATTATACTAGGCCCACCAGGATAATCTCTCAATCTCAGTGTCCTTAATTTAATCACACGTGCAGCATCCCTCTGCCATGTAAGGTAACATATTCACTGGTTCTGGGTATTGAGATGTGAGTACCACTAACAAGCCATTATTCAACCTACCACAGTCCACCCTTGGCCCAAAAGATTCATGTTTGTCTCACCGAGAAACATTCTTTCCATCCCAAATTCCCCCAAAACCTCATCCAATTACAGGATCAAAGTTCAAAACCCCGTATAAATAAAACCAGTTCAAAGGACCCAAATCTCAGTATCTAAATCATCTAAATTAGGTAAGGAAGAGGCCCTGGGTATAATCCATCCTGGGGCACAATTCATCTCAATCCATCTATTGTGCAAAACCCAAGAGATAAATTATCTGCCCCCAAATGCAATGCCAAGAAAGACATAAAATGACAGTTACAGATATTCCTGTTCTGAAAGGGACGAAAATCAAAGGGGAGGAAGAAAAGAATCAAGCAATTTTGAAATCCAGCCAGGAAAATTTCATTGGGTTTCAAGGCCTGTGAATGATCCTCTGAAGTTTGTGGCTCCTCCCTCTGGGTTCATGGCTTTCCCTTCTGGGCTTGAACCTCTGTCACCTGAGTCATCCTTACTTTTTCATAAAAAGCGGCACTTGCTTGCAACTGAATAGTCTTATCAGCTTGTTTCTTACCAGCACAATGTTGAAGGCCAGCAGCCTTCTTTCATATAGTAATCTTTCAGTCCAAGTCAACAGTACAGAATTCTTAAGAACTTTGTAGGTCTCCCAATGTATGTCATGGGGATTTTTTTTTAAGATTTTATTTATTTATTCATGAGAGACAGAGAGAGAGAGAGAGAGAGAGAGAGAGAGGCAGAGACACAGGCAGAGGGGGCAGCAGGCTCCATGCAGGGAGCCTGACGTGGGACTCGATCCCGAGACTCCACGATTGCGCCCTGGGCGGAAGGCAGGAGCTAAACCACTGAGCCACCCAGGGATCCCTGTCATGGGGATTTACATGCAAGTTCATCTATTCTCAGGTCCTCTGAAACCTACTTAACTTTCAGTTCCCTCCTTCTATCTCAACAGAAACAGTCAGCTCAGGGATGGGGTTCAAAGTGTCCTCAGAAATATCTACCATTGTCCAACATTCTTGCCTTCCTTTGGGATATTCTTTTGGGATATGTATAACAGCAGGGGAGAAAAATTATTCTTAAACTATCTTCCATTCATAACATGCTGTTATTTATATTAAAAAATTTATGCTCATAAGTCCTTGGGACTGCCTTTTGATGCTCAAACCAGGGCTTTAGCCTAGAAGAAAACCACTGCTCTCTCCAAAAGCATGACTCCTGCAACTGAAAGCCTTAGCCATGACTGTTTAAAAGGCCATTCAGCTACTCATCTGACTTCATCATTCTAGTCAGGGTATGTAGAGAGCTCTCACTGACTCCAATATGTGGAAGAATGATGCCGGACAAAGAGATTCTTACATCTGTTAATAATCAGATTACACACTGAAGTATGTCATACCAATTCTTTTGGTAATTCTCAAGGTGGAGATTAGTATCTTCATTTATCATTGAAGAAATAGATGCACAAAGCATGAAAAACTTGCTCAATCACACCACTTAATGAAGTGTCGAACTGTGTATTCAAAACTCAGTCTGACTTCAAAATAGAACTGAGGCAAGCACTTCCTACAAATGTTCAAGCCAGATAATCCTGCCAACCCTCAGTTTCTAATTTGTCAAATGTAGATATGACAATATGGTTCATAATACTTCATGTACATTTCCAGAAGTGTTGTTGGTATTGTCCTTTGCAAGTTTGGTGCCAAATAAGACCTGAATTGATTTTTTTTTTCTGAATTGATATTTGATGCCAGTTTTGTCTCAGTAGTTTTTACCAATCACATGTGCCTCTACTGCTAGTTGATATTTTTTTGTTAAATTATTGGGGGGGGGAGAGTATGACTTTGAGTTACACTCTGAAAATGTAAAAAAAAAAAAGTAATACAGGTAAAAATATCCCAATGAATAATAGAAGAAGAGAAAGAAATATTATTCTTATCAATGGCCAAGAAAGAGGAGTTGTTGCAGAAATTATGGTGTGTCTGTGAGGTCACTTATAATAGAGTATAAAGTAGGAAGGACCACCACATACAACTTGGTGAACCTGAAACACAATTTGTTGATATTTCACAGTAACTATGACAACCAAGGACCAAAGAAAAATGAGTGAAAAATATAAAGATCTTGATTTTGGATCTATTAGATTTGAAAACTGTAAACTGAATGTATGCCATTGATTTGCTTGCTTATCATGAAACCAGCCAGGCTACTCCATGAAGAAGTAAACACTGAAGGTAAGTGTGAATGTTCAGAAAGTTGGCTGCAGAAACTTAAAAAAGTGTCATGGTGTAAAATATTTGAAAATCTGTGGTGACAAAGCTTCTGTTGATCATGAAGCAGCTGAGAATTACATGAATAAGTTTGCTAAGATCCTATCTGAAGAACACCTTAATCCTTCACAAATTTGCAAATGCTGATGAAACAGCTCTCTACTGCTGCTATTTCTAGAAAAGCCTGAGCAATGGTTGATGAGTGAACCTCAGCTGGTTTTGACACTGGGTCAGGGCAACTGTTTTTAGATGTGCCACTTTTACAGGAGAGATTCAGTGGGTGGAAATTGGAAAGAGCCATCCTCCATGATGTTTAACCAACGTATGCAACTTATCTGTCATTACTGTACAAACAGGAACATGTGGGTGAGCACATAAATACCTTCTGACTGATTCAATACCCCTCCGCACCTATGGCTTGAGTTCGTTGCAGGTAGCCTGGCCTAGAAAAACTGAAGTTTTATCATTCATGGACACTACCCTACTCATCCCTTTCCCAAACTTCTTGGGGAAAAAATGTTTTCCACATTTAATTCCTCCCTCAATGTTGTATCTGTGATACAACCTTTTTGATCAAGGAATTTTATACTCCATGGAGGACAAGCATAAAATCTCCTCCATCTTTTGTTTTCCTTTACCTGAATGCCTTGTTGCAGTGAACAAAAGCCTAGGAACCCAAGACATATTGAAAGAGTTGAGATTGTCATTTCGGCAGTGGCTAATGCTTGGAACAGTATTAATACAGCAACATTGACAAATGCTTGGCACACATTTTAGACTATAGGGTCATTTGAAAGTGAACCTGCCGATGAAGACTGAAGATTTTACCCACACTGAGAATAGGATCATGCCAATCTTCATGGATGACACTGAAGCTTCATCAGCTGGGCATGTAAATAAACTAGAAGAAGTTGGCATAGAGGTGCTGAACACTGGTACTACTGTGCTCTCCTGGAATGATGAGAAATTGTGGAAGGCATGAGCTCAGTAGTGACAGCAGTGATGATGACACAGCAAACCTCCATTAAATACTTCCATAGGTGGCAGGTTAATGAGGATCCCAGGAACAAGCTATAACTCAACAGGAAATGTACTCTCCTTCCACCCTTCCCTATTCCTCCCCACTGAACCTAGATTTTGTGAAGAGACGCACCCTGATGAGGTAGGATTTTTACTTTGTTGGTAATTTGCAGAGTTCATTTAAGTTGTGATTATCTCTACTGACTCAACTTATTTCAACCACTTTACAAGAAGCAGCCGCAAAATAGCATAAAAGGATGAGAGGTGTGGAGTGAGTAGAAAAAGAGGTTATGGAATATTCCTAATATAAGTATCTGTGGAAGAATGTAGGCCAGAGAGCAAAGGCACAGGTTCTTGGGCTACACTTGCCTGAGTTTGAATCCTGGTTCAGCCATTTGCTAACTGTGTGATCTTGGCCAAGTTGTTTCACTTCACAGTGAAATATTTCACAGCCAAGGTCACATTGTAAAGTGAGGGTAATAATAGAAACGATCTCACTGGGTTATTGTGAGAGTTGATGAGTTTAAACCACTTAGGATAGTGCCTGGCACATAATAAACACCAGAGAAATGATAGCAATTATTATTATCAGCCCCTTGAGAAGGTGATATTGAGGCAAGTGCTTCCCATGTAGGAGAGACTTCAAAATATTAAAATAATGAATGAATACATGAGTGGCCTATATTTCACTCCAGATACTATCTTTATCCTTTTATTCAATTATTGTCAGTGGGCAAGCTAACCTCTAGTTTTGTGTCTACACTCATCTCAGCTCACCGAGTCAGTGGCCATGAACACGACCCCTCAAAAAGCAGTCAACATAAAGGTATTTTAAAATGATAAAACCCACAATAAATTTAAGTGTGTGAAAATGGCCACTCATCAAATATTGCTGATAGAAGTATAAATTGATGGAGGAAATGCTCTTCTCTAAACCTATCCCGTAAAATAATCAGAAACGTAAATAAGGATTTATGTCAAAGAACATTCACTTCTTCTAAGGATTATAGGACATCAGTCCGGCTGAAGCCTGAGGGAGCTATTTATTGATAACCTGCATATGCCAGACATGGTTAAGGACGCTCTATATTCATTTTACCATTGGTATATTGCAAAATCTCTACAAGGAAAGTTCTATTATCTGCATTTTAAAGATAAGTAAACCAGAAAACACAGTGATTTCCTTACTTTTCCATAGTCAAACCCCTGGTAAGTGAAAGAGCATAAACTTGAATCCAGATCTATTTGATACGAAAGCCATATCACTCTAATGTGCCATTCTGCTCTGTAACACAACTGCACCTGCTAATTACTCTTATCATTATTATCCCAAGCACATGGCTCTATGATTCAATGAGTCTAGGACTGTCACTCTAATTTTTACAAATGTCTTCATTATCCAGCTCCCTGGAAATTAACTCTTTCGGGAATCCTCAAGCTAAGGGCACGTGGTTACTAGAGCTCATTTGCCTATGTGTCAGCTCCGTTCTTCTCCCTTTCTTTGCTCCACTCTGACCCTCAAACCACACTTCCTACCCATCTTTCCCACTGGCTTCTCAGTAGTTTTGCCCAGTGGAAAATATCAGTAGGAAATCTGGAGGTGAGAGAAGGGGAGAAATCAGATCCTCCAGTTGACTAACTGACATGGTCCTGTTCTCCTGCCTGGCTACCAACTGAGGCCGCCTGGTAAAATGATAGTTGTGACATAGTAGGTCTCATAGTAGGGCTACAGTACGGATTTTCCTGATACTAAAGAAGATGACAGAGGAAGATGAGTGGGCTGGATATCTAGAGTCTAGGTTTGACTTCCTGACCCCAATTAGCTGCTATGACACACCATTTCTCCTCTCTGTGTCTCAGGTTCCTCATCTAGAAAATGGACACGTTGACACTTTCCAGTCCTGTGAGGTTTAGTTTCTAGTCCTGGGTCTGTCACTATCAGAGGCATCATGATACCCTGCACTGTTCTCTTGAGCCTCTGGGACTCAGGTGCACCTTCTACCCTCACCTACAAGGCAACACAGATCATGGGTGCCCTGGCCTCCTGGAGTCTTTCTCCAACCCAAATCGGAGGCACCATACCCTGCACACCCACTTGCTTCCTGCTGCTTATCCTCAGTTTCCCTCAGGGAACTAGGTGTTTTTGTTTTGTTTTGTTTTGTTTTGTTTTGTTTTTTGAAGGGAAACATGTTGCCTGGAACTTCCTCATTCTCTTCACTTTAAGGCATGGATCAACCATCACATGTAATATAACTTAATAACTCCTTGTGAACAGTGGGAAGAAGTGATTTTTGCCCTGAAGATTTTTCACTCAGAATTCAACTAATTGGTTATGATCATTAGCAGAAATGTAGCTCTCTATTGCTCACTTGAGAGCAGGCTAACTAAAATATTAGGAGCAGCTATTCCCACCCAATGCCACACACACACCAGTCCAGCAGACATCTTTATTAGCATGAGGGTTCTGTCTGCCATACTAATGCTATCATGTTTAAAACCCACTTTGGTTTCATAGAATCTTCCTCCAAGCCCTCTAGGCTGGTTCCAGCAGGTGCAAAAAGGATTCAGACACTGACCTGTCCTTGAGAAGACCCCAGAAAGTGGAGTCTCAGTATATTTTTTAGACTATGCCCTCTTTATATAAGCATCAACCTCTCTTTTCCTTCCTAATCTGACATTTCAAATTAAATCATGAAGTAGATCAAGCCAAAGCTAAGATATTATGTGCGTTTTTTTTTTCATAAAATCAAGTCAAAGAAATTATATGTTCATTCTGAGCTATACCCATCTCCCAGGAACTATGATATGCCTCCCCTGGGGTAATTCACCACTTATGTTATTGTGTGGTTGGGAATCACTGATCTGGAAGGAAAGGATTGTATCAGATCTTTCAGCATAAAAGATGAGTGACCCTTTGCCCCCGCTGCTTTTGGGCTTCTCATTGTGGATGCCGAGGAACCAGGAGTCAGGGCTGGTTGCTGGTGGGCATGCCTAGGGCCATCTTCCAGCAGCTCCACTCTTGACTACCTGCACCACCAAAAGGAAGGTGCCCAATCCCTCCAACCCCTGTTTTCATGCTTCCTAAATGGAGAAGATGCAACCACCCATCTGACAGGTTCATTGTGAGGACTTAATAAAATGTGTGAACTGATATATGAGACAGCCCATACATCGAGGCTTTTCTACAGGCTGCGGGTGTGTCAAGTGCCTTACAAACCCATTTACCCTGTATGATGACCATTTGAGATAGATACTGCCAACCAATTTTAGAAAACGGAGGGCAGGCCGGGTGGCTCAGCGGTTTAGCGCTGCCTTCAGCCCAAGATGTGATCCTGGAGACCCAGGATCGAGTCCCACGTCAGGCTCCCTGCAAGGAGTCTGCTTCTCCCTCCGTCTGTGTCTCTGCCTCTGTGTGTGTGTGTGTCTCTCATGAATAAATAAATAAAATCTTAAAAAAAAAAGGAAAGGAAAATCTGAGGCTTCAAGGAATTAACTCCCTCACCCAGACTTCTCAAATTATCAAATGACCAAGAAGAGACTCAGTCCAAGATCTATTTTGGTCTATGATGTTATATGCCTCCTGACCTGATGCTAGCTCCTTTCCCTCTGTCAGCAACACTAGCTACTTAAACTAAGACACACCACAACACTCTTCCTTCTATAAAGACAGGTGTATTAGTCAACTGGAGTTGCCATCACAAAGTACCAGAGACTGCAAGACTTAACAGCAGTGTGTTTTCTCAAGTTCTGGAGGCGAGAAGTCTAAGATCAAGGTTCTAGCCAATTCGGTTTCTGGTGAAAGCTCTCTTCCTGGCTCCCAGACAGCTGTCTTCTTGCTCTGTCCTCACATGGCCTTTCCTTGGTGTGTGCCTGGGGTGAGAGATTGAGATTTAGAGAGAGAGAGAGCACCCTGATGTATTTCCTTAAAAGGACACTGAATCCTATCAGATCAGGGCCCCACCATTATGACTTCATATAACCCTAATTACTTCCTTAGAGGCCCCATCTCCAAAGACAGCCATGCTGAGGATTAGAAATTCAACATATAAATGGGGAGGGGGCACAAATATTTTGTCCATAACAGCAAGGGTTCTGAATATATTCACCATTCTACTCCCAATGCTTAGAACTATCTGGCACAGAGTTAGCACTTAGCAAATATTGGTTGAGTAAATGAGTTAATAAATGAATGAACACAAAATGAACTTGAATTAATATAGGACACTGATCTAAACCTTTTCACCAGCAAGGATTCATTTTATTAATTTCTTCCCATGGGCCTCATGCTTTGATAAATTTTGTCTTCCGAGCTGAGACTAGTAACAAATTGGTTTTCCCCATGTTTAATTAATCAAAGACAGATAAATTGCTAACCAGTACTTCAAATCAACATGAAATACATAAGCACTGTAAACAGGCTGAGTTGTTTAATTCTGGGCTGAAATAGATCAAATGACCTGTTGGCTGAGGTGTTTTTAAAGCAAATGAACAATTATTCCCAAGATGTCAAACTTCTGAAACCAGCTTATGAACTGATAGGGACCTGGGGACCCCAGTTTGGGAAACACTTTCCTAGTGCAATCTGTGTCTTATAACAAGGTGGCATCTTATAGAAAGTTTGGGTTCCAATGTAAGCAATTAAGAAACATGTACATTTGGTCACAATCATTTTTGAAAACCCATTAAATTACCCAGATTTGAGGTTTTATATATGCCGTCTTCTGCAATTATAAACCACTATACATTTGCAGTATATGCAATAACTTACAGCACATAATCTAGTATATCTGAGCCAAGTATATATATGTGCCAATACATTGTGGTATGTTAATTATGTATGATGGAATATCCAGTGTGCATATATGTTTGAATTGATAAGTGTGCTTATGGCATGACTCATCATAATATTTTCACATACACAAAATAATATACATTATAAATATTTTGATTATAAAGAATAATTAAACATCAGTGTACTTCCAACCAGGTTTAAGAAATAAAACATTTTCAAGGGTTTCTAATTCCTATATCGTCCCCCATACTAGCATTTCTCTGTCTACTATCATCCTGTAGCTTCACACTATATTGCATTTTGCTTGGTTTTTCAACTTCACCAGGTGTTTGCATTACTAAACAATACATTGTTTGGTTTTATTTGTATTTGAACTTTATATAAATGGTATCATATGGTATGTATTCTTGAATGATTTACATTATGTAAATATGTTTTTGCCAACATTATGTCTCTGTCTGTATGCATGTGACTATAGTTCATTTTCACTGCTCTATAGCAAGTAATTTTTCAACTCAAAGTGCTCCTTTCCTGAACTTAGTTATGGTTTATCTAATTTAGCCATGTAATACAGATGCATTAACATAGAACTCTAACACTAATTGCTGCAACAAACAACCCCCAGTCTGAGGGGGGTTAAGAGTTTCATTTTCGGCTTTCATCACAGCCTAGAGCAAATGAGTAGCTCTGCTGGGTTGCTCTCCTCCAAGAAGTACTCAGGGATCCAGACTCCTTCCATCTTGTGACATTGAGATCTTCGACATTGAACTTTTAATAGCCTTGGAAGAACGAAAAGAGAACCAAAAAGCTCTCTCAGGGTGCAGAGGAGGCTGAGAAATGCCTCCCATGTGCCCAGGAAAAGGAAATGGAATTGGTGACCACCACCAAAACACCATACCTCTAACACAGATATTTCCAAGAGGCATGTTTGATAATGTCTGTATTACATTTAAAATGCTATAGAAGAATTCACTGGGATTAGGATTGGAAGACTGGCTGGAACAGATTTTAAAAGTTATCTAACTCTCTTTGTTTTATCCATCATTCAGTGAATATTTTTTCTAGCACCAATTACATGCCAAGCGATGATTGATGACATCTGTAGCATCTTTGATGAGGAACTGTCCATCCTCAGCTTGAACAACCCCCAGTCCAGGAAGCTCACTCGTCCCAAGGAAGCAACTGCCATATTTACACAGCCCAGACTACTATTCATAATGCATATGGTAAGCAGTTCCCAGTGATGACAAGAACCAGGGTGCATCTGTGCTTGCGCATAGCTGAAGAGGACTCAAGGTGACCCTCAAGTCAGATTTATTGAAAGAGTGTCCAATGCTGAAGTCCTCTATGATCATGACAGTAATTCTGTATTCCGAACATAATACCTCACTGTGACTTTTTTCTTTTTATAATGTTCCAAAAAATTGTCATATAGTGTTTTCCAAAGTTTGGATGTATTAGATGTCTCCAAATCCCAAAATAGTTAAGCCAGCTGGGTTTTGCCTTTACCCAACTGTTCCCCAGCTTTTCTACACACACACACACACACACAGAGATATACACAGATACATGCACAGACATACACACACTGATATACAAACACAGATACACATGTACACACATGCATACTGAGACCAGTCTATTAGTTTATAACTGTCTAACTTTTAAGATTTCATAATACTGCCAATACTCAGCAACCTAGCACAAGTACACTATACCTCTAAGATAGATATTTCTAAGAGGTCTGTTTGATAACGTCAACAAACTCTAGAGGACAGGAATTTTTGTAGGATTATAGGCATAGTTAAGTCAGGGTCTGGTTTTCAAAAGAAGCACCAGTGCAAATAAATCTCATTTCCATCAAGTAACGCTGAAACTTTTCTTCACTCAAAAATACTTTGAACTCAGTGAATCCTAACTCTGATACCATATCTCTTCTGTCGGCCTTGAGTTTGGATTTTGACTATGAAATCAAGTAACCACTTTGCTCCTGTATGTATATGTACATATCTCAAAAAAATTTTAGGATAAACAGCTTGAATTCAGATGTACTAGTTATGTTCAGGCCAGAGACTGGCAAACTTTTTCTGTAAAGGGCTAGATAGTAAATATTTTAGGCTTTGCAGGCCATATGTTCTCTGTTACAAACATTCAACTCCGCTGATTTAGCACAAAAGTGTCCAGAAATGAATGGAAATGACTGTGCTCCAAGAAAACTTTCTCTATAAAGCAAGCAGTGAGCCATATTTGGTCCAAGGACCATAGTTTTATGATCCTTGGTTTCAGCCATAGAGCCTGCAGCCACCCTAGCATTGGGCCAGGTGAGAAAGGAGCAAAGTCACCCTAGCATTGGGCCAGGTGTAGGTAGAGATTCCCAGTGTCAGTCCCCTGAAGAAAAGAAAGTGAAACTAGAAGGCAGGCCTGAAGCCAAGCAAGAAAAGGCTCTCTTGCCTTTCCGCTACACTGAACTGAATCTCAACTTGGAAGATTGTGAACTCTTTGGTGGATAAGAGGTAAGAGGAAAGTGATATATCCTCTGCCATTTGCCACACGGAGGCACCTGCAGACTTTGACAAAGAGGAAGCCTTAAACTTCTCTCTCAACAAAAGGAGAGTGAGCCCCTTTTAAGCACCACTTTATCCAGCACTGACCATTCAGTGGTGCCCTCACAAGGGCCCTGCTCCATCTCTTAACCGCAGCTGCCATCCCCGCCCTAGTGGGTCGAAATTCAAATTCCTGATGAACTCTCCTACACCTGCTCCTCCTCCAGACATCGTCATCTTTAACTGACAACTTTATTCTTTCACTCCTCAAGTCACAGAATGTTGGGATCATTCCCTGGCACCTTCTCTTCACCCCCATCACTCTAGTTTCAACTCAACCTTCTCACCACTTCCACCTCTGCCACCCTGCTCCAAGCCATCACCATCTCTTGCCTGCATCTCCAGTCCTTCAGAGATCTTCAGAGTCAGGCAAGTCTCCTGACTTTGAATACCAACTGCCTATCCATGGCAGCTTCCAAATGAACACTTCCAACCCAGACCCTCTCCTGATATTCATGTGTATTCTTTCCACTGCCTGTTCATCTCTATGTGAGCATTAGTAGACATCTAAAACTTAACAAGCACGAATGTGCCCTTCTTTGACTCAGCTTTCCAGCAGTTTTCCCCATTTCAGTACATAGGAATGCCATCCTTCCAGTGGCTCAATCAAAATCCAAAATACCTCCGTCCCTCCCTTTCTTTCTCTCTCCCTCTCCCCGCTTCATCCCTTCTCTCTTTCTCTCTCTCTCTCTCTGTGTGTGTGTGTGTGTGTGTGTGTGCGTGCGCGTGTGTGATATCTGTCTCTTTCTCTTCGTCTTTCTCTCTTTCCCTTCCTTCCTTTGCCCATCTAACCCACACAGATCCTGCTGGCTGTACTTTTAAAAGTGAATTCAAACTCCAACAATTACCACCCCCTGTACTCACCACATTTACTCATTGCTTTCTTGGATGACTATAATAACCTTCTGTCTCCCTGCTTCCAACTTTGTCTCCCTACAGTCAGTCAACTCTCAACCCAAAAAGCAAGACTGTTTATTTTAAAACTCAAATCAGATGATGTGACTCCTCTACTCATAACCCTTCTCCAACCATATTGTTTGTCTGATAAGCCCGGCCTATATAACTAACTATAAACTGAGAGAGGAAAAGAAATGGTGGATTCCGGTGTTCCTAATCACTGGAGAGTCCCAGGATGTTCACTCTGATTTGAGGCTTAACCAGATCAAAAACTTGTTTACTTTTTCTTACAAAATGTTTACCTGCACTGATGACAGTCAAATGCTCTATGCTGTTTCTTTCTTTGGCCAATTCTCTCAGGCCCACTGCTTGACTAGTTTTGCTCATTATAATAATTCCAACTAATTTTATTAGAAGTGCTGGCAATAAGGACATCTGGGCAGCTCAGTCGGTTAAGCGTCTGCCTTCAGCTCAGGCTCAGGTTGTAATCCCCAGGTCCTGGGATCCAGCCCCTGTATCAGGCTCCCTGCTCAGCTGGGGGTCTGTTTCTCCCTCCCCTTCTCTGGCTGCTCCTCTCCCCTGACTTGTGCTCACACACACACTCTCTCTCAAATAAATAAAATCTTAAAAAAAAAAAGAAGTGCTTGCAATAAATGTTAACAAATATAACAAACTTTCTAGTTCAAAAATGCTTTCATTTATTTAAAACTCATTTTTGACCTCATAATATCTGTTAAAAAATAGCTAGCATTTTTTAAATGTTCACTGTGCTCTTCGCTTACAGTGTAATCTTGATTAGCAAAGAAACTTGTGAAGTAGATACTATACACGTATTTTAGACAAGTGAATTGAAGACCAGAGAAGTAATGTAATTTCCTCAAAGACACACAGGACTGAAACTGTAATTTAAACCCAGATCTGTCTGACTATAAAGCCTTACTCTATTTCACCTCATTATGGTGTTACTATAGGGGAGAATTGGGGTAATTGAAGTCAAAAAATAAGCCCTAGAATTGGCTTAGCCAGCACTGATTCCTAGCTGTATTCCTATGTGACTTTATACAGGCTGTATAGACTCCGCAAGCCTCAATTTCTTCATCTGAAAAGTGGGACAGTTAATACTTCTCTTGGTGATTATGAGGACAGAGTGAGATAAAGTAGGTAAAATGTGAACACATCTTAGTTATTATTATTCCTGATCTGATTGGTAAAGAGAGAGGGAGCCATGAAATAAAGTGAGTCACTCAAAGCTAAATTGCTCTCAGTGGAACAATCAAGAAGAGCTTAAATCTGTGACATTTCTGACATTCCAAATGCCATTCAGGCAATTTCTCATGGTTCAACTTAAGAGGTCTTCTGTCCCATGTTCTATGCTCAATTTTCTCAATGATAGATGAACATTGAGATCTGTGATGCCGGCAAATTTTAATAACCTTCATGTGAAGATCTGTCTTGTAGGCTTCTCTCATTATTAGTGTCCATAGGGAGAGAAAATGCAGGCACTTCTAAATTTCAGCATCACCCACATTTTTAGCAGCTACAATAACACACATTCGTTATGTCACAATATCTGCGAGCCAGGAGTCCAGGCACAGCTCTACTGAGAGATCTGTTCAGGGTCTGTCAAGAATGCAAGTATCAGCCAAGGCTACCATCTCGCCTGAAGCCTGACTGGGAAGGATCTGTTTGCAAGCTCATGTAGCCTGTTGGCACAACTCTGTTCCTTGTAGTGGTAAGACTGGGAATTGGAGTTTCTTGCTGATTGTTGGCTGAGGACCACCCTCGGCTCCCAGAAGCTGTTCAGAGCTCCTTGCTCCATGGGGTTTCGTTGCTTACAAGCTTGCTTCTTCCAAGCCAGCAATGGAGACAAAGAGATTCTAACAAGACAGATCCTACGATCTTATGTAATTCATCACATTGTCATATCCAGGTAGTCATATGTAGCTAGTCATTTCAGCATGTGACTGGTTAGAAGCAAGTCATAGTCTCAACCACAGTCAAGGGGAAGGAAGGACCCAAGGGCAGCCCCAGGAAATTAAGATCTTGAAGACATGTTAAGAGCTTGTCTAATATAAAGGGAATGACAACAGAACCACATGGGAGAGAAATATCGATATGTGGTTGTAGCATATAGTTGGAGGAATAAAAAGAAAGTCAGCCAACAGCTTGCCATAGTTTACCTGCTACTGTCATTGACCCGACAAACAGGTAAATGAAGTGACAGATTCAAACCATGGGTTTGGAAATCTTAAAGTTCTACACCTAAGATTAATGTATGTTAGATATGTCATAACTCAATAAAATAATTCTGGAGGTTTTACTATTTCTTACGATTTCCCTTTAACTAGGCATAATTTATGTCTTTTTATGAGTTGTATGCTGGTTGTGTAACCTAATTTTTAACAGTATTAGAAGTCTAATCATTTTCTTTATTGTTTTAAATAACAAAAGTAATTCTAATTTAGTTCTTATCCAACCAAAACAAAACAAAACTCCTGATTTTAACATATTGTTACCCCCTGAAGAGACTGGAAAAGTCAAGCATGGTTGTTTCATTTGAATGCTTGATCTCTTAAATAAGCTGACAAAGAAATGACATATTTCGACTGAATTTATCAAATGTTTATTATTTTTTGCTACCAGTTATTCGGGGTAATTATGGCTCTATAATTCAGTAAACATGTTCTGATGTAAACAACCATGAAAATTGCATTTTTGAATGCTCCAACTGTGCCCACAACATAATCAGAAGCAGTAATTTATTACTCAGACTAATAATTAGAAGTAATTAACTACTAGAAGCAATTAGAAATAGTAATTTATTTCGTAACATAATGTAATGAGCTGCTTTTTCAATGCATGTTTGAATATTTAGCAACCAGTAATTACTTTCAGAGGAAAAAAAGAATTGTGGCTGTTTAGTTTACAATCCTAGATGCCTGGCACGTGTGTCAGTCTGGCCCATTACCATGAAGGTTTGACAAGCCACTGGGTAGAGTCCTGCTGAACATGAGATTTCTATGACACACTTGGAAAGAAATGGTCTCAGGATTTCATATTTGTGAAATCACGGAGTGACTGTTTACTGAGTGTCTGCTAGGTACTGTGTCATCTGTGCTAGGCACTCGTGACAGGAAAGTGAATGCAACAGACACATTCCCTCCCCCAGGAGAGGTCACACATTAGAGAAAAATACAGACAAATGTGGTATGCCGCTTGATGGGGAGGTAAGTACAAGGTGCTACGGGAATATAGCAGAGAGAAGGGCTTTTTGTTTTGTTTTTAGTGCCTCATCAGCAGAGGGAATATAGTCAATGTACTGTCATAGTGTTGTATGGTGACAGATGGTAGCCACTTTTGTGGGGAGCACAGCATACGTAGAGAGATGTTGAGTCACTCTGTTGTACACCTGAAAATAATATAACATTGCATGTCAACTACACTCAAGTAAAAAAAATTATTTAAAAAAGAACACCTCAGGATGCCTGGATGGCTCAGCAATTGAGCATCTGCCTTCGACTCAGGGCGTGATCCTGGAGTTCCGGGATTGAGTCTCACATCGGGGTCTCTGCAGGGAGCCTGCTTCTCCCTCTGTCTCTCTCTGTGTGTCATAAATAAATAAATAAATAAATAAATAAATAAATAAATAAATCTAAAAAAAAAAAAAAAAACACTTCATCAGGGTTCTCTACTGGCCTGTAAAACAAGGTACTAACTGGAGAAAGAAGAAGAAAAGAGTCTCTGGCATCAGTAAAAACACAGGTGAGAAGCCCCAGAGGTGGGAATGAGTCGGGCATCTCCACAGTGTAGGGAAGACCCTGCAGATGGGAGGAGACAGAGCCGGGGAAAGAGTCTGCCCGGTCCCCGCATGCATGGCTACACAGCCACATCAAGGTATGTAGTCCTCCCCTCAGGAACAAGGATCTAAGCTGGGGAATGACACAATAAGATTTGTCTGTTTCAAAGATCCTGCCGGCAGCTATTCAAAATAGAATGGGTGTGGGGATGGCAGGAATGGATGTGGGGAAGCCAAATAGCATGTTAATGAGAAGTTCAGTTGAAAGATATGATATCTTGAACCACAATGATAACTGTGGGATGGAGAAAAATAGACTGAATCATGAATATTTTGGAGTATAATTGGCAGGGCTTGATGATAGACTGAATAAAAATGGTGACAGAAAGAAAAGTGAGCTGCCTGGTATTGCTGAGTGGGACCGCACAATGACCTAAGGAATACAAGAGCAGCATCGGGGTGCATTCTTGACTGATGATGCTTTGGGAGACGTGTTGAATATGAAGTGCTCCAGTGCATCAAGGGGAGCTGTTAGCAGGCATGCTGTATGTGGTTTTGGAGCTTGATGGTAAGCTTCAACTAGAGGTATAGATTTTGGAATCTCAACAGCATATAGGAGTACTTGTCTGTACTTGACAGACAACTGACAGTAAGGAAAATCCAAGGCTGACTGAGCCTGGATAAGCTCCATCTGCACAAACCCCGTAGCTAAGCATTGTGCATCCCTCTCCAGGTCACCCCAGTTATTTTCTGGGTTCCCAGAGGTGATCCATGCATGCTTACCATTCTTCCCCTTCTGTCCCCTCAAGGACATTCTTCACCCACAGCCTTTCTAAGGCAGCAGCTCTGCTGCTACTGAGGCTAACACCGCCTTACGAGAACCAAGTCTGCTCTTCTTCCTGGGACATCTGTTGTTCCCAAGCCTGGACCTTATGGGAATCAATAGTGCTGTGTTCTTCTCAGCCTTCACAGCGTTAACATGAACACTAACCTCAGTGCACAAACCGGGATGGCCGTCTCTGAAACTCTGGGTTGTGCATTCTCTTCATGTGTGACACACTGCCTGGTCTCCACATAAGGACTATGCGTGGTACTCACAGCGGGCTTAGGGGAGTGGATGTCATGCTGGTCTCTTTGGTGTCTCTTTGCTCATCTGTTCTAAAAACCATCCATTCATGGGGTTCATGCACAAAACCCCAGGGATGAGGCTAAGCCCAGTTGGTTGGATGAATCCAGTCTCTGCAATCCAGCTTTGTTTTAACCTAAAACCCTTTAGAAAACAGTCAGTGGTAATACTCTAGTCTGGAGCCAATATTGATAAAGTCAACAGGCATTTTAGGGTACTCAGGTGGCTCAGTTGCTTAAGTGTCTCCCTTTGGCTCAGGTCATGATTTCAGGGTCCTGGGATCCAGCCCTGCATGGAGCTCCCTGCTCAGTAGGGAGTCTGATTCTCCCTCTACCCCTCTGCTCCCTACTCATTCTCTCTTTCTCATTCTCTCTCTCTCTCTCTCAAATGAATAAATAAAATCTTTTCTTAAAAGAAAAAAAAGAAACCAACAGGCATTTCTATAGTCATGGTAATTTATAAAAACAACACATATTATCTTATTTAATTTTCATAATAAATCTGGGAATAGATATCATTATCCTCGTGACAAAGATGAGGAAACCAAGACTCTCAGAAGTTAAGTGAATTACTAGAATCACATCTCTACAGTTGGTGGAACAGTGATTGAAAATATTTTTAACTCTAAATTCTTGACATTTCTTATTACACCAAACTCAAAGCTACTCAAGCTAGAAAAATTATAATTGATAAGAGATTTCATAGATCTATGTCACCATCCTATGTGAAATCTGAACCATACAAGACAGGAGTGTCTGGGACAAATGAGACTAAGAAAACTTAAATCACATCTAGTTATGAAAAAGCTGCAGAATTCAGCGGGAGAGTCATAATTCCAGGAAGAACCTGGTGGGAATATTGACACATGGGATAATACAGGGATGATAAAACATTATGAATCCAAAGACAGAAACAAGTGGAAAGCAAATGATCTAGATCTCTGTTTATGATTGCAGCAGAAAATAAAAACATAATCAGAACTGTGTTTTCAAAGTGTGGTCCCTCACAGGAAACAGAATCACTCTGGGTGCTCATAAAATGCTTATTCTTGGCCCTTCCCCAGATCTATTGTGGCAGGATTTCTGGAGATGGAACCTATTAATCTACATTTTTAAAAGATGTTCAGTGGTTCTTTTGCATCCTAAAGTTGGAAAACTACTGAGATAGATCATTACACAACTGGATTAGCCTGGTGGCAGAAAATGAGAACAGCAGTTGGGTACAGGACAAACTAAATTTTCTCAATATAATGATTTTCACAGTAAATGTAAGCCTTAGAACCCCTGGACAAATTCTAATCAATAGAGGCGGTTGTTGTGGGAAAGAAAACGGAGTTTAGTGGTGGAAATTTGAACTTCCCACTTTGCCAGATCGCTTGGGAAAATCACTTAAAGTCTGAGCCTTAGTTTCCTCACCTAAAAATAGTGAAATTAATTCCTGCCCTGCAAAGTTATTTTAAGCTCTAAGTAGGATTCAGAGGGTGGAACACTGGAGAAACTATAAGGCTCTATGCATAGAAGAGCTTTGTGCCTTTGGTTTGCTTTGTGTTTTTTATGAGTTCTCATCCATGTGGCACCAAGAATAGGACCTCAGTTCTCTGTAAACATCAAAATCAAATTTATAACCATAGGGCTTTCACAAATGGAGTTCTCAATGCCCCAAGAAGCTGGTTTCCTATTTAATTTCATTACAACACATGGATGGCTGCAGGTTACCAGGGAGAGGAGAGGTCAGAGCCATGCAAACTTTCCCCCTTCACTCTTCATTATCCCCATTATAATTTCTCCTTTGGGCTCCAAATCTGGGCCCCACTCCATTCCCTCCTTCAAGCAGAGTATGCTCTGAAATGCAGAAGTTATCTTTATGTATTTTCTGAATGATATGCTAAGCCATGGTTCTCATAAAGTGTTTTTTCATTATTTTGCCCTACAATATTTTATTGTAGTAATATCTCCTAGACTCCTAAATGTGTGACACCATGAAGTTGATTCTACTGTAAGAACATCCCTAACTAAATTTAAAATGTCATTGCTTTATACTAGCTTGGACTGGCTTTCACATCCTTTTCATCTACCTTGCATTTCATCTCGTCCTCAAAACATCCCATGTGCATTCCATTTCCATGGTCGGCCAACAAGCATTATACCCATAATGAACCCTGCCTCTACAAGTGGTTGAATCATTCCACCCCAGAATTCCCTTTATCCTCTTCCACTGTCCTTTCTTGGCACTAGGAATGAATTTAATTCAACTGGGAATGAGTTTTGCTAGTTTCCTAGGGAGGCAAATTAAATGACCCAGCATGTGGTTATATGAATCTTAAGAAGCAGAGTGTTGGAAAGTAAAAGATGGATGAAAACGGGAAGAAGAGAGTAAAAGTACCCAAGTACCTGCTACATGAAAAGCACTAGGTAAGAGCTTTATAACCATTGTTTCATTTAATTAAAAGCCTACTCCCCTCACCCTGCCCCCATAGGCTTTAATCTTAATCTCTCCTGGCAGTTTCCTACATTTGGCTGCACGTACAGTGGAAATTTCATTTTGCTTGAAAATCCATCCTGAGAATGACACAATGAATTTTTTCCAAGAACACGAACTGAACTTCCTCATCACTCAACCCATAACAACCACTTACATACTATCATTAACTGGCCCCCTTCAGTGTGTATTATGCAGAAAAATCTGTTGAATAACATCTCTGTGGATACTTAAACCTCTGACTTTGCTATGCCACTCATGCTCAACCACAGTGTTGGAAGGACCCCTACAGCTCATCTAATCTATTACCTATCTCCCCACTTGACAGACAAGAAAATTGAGGGCAACCTGGTAGATAGGTGACCCCCACAACCTTAATATTCTTCTGTGCATCAACAGATAGATGAGAGTAAAGAAATTCCCAAAACCCACCACCAAGTAAGGGTGACTTCACCTGCTATTTTTAGAACTTCTGTTTATCCTTCTACTAAAACCTATTGTAATTGTTTATATTGATTTACCTGGTTGTTTGCATTGATTCTGGGGGTACTCAATATCTTAGCCCTGAGCAGAATTGAGATGCATCCAAAACATAGCAGCACTCCAGCAACCAATGAGCAAAACTGGCATGTCCTGCCTCATAACTGAAACCACAGTCATGGGAGCTCAGTTTGAGGGACTAGCCCTTCTCAATATTGTTCTCATTCTTTCCATTCTTCAGGGTCACTGTCCAATGTCACTACACAGTGCTCAGGAATAAAAAGGAGGCAAAGATTGTAGGATGATCTATATTTTTATAGCAGAGAATTAGAGGCCTAATGACACCCAGAGCCAATGATGACATGGAATCAACCCCATAATTCTTGGACTAGAGAGTCTTATTTCTAAAACTTTCCTCATTGAAAGCAGGAAGAGTCATTTCCTGTCCGAGTCAAGGGTCATTCTGTGTTGGGGGTTGGGTAGGAAGAGAGGAGAAGAAATCTACTGAAACTATTTTGAAAGCACCTGAGGCTTTTCATGGGAAAATGTAACAAGGAACCTCACAGAAAACTCAAGACTTAAACAAACACAGATGGATCTCACAGGGCTGGAGCTAGAAGTTAGAAATGTCGGCTACTCTTTCTGTTTCTCAGAGGCAAATTTGTCTCTCTGAGTTCCATTTCTCATTGGTGTCAGTGTCATTCCATCCTCTCTAATCAAGAGCCAGTCCCATACCTGATGCTGAACTTTACATGACAGCCAGTTAAGCACCTTTAATATACTGACACCAGCATCTCTTCATGCACTTGTACGATGATTCACTCTGGGCTATAAGCCTTTCTCTGGTTCAACAAGAAGTGGCTGGGGGGGCGGCTGGTTATGAGTTACATAAAGCAAAGAATTATAGGGGTTGAGTATGGCAGGTCAAACAAGAAAAGGAAGCTAGCATGGCTGATTGTTGCCTTCAATGCAACATTCAACTATGTAAAAGGATTTTCTGAGACCAATCATTCATGGTTTCTTCCTTCCCGCTTGACTCTATTTCTCCAATTCCTAAAATACCAAAGGATAAAAGAGTGAAGGATAGATCCAAAGCAGAATTTGGGTTTCCCCTAAATAAACAATAAGTTCATGACTCAGGAACAGAGATAAGATATCTGCTTCTCACACAGTCACACACATACGAAGTACTTCGCATATACAAACATACTAGTAAACACTCAACTAACATTCATTGAATGACATAAATGAATAAATGAGACAATGAATGAATGGACAAATAAACTGTATACTTGTGAAGATGTGATTTGTATAGCTAGTAGTAACAAAAATTTTAAAAATGCTCTGCCCACGTGTGATTAGCTTCTCTTCCCTTCCATTAGTGTAACATGGATAGGCAACACAGCTTAGAGGTAAACAGCACAGACTCTGGAAAGAGACTTCCTGGGTTGGGTTTGTGTGACCTTGGACAAACGACTTAACTGCTCTGTGACTTTTGTTCATCAGCTAGAGAACGGGGATGAAAATAATAGCATTACCCTTATAAGTTTGGTTTGAGGATTGAAAGTGTTAATGTATGAAAAGTCCTTGGAAGAGTTTCTGGCACAGGCAGCATTATATAAGAATTACTATAATTAGACTAGACAAGTGAGTTGTTTCCATAAATTCAACATAATTCAACAAAGGTGTATTGATATATGAACATCACAGATATATTTACACCCATATGTGTATATATGTATACACATATATACATGTATACTGCATGTGTGTGATGTCTACATATCTATCCATCTACCTATCTACCCATCTATAAGTGTACATAGATAGCTATATCTATGTAGTGTAACCTTAGGAGATATGATAAGGATTAGTCAAACTATCAGGTGAGAGCAACAAATGCATAAGCAACTAACTCAAGAGGTTAAATTAATAAGAAACTTCTACATAAAAGTATCTCCTTGGTGATGAGAAATAGGAATAAGAGATCAAATCTGCCTGGGGATTCTCTCATGTATGGCTCAGAAATTCCAGTGGCTAGGAAAGTTTGCCCATTTGTAGAGGAAATGAGGTCAAACCTGGATTGACAAGAGCCCACCCACAACTGAAGCAGGAACAAGAGGCAAAACAGTGTTGTGTAAGTCCTGGGGGGTAATCTAGAACCAAATCTTGACCAGAGGATCATAGAACCCCATGTGGGAGGGAAGGTTGGATTTAAGTCAGAGAAAATAATGCATTCCTTTCCAATTAGCATCCTAGTATAGCTAATATGAGCTGAGACAAGCTCAAAATGTGCCAGGTACTAAAATCAATGAACAATACTTTCTGGCCAAGGACAATAAAGCTGGGACTGCCCTTTCTTAACAATCCATCTCTCACAATCTCCCACAGCCTTTCCTCACATTTGTTCAAGACATTCCAACTGCATCTACTAGTTATCAAGAGATGTATTAATGTAGGAGACCATACCAGTGGAGAAGCCCTTTCTCCTTTCCTCCATACAAATACAATGACATTGTCTTATGTCTCCTCAAATTCAGCTGAGTTCTTCACTTTCTGCTTATGGGCACAGAGTCTAGAAGAAATTACCTCTCTCAGACTATGCTCAACTTGTAGGGTTCTTCATGGAGTTCTAGGGAGGAGTTTGTGTAAGTAAAAACTACTTTCCAGTTGACTCTAAGATTATTCCAAGACTGCTGCACCCTCATTTGGAATTAATCTGCCACGAGCATTCATTCTGTCTGTCTCAATCACTAAAGCTCTGTCAGGGTCTAAAAGAATAAATCACATTGTGTTTAAGAACCACATATTTAAAAAAAAAAACTATATCCCATTTAATAGAGCCAGAACAGAAAATAAGTTGGCCTGAGGGCTTGAGAAAAAGTTTTAAAAATTGTTGCAAGGTCTGATTCAAAAACAAATACCATATAATGAAAACAGCATGGCTTCTAGAAGTCAGCATATCCAATTACCACCTGTGTGGCCCTGGATGTGTGGCTTAACAAATAATCTACCACAAAAAGCTGAAATGAAAATTCAGCAAGACAATGTTTGTAATGTATCCTACTCAGTAAATACTCTAGAGTTTGCCTCTTTCTCCTTGTCCCTCTTGTGAAAAATGAGATATTCAGCAGAAACCAAGGACCTAGAAAAAGGAGAAATGGCCACAGTGGGACCCAGGGCAAATGTGGTTACTTTTCATTCATCACTCACTCAAAAAATCTTTATGGAGTTCCTACTTAGAATGGTTTTTAGGAAAAGGACTGGATGTTGTGGGCCATACAAAATTGATAAACAGACATGGAATTTACCCTCAAGAAACTTAAAATCAAACACATGACAAAGGACGTATATATAAAACATTAAAGCATAAGATTATAATTGCAAACTAGAAGATATACCAATAATTACCTTAGGATTCCAGAAGATATGAGGTGATAGGTAGTTGCTATAGTAAAGAAAGAATTGAGGGCTGGAAATAAAAACACAGAAATGGCCTGGCAAAGCATTTAAACTATCCTTAAAAGACTAAAGTTAGAGCCACTGTTAGGGGATTCATCTAGAAGGAATGCGTGAAAGCATAGCTAAACTTCCAGGTCTTGATGAAGGCCTATGATGAGCCAAGTGTTGTGCTGACCACTTCTCAAACATTTTCTTATTAATCCCCACCCTAATACTGCAAGGAAGATAGTATATCTCCTGTTGACAGAGGAAAAAACCATCTCTGATGGAATAAATGACCTGCTCACGGACACACAGTGAGAGCTGAAGCTAGAATTTGAGCCTAATTTGTCTGACTCTTGAGCAGCTGCTCTGACTCACTATGCTATGCCCAGAAGAAAAGATATGCTGGATGTGTGTGGCAAACAGGGAACAGTCCAATTTGGCTGGAGTCTAGAGTGTTTAAACATAAACAATAAGAGAGATGCAAGAAAATAGAATGGGGAATTTTTGAAGAGAAAAAAAAAACCCAAATGTTAGCTTAGGAGTTTTGGCCTGTTTTACGTTTCAGAACTAATTCAGAAAAACAGATACCAGAAAGGTAACCTGCATGTTTTCCACTAAGGAAGGTTTTAAGTACAAAGATAAAAATGAGAAAGAACAAGTAGGGGTTCTGTAGCAGGTGCTTTTTCTTATACCAATAAATAAACCAATCAGGATGAGATACAATGTGCTTCAATTATAAATAATTCCAAAATATCAGCGGATAAAAAATATCAGTGGTTAAAAAAAATAATATCTTGCTCATACTGCACGTCTATTGAGGGTCTGCAAGAAAGCTCTTCTCCACATCACCTTACTCTAGAATCTTTGCTGATGCAGCGCCACCAATACCAACCCTGGCAGAGGCAAGAGAGTTCTGGATGGCCTTGCATCTGCATTGAAAAGCTCCATCCGGAAGTAAGCAGCATCACCTCCATTCTAGCTCACAGTCTCATCTGCCCACAGGATCCTAGGTTATGCTCAGAACTGGAAAAACAAGAATCCCCAGCAAACAGTACTAATGGCTGTTGCCAGCAAACTTGAGGTCTGAACTTGCCCAGCGTATGTTAGGATCTCATGTGCTGTCATCTGTAGGGATGACTGCCTGCTCTGAGGAAGAGGGAGCAACAAAATGTAACCTTACACCATTCCTTAGATTGGAATGAATGTGTTATTGTCTTTTGGTATGGTAAGTATGAAAGTAAAATGCTCAGACAGGAAACTAGAACTTAACAGAGGAACCTTAAGAAGAGGGGATCCTAGTCTCTCTCTGGGTTTACGGTCTTGCATCCAGACTCTAGGATATGCTTTCTAAGATGTTTTCCTGAGTAGTAAGAAAGGAAAGAACTTAGCCAGGAGAAAGAAGTTGGAAAATATATCCAAAAGAGAGTTCATATTTATGGCTGCAGGACACAGTGTGTGGTTCCACTCTGTACCCTTGTACACTTGGTAGCATGCTGAATGTTTACATGTCTCGGTCAGGGCTCGGCTATGTGGTTCTTTTGCTCATCTAGCTAGGGAGACATTTGTGTGATTGATTTCATTTAATGGAACAGTTTGAGGCTAGGCTCAGCTGGAGACCCTGGGATGATTAGGCTCTTTCCCCTTGCCCGTCCCATCTATTCTCAATGCTTCTTCCTTTTTTTGGAGCTTCTCCATGTGGCTTCTGCATATGATCTCTCCAGCAGGATAAACAGATTTCTTACATGGTAGCTCACGGCTCCCAAGAAAGACCTAGGCCAAGAACTTGCATACCAGCACTTCCCATGTCTCTTGGTTGAAGGAAGTCACCAGGTTAGTCCACATTCAAGGGAACACTAGTCAAGGGCATGGATACAGGAAAGTATGGGTCAATGGTGGCCATCAGTGTAACAGACCATCATCATATGCTTAAAAGGTAAGATTCTTATGGTCACAGCCATTCCACTCCCTGGAAGCTTGAATGTTTAGAACACACAGACAGGCCTTAAGGAGGAACCCCATGACAACCCTCCAAGAGAACTTTACCCACACCTCTCCCACTCTACCACAAACATTCTACAAAAGTTAGAGACATTAGCTCGTGTGCCCTCATAGAAGGCTAAGCTAGTTTTCCCCAGACCCATCCTTGGGAAACTGAAAAGGATAAGCCCTGGTCACTCACTTTGGTAAACATTTTCAGAAAAAAAATTATCAAATTCCTATCTTCATGCATTCTATAACGGTCAGATCTGAACCAAAATGCAGGATAATAGGGAAACAGTAATGAGAACTCTGGTGTGGAAGGAGACATAACCTTCCTATTTGTAGAGGGGCCAAATAATTCACAGTTGTCACATTCCAAAGAGAATGACAAAACCAAGATAAAGAGGGGAGAAGCTACCACCTCTATGGAAGGAATTTGAACTTGGACATAAAAAACAGGGGCGGGCGGTAAGTAACAGATGGGAGTAGTGTGGTTCATTTGATGATACTGTTTTGAAAATAAACCCAACTAAATGTTTTATTAGATTGTCCTGAAACTCTCATCTTAGAGACTCTTTATCCCTTCTCTTCAACCTATGTGATCTTAATGACTTTCTGCTTTCCTACCTGAAGAGGTAATATAATAACTGATATGAAGAGCTGAAAAGTAATAAGGTTCTAGAGGAGTTCCACAGGGCTCCAGAGGAGTCTGACACTGAGAATCCTGTGTTTTTAATCTTGTTTGTTTCAGAATCAGAGTGATTAGGTTGATAGTCAGAAACAGGTTATTAGATGTATTAAAGTTCATCCTACTTCAGGGTCACACTCATTGTAACTCTAACATTTGTAATAGTAGAAAAGAGAGCATGCATCCCCACCACCACATTTATCAAGCCTATCAGATGACATGAGAGCCCGCCCTCTTTGCTCTAATTGCCAGCTGAAGCTTTGACAATGGGAACATGGGGATTTTGTAATAATTGCTGTGTCAGTTAGGGTCCCAACAGAGATTCCACTCAACACGATTTAATAAAAGAGAATTGATGACCATTGATAGACTTACGAGGACCATCTAATGATATGGAGGCACTCAGACACTAAGCACAGCAATATGCTATGATGGCCCCTTTGGCTGAAGGGATAATGGGACAAAATAATGTCACTGCAGTCTGGTGAGACCTGAAAGCATGGAGAAGAAAACACTATGCAGAAACTGTAGTGTAGAAGGATCCAGCCACTATCAAAATTGCAACACTGAAATATGGAGGAGGCAGGAATGCAAATACACCAAACTTTTTCTCCCCAAACATTCCAAACTCTCCAATCTCCTTGTGTCTTTCATTAGTTAGGTCAAAACATGAGCCAGATGATGATGGAGCCCTTAATATAATCCAGATAAATCAGTCTCCAGCATACACAAAGTGGAGCAGAAAGGGGTGGGGGGGAAACAAATGGAGGTTGGGAGGGTGGGAAAGCATCAAACAAAATATAACCTGCACCATCATAAAAAAAATAGGAGGGGAAAGAAAGTAATGAGTCACAGTCATAGTAATAGGAGTATATTTAACTCTTAAAAACACTTAATATTATATTCAAACAGTCACAGAAAAAAATAATCCTATTCACCCCACATTACAGATTTATTACATATAACAGAAAAAAATATGGTGGAGTTTAAAAGTCATTATGGAACACTGCTTAAAAGGACAAAAGATTATAATTTAAGGGTCTAGCACCACCACACTGTGGAAATTTCAGCATCAAAAATAATTATTATAATCTTAATGGTTAATTGAAACAAAGTGTACCTATAAAAGCATGTTAGCTTGTAATAATACTCCAAAGAGGAAATTAAACATAAATTATAAGAAATTACAGCTATAAAATGAAATAATGATGAATACAGTAAGGTATTTTTAAGGAAGTTTAGAGTATAGAATATATGAGTATTTCATTTCTTTTCTATTCAGGATATGTCTATTAAAATTTTTCAACAGGTGCTATTGTTGTCTCTGTTAGCGGAGAAAGTAAAAAAAAAAAAAAAAAAAAAAAAAAAGCAAGTGGGGCAAAAGCTCCTAGAAATTTATACGATTACCAAGTACCAAGGTGGATCAAAATATGTTCCAAAGTTATAAAGAAAAGAAGACGCTAGATGTGAATTTGGATTTACAAGAAATAAGAGCTCCAGAAAGGGTAAATATGTGAATAAATATAAAAGACAATTTCTCAAGTTTCAAAATCTTTAAAATATCATGGACGAATTAACACAAACATAACAAATCAGTATGGGACTTACAATATATGTACAAGTAAAATGTGTGATAACAATAGTACAAAAGATAGGAGGATGAATTTGAAAATACAGTTTTGGGCAGCCGGGGGAGGCTCAGCAGTTTAGCGCCGCCTTCAGCCCAAGGCATGATCCTGGAGACCCCGTGTCGAGTCCCACGTCGGGCTGCCTGCACGGAGCCTGCTTCTCCCTCGGCCTGTGTGTCTCTGCCTCTCTCTCTCTCTCTGTGTCTCTCATGAATAAATAAATAAAATCTTAAAAAAAAGAAAAGAAAAGAAAATACAGTTATAATTTATATACGTTACCTGTGAAATGGTGTTATGTCACATGAAGATAGACTATGGTAAGTGAACACTGTATATTGTAAACCCTAGAGCAATCCTTACAAAATAAAATAGAGATAAAGCTAATAAGTCAACGGTGAAAATAAAATAAAATTCTAAAACATACTTAAAGGTCAAAAAAAGAATGAAAAGGAATAGAGAACAGATAGTACATGCATCAACAAATAGCAAGGAGTGGATTTAAGCCCAACTATTTTCATAATTGCATAAAATGTAAATGCCTAAACATTCTAATATAAAGATAATAAAAGAGAAAGATTTTATGTTCAGTTCATTTTCATATATGCATAAAATAAATCTGACAAACTTTAACACTCATAATTATAAAACAAAAACATTCAGCAAAGTAGGAATAAAAGAAAACTCCTCAACCTTATGAAGAATGTCAACAATAAAGCCAACCACTAATATCACATTTAGTGGTGAAAGACTGAACGTCATATTTAATGGTGAAAGGCAACACACAGTCAACAAGACAAGAATTTCTACTCTCAGCAGTTCTGCTCCACATTGTACTAGAGACCCTAGCCATTTCAATAAGGCAAGAAAAAGAGGGAGAATGGGGTATACAGATTGGAAAGAAAGAAAGAAAATTGTCTTCATGAACAGAAAAGATAATTATGTGCAAAATGAAAAATCCTAGGGAACCTTTCTAGGCTTATCATTTCTAATAAGCCACTAGAAAATAAAATGAGCAAGGTGACAAGATAAAATGTCAATATATTGAAAAAATCAATTGATTGCTATCTACTATCAATAAACAACTGGAAAATGAAATTTTAAAATATATCATCCACAATAGCATCAAAAATATGAACTACTTATTCATTTTAATATGTTCAAGATCTTAACACTAATATGCATAGTTGCTTTATTTGTAACCACCAGATCAGTAGGATTTCAGGTCTAGGGTCATGCTGAGGACTCACCAACAAAGGCCACAGGGGAACTTCTGGGTAGTGATGGAAATATTCTATGTATCTTATGTATTGATAATGGTTTGGTCATTTATTATATGCATTTGTGAAAATTCATCAAACTGTACAATTAAGCTGGATGCATTTCTGTACATTAGTCATATACCAATAAAGTTGAAAGCATTTGAAAAGAAAATAAATTCCTTAAAAAGAAAAACATGGACATAACTTTGTGGGGGAAATACCAGGTCATAAATATGGAAGGTGTGAACCTAAAAGGCCATATCAGCATAGTTTATTTTTACTGATTAGTGACTTGTGTTTGAAGAGTTGTGGCAAGGCAGAAATCCTTGTGCCTGGAGTAAGAGTCAATTAATCTAAAACCTGGGTACTGAAAGCTTGAAGATATTCATTTTCTTTTGAGTCTGGTAAGATCACTGCTTCCCTGAGTAGGTGTCAAAATATTATTGTTGAAAATCTAGAAAGATCCCAGCTAAGGAAATAAATCTTAAAAATATAAAACCAAATATAGAATTGATGAAGAAATGAATTAAAACCACAATGGTGACATCTTAGAATAGGTTCGAGTGCATACATAATATTACGTTTTATAATAATTCCATATGTTTTGCCTACAGTTTAATATGTGTGCAGTGTTTAAAGGAATAAATTATACTAAATTTGAAGTTACAATTAATTATTTGAGAGCATTTAATTAATCACACTTCAAATCAATAAAGTTAATACTCATTAAAGTTGGTTTTCAAACTTTTGATTCTTAGATATCTGAATTTAATAAGTTGCATTTAAATAAATTACAAATGTCAGTATTTATATCCATATACAGAACACAGCCAGGCATTAGAGCATTTATCATTATAGATGAGGAAACTAAAGCCCATAGAAGTTAAGTAATTTGTTTAGAGTCACAAGGCTCTCTAACTCCTGGGACCATATTTTTCCTAATATATTACATTTTTTCTGAAGATGAAAGAGAGAAAGATTAAATATATTCTAGAAAGACAACACAAGAAATGAATGAGATTATGCTGAGTGAAATAAGTCAATCAGAAAAGGACAAACATTATATGGCCTCATTCATTTGGGGAATATAAAAATTAGTGAAAGGGAATAAAGGGAAAGGAGAGAAAATGAGTGAAAATATCAGTGAGGGTGACAAAACATGAGAGACACTTAACTCTGGGAAATGAACAAGAGGTAGTGGAAAGGTAGGTGGGCGGGGAGTTGGGGTGACTGGGTGATGGGCACTGAGGGGGCACTTGGCAGGATGAGAGCACTGGATGTTATGTTAAATGTTGGCAAATTGAACTCCAACAAAAAAAATGTTTTTTAAATAAATACATCTTCTAAAAAAATTTTTTTAAAAAAGGAATGAATTAGAAATTGGTACTAGTGGTAAATAAGCAGGAGTAACGTACAACAGTATGGTATGGTAGAAAAAACATTGGACCACAAGTCAGGGGAGCTATATTTTTGCCAAGGATGATCACTCACTAGTATGTGAACTAGAAGCAGCCAATTCTTGTATCCAGAGCATCATTTCCCAATAAAGTGTGGCTATAGAATTTCCAGATGCTTTCCTACCCAAATATATAAATGATGGAACTGGTATTAGAGTCCATGACATTGCTGCTCCCCCACATAAAGAGCAATAAGATCTATTTAAAAAAAATAGAAAGTTTCTCATTTTCAAACAGAAAAATAGAGGTAGATAAGATCAAAAGAAAAACAAATACAAAAAAAAAAAAAGTCCAGGTTCAATGTAAATGTAAAATCCAGAGTAAAGTTCAATGATAATTTTCTCTCTAAGCTTCCCAAGAGCCAGTCAAAAGGGAAAAAATCAGCTCCAAGCAACAGTATTGCACAGTTTTTAGGAGAGCAGACTTTGGAGTAAGACTGAGTTCATTTCCCAAATCTACCACTTCCTGTGTAACATCAGGTAGGTTTTCTTATCTGGAAAATACAACAATAACAGTACATAATTCATAAGATTCTACGAGTATTTGACATAGTTAATAGCTGCTTGGCATAGTTAATTCACATACAACACAGTGCCTGACATCTGGAAATGGGTCAGTGTTAGATCTTTTAAATTTTACTTTTTACATAAAATACAAGCATAACATTTGTTTGGGGATGGCAACTCCAGCTGATTCCTGTTTTAGCAACACACTAAGAAAATTTTAAAACCCTTATTTATATTCATTGATGACTTACTTTTACCTAGAAGCACAGAGCAATGAAAGGTAAAGTGTTTTTAAAAACTGAAAATCCCAGTACAAAGACTCAGTACAGTGTCCAGATTACAATAAATGTTCCAAAAATGTTTGTTATATAACAAGGTATGGCACTGAGTACCAGTAATAGTAATAAAATTAATAAAAGCTAACACATCCTTTTAACATCTCCCACGGTGTTTTCTCAGACGCCTTAGCATCTTTTTTCTTTCCTTTTGAAATCTTTAAAAAGAATATCTCCATTCCGGGCACTGAGGGGGGCACTTGACGGGATGAGCACTGGGTGTTGTTCTGTATGTTGGCAAATTGAACACCAAAAAAAAAAATAAATTTATTATTAAAAAAGGAGAGAGAAAAAAATTTTTTAAAAAGAATATTTCCATTCCAGAAGAGAGATAATGAGGACACGAACCGAACCAAGCAAGCACATCTCCACTCCCAAAACTTACTGAGATGGCAGGTCTTTTGCATATATTCATTGCCAAAGGTGGCCATTCAACAAGCATTTATGGAGTACTTCCAGTATTCTGGATTCTTCAGTTAGTTCTGGGATACAAGGATGAGTAAGATATAAAGTTCTTAAGAAAAGAGCCTCTCTCAACAATATTGAGTTCCATCACCTCAAGGAGACTATGATCCAGGAGAAGAAACAAGACATACAACAATAAATATATTAGAACAAGGAACATGTAAGTGCCATAAGAGCAGTGCAGACTGAATGCCATTCAGGATTCCAGAGGTGGGAGAGATTGCATAAGCCAAAATATTTGAAACTAAATACTGAATATGAAGAGTGTAGACAGAAAGCCCATTCCTATGCTGCTGTGCCTGTGTTATGTCTCCCATTTGAAGTCTACGATGAAATAGGTCAGCAAAAACAAATTCTATAATAGACCCAAATGAAAGTCTCAGACAATTGAAATCTTTCTTTGGTGTTTGACACTTGTCCCAGGGAAAGCCTGCTGTATGTCAACTGTGATAGAACACAACAGCCAATGTTAAAAACATTCCATCTCCTCAAGTTGTCTTTCCAGAATGCACCCAATTCATCTTCTATGAGGTGAAAGACGTGGTTGGATTTCTGAGGGATGAAATCATTAAAAAGGAATCCAGCCGCCACATGCAAGATATTGCTATATTAATATTTGATTCAAGGGAATATGGGACCAGTTATCAATAATTCAGTCATCATTTAATATCAGAGACATGGAATGTGCCGACTGTTGTATTAGTTTACACATTAGAGTGACTAAGATGTAGCGTGTTATTGCCACTGTCACATTTCTTATGTTACACGGTGACAGCATGGCTTATGAGGACTGAGATGATATACTTATTCTGCTACCCAGATCCATAAAACAATTGGGAGCAGCTAGACCAACCCTACTGGGAAGAGTTGTAAAAAGAAATATAGACTAGGATTCTTTTAGTTTGGATTCTTCCAGAAGAAGCAGTCCCTGAAATGGGGATTCAAATGCAAGCAGTTTACTTGGAAGATGAATAAAATACTACCAAGGGAGTGGATGAGACAAGGGAGAGAAGGCAGCCAATTAATGAGGGACATTGTCAAGCCAGCTATGGCCATGGGTGTCTGAAGTTCAGTCCCATGGGGTCACTCTGGCAGTCAATATAAAATACTTGACTCCAAGTTATCATGCCCAAGGAATGAGGAATCTGAGGTGTTTATGCAACAGTCTCCATTAGTCATTGGTTGAAAGCTGCCCCCAAAGAATGGAATTCCCTGGAGTTTTCAATCTACCACATGGGCCAGGAAAAAAATGCCTCAGAAAGAAAGTCTTCAAGCACAGCGATATAAGAGCTGGCAGCTGGAAATGGAAGACCTGGGAAGTCCCTGGTGGCATCTGTCACCATGTCACAACAACTGGCTTTTCATCCTGTCTCTACTACCCAAATAGATGAAAGAGAAGAGAACCAACATTAAGTACCTACTACATGCTACACACATTGCACATGTTGTAACATCTATTCCCTAAAATAAAGGCAGAGCCCACTTTTTCCAAGTGAATGCATTAGATGTCAGAAGAATAAGTGACTTGTCCAAGCTAGCCCAGCCCCAGGATAAGAAGACTCAGACTTAACCCTCTGCAACCTCAAACCTGGCATCTTTCCAATAAAGAGTGTTGGAGTTCCCTCCTGCAGCCACAAATGCTAAGTCATTCAGATATAATCTATAGACCTAAATTTTCATGGGTGGTTCCCAAAATTCCCAGTTTTTGCTTTGTTTCCTCCCTGCCTAGAATACCTTTCTCCTTTTACATCTATTTATCTAAGTCAGGCTGCTAGTGAATCTGAAGCCAGGCTTCAAAGAAGTCTAGGACTTACACAAGCAGAGCTAGGTATAAAGAGGCATCTCTCATGGAAGAAGAGGGTGAATGTGGTGCTGGTCCTTTTAATGAGCTTCTTAAGTAACTGTCACATACACTAGCATCGCCACATCCATAAACAAAAACAAAGAGGTGTGGAATACTCAGGTGAAACAGGGAGCTTGCTTTGGCTGTAGCTGTGGAGGAAGAAGCTCACAGGTGGGCAGGCACCAGCACAAGATGGCCTTTGAAAGCCAGGCTATTGACTCTGGTCTCCTTCTGGGGATTATAAGCCACTCTTGTGGAATCCTGAACAAGAAAAACGTCATACACAAAGTAGTATTTCAGAAAGATTAACCTGGTAGCCATGAATCAAATGGTTTAGAAAAGAGAGGATTGGAATGGAGAACACAGTAACAAAACATAAGGAGCTCCTAGAAAATTCCCTTGGGTCCCTGGGGTTTAAGTTTTTACTGATTCCTTTTTTACCTTTTCTATCCTAAATTAGAGACAAACCAAATTGACTTTGCTTAAACGTCGAGCTGGGTTAAAAGTATTTACTATTGGCTAAGGACTTTCAGAAAATTCCCTCTCTTGGCTTTGCAAAGTATAAAAATCTAGGCACTGTCATTTTTCTTACTTTTCACCTATCACTCTGGTTCATAAGAGACTTTCAAGAAGTCTTTTCTCCTTACTATCAGAGAGTGGCTTTTTTCCCCATCTTTATAGTGATAAGCTTTCAAGTCAGAACTAAAAAGTTTTGGTGTCTGGAGACCCAAGATACTAATTGTAGAAATCTATGATCTCATCTTGGCAGGTGAGCCACAGATGTTCTCAGGGAGAGTGTGCCATAAGCAGGCTTCAGAGGCTAACGTGCACACGTGCATACACAAAGTACTGGCTTCTGCCTCTACCAATGCCCTGGATGTCGAGTCAGTCCTGCCTATTATCCAAAGAAGGGGTTTGATTCTCAGTCCCAAGGGCCATTAATCTCAACAGGGACCACCAGGTGGCTCAGCAGTTGGGTGGCTGCCTTTGGCTCAGGTCCTGATTCCAGGATCCAGAATCAAGTCCCACTTCGGGCTCCTGCAGGACACCTGCTTCTCCCTCTGTCTGTGTCTCTGTGTCTCTCATGAATAAATAAATAAATCTTAAAAAAAAAAAGACATCTCAACAAACATAAAGAACAGAACTGTGCTGTTACTCTCTACCTTTCCAAACTTTTAATGAAATGCTAATGCATATCCATTTGTATGCCACTCAGTGGGGCAATAGCCAGTAGCCAGCATTACCCTTTCATTGCTGATGGAAATACAGTCAGATTTTCACTAACTAGTGCTGCTTGGAGAAGCCATTTATAGCATGAATAAAGTGACTGTGAAATAAAGATTAAGAACCATTTTGAATGGCAAGTTCCAGTCTAGCCAAAACTGGAAGAAAAAAAAAAAAAAGACCTAAACTAAGACTGGAGAAATTGCTGGTATTGAAGAAATTAGATCAATATGGATGGGAATTTTCAGGGAGCACCAACCCTCTCTTCCTCAACTGGTCCTGGACAAATTAAAAAGTAAGATGATTAGCAGCAGGTAGAGGATTACCTGCTTCCCAAGCACATGTTACCTCATCATCAAGGTACCAGCTTCTAAATTCTTATCCATATACACACTATTGAAATCAACAACTCTGCAGAAACCAGGGAGAGGCTTAAGAGAACCTCAGTTCTCTGCTCAGCTGGGACCCCACCTAAGGATGTGTTAGCCACTCCTTCTGAAACAAATGCATTTTTAATTTAAAAGTAGTAAATTGTCTTCATATGAGTGGCACGTGATTGAAATAGTCATTTCCATTGTTGGCAAGTTGTGAAAGATGGAAATATCCACATGGTCCGGAGGGGTAGGAAATAAGTCAGACACCATGAGAAGACCAAATCTGTTGATACAAGGCAGAAGACTGGAAGTCTAAGAGGTTCTAGTGAAAAGTGGCCCCTCCAGAGGGCAAGCGGCTACTGTAGGCTTCTGAAGGATGCAGAAAAGGCTCAAGCTGAGTGGGTGGCAAATGGAGATACACTTCAAGCTTGCTGGTCTACCATTTCAATCATGTCAGCTTCAGTAGTGACTTTGCCTAATAAGCAACTCCAAAAAACTTGAAGAACAAAAGCATTTTGATCCACTTATTTTCAGGACAGACCCTTTTCCAGGCCACTGTAACATCCGACAGATGTACAGCAAGGATGGATTTGTTAACTAGACTCCTCTTTACAGTGCTGCAAATGTATGTGGCTAATTATATAACCACCTGCGGTTGTACAGATGGAAACATCTCAGCTCCAGCTGGAGCTCGCACCAAGACTCACACCAAGATGCTTGGCAGCAGCCGTTACAAGCTTTGGCAGCCAAGGACTGAAATGGTTTGGCCTGTTTCCCCCTTTTGGTTCCAAACTACAGCTCCAGTGGACAGAGATTGCCTATGCTTTAAAATACTCCTACTGGGGGTTGGACTGGCTCGTATGACTGGCCTTTTTCAGCCCTGGAGCCTTGGATCACTTCCTTATGATTCAGTATTTCTTTAAATCTCACCAAAGGAAGGGAATTTATATTATGCACTTATTAGTTCTTTTAGCCCATTTTACTGAACTGAAAAATATTAAAAAATTATTACAAACAGGAGTGTCATGTATTAGACATGATCATAATGGCTTATAGGCTTGTACCCCTTTGAGGGAGGAGGAAAAGAAATCACAGGCACACTTAAGGAAGAAGAATCTAGAATTAAGTCCAGACAGTCTATTCAGGGTGCTCTCTGCCCCTCAAAGGCTTGCTCTCAACACCTAGCCAAGTTTGTATTTCACAGATGTTTGACAATGTTTCCTAGATTATTTTTATGAAGCTGGGACTGCTAGCAGCAATAGTAAGAAGAACACAAGTTCCAATTGATGTAATACTTCTGAAAATCTGAATGCCATTACAGACTGGCTTTTTCCTGCTTCTAAGGAGGGTCTTCTCAGTGCTTTAAGAACACCTCTACAAAGCAAAACAGAAAAATAACCTCCCTAAGGCCTGGCTGTGAAAGACAATGGAGGTGTTAATTTTGTGTGAACCTAGGGTCTGCGTACTTCTTTTGAGATATTGTAAAGCAGCTTGTGGTTTATTGCTTCTCTTTGAAATGGTTATTCCAACACAGAGCATACAATACAGAGCACACAGAGCTTACATTTCACTGAGCTTTGTGAAAACCATGAGGCAGTTTGGAAAACATGATGAGGTAAGGCATCTGCTCATAGGGCCCTAGTGATGTGAAGCTAGTGAATAATCTGCCTAGAACACCACTTGTAAACTGATCCTTGGAGAAATTGATGACTTACCATTCAGAGTACATTTAGGGCTTACCAATTATATTCACTACAGGTTTATCTATTATTCTTTATTACATTCCTCGGGCAAAATGAGCCATTATCCTTAATAACATTATTCTATGATTGTAGGTCCCACTGACAAAATAAGAAGTGCAAAGTCCAGAAAAGCCACTTGATTTACCTAAAATTGCAAAGCAGGTGTCTGATTAATTAAACAAAGAAACCATTATAGACTGGAGTGGCAGCTCTCATGATATGGAGGCCTTTATAAGCAAACCAAAATCTAAGCCAGTAAATGCCTGAAGGTTACAAAATCGAAACGCTATAGACAGCCAATTGCAAAAAACCACCTAGGTTTTAAGCTTTGGCCAAATAATTTTTTTTCTTTACTTCCACACTTAAATAGAGTGCAAAAGACTGCTCCTAACCACGTCTGGGATAGCACTGCCCTATTAGAATTGATTTTTGCTCAAACTGTTTTTCCCTACTCCCTCGCCCCCCACATTTATTGAGAGATAACTGACAGCACTGTATGGTGCAAGGCATAATGATGTGATTTACATATATTGCGATATGACTGCCACAATAAATTTAGTTGACATCCATCATCTCCAACATGGAGGCATAGAAAAAAAAGAAAAAGAAAAGAAAAACATTTTTTTCCTCATGATAAGAACTCTTAGGATTTACTCTCTTAACTTTCAAATTGTGAAAATTAGTAATGGGAAGCCTCACTGGAATGGAGAGAGGAGGTTTGAGCATAGGGGACTGTCATGTTCTACTCCTCAAAGTCAATTGCAGACCCAACAGGAAGAGGCAGACAAGTTTACACGGACTTGACCTTGCACATGGATACTGCTCTACTATTCCAACCAGAAAAAGAAATACTTTTCCTTATTCCCCGGGGCAACAGCTCAGCCAATGAAAAGCCAACACACTTTGAAGTTCCAGGTTATTCCAATGGATTTTTTAGTAGTTCACAATGGCTCTCCTGACTTCCTCCTTTCTGCCTTGAAAAAAAAAAAAAAAAGCTCCTCTTCTAAGTTCCCCGGACTTGCCCATGGTTTTGCCACAGCTTGTTTGTCCCAGATTGCATTTCTCTTTTATTCCCTAATAAAAACCATCCTTTGCTAGTAAAATAACTGGCAGTTTCTATTTTTAAGGATAACAGCAGTGCTAACTCTCATCATAATGTTGTATATTGCATCCTTAGGTTCTTATTTATCTTACAACTAGAAGTTTGTGCTCAAATAAACTCCTAAAGTTTAATATGCCCAGTTTATCTTTAGACACAAGTTAGAAGCAAAACTGAAATTTCAAGCCTCCTAATCATTATTCCATTTAAATCAAGCTGATAGATATATATTAGCTGCTACCACAGGTCTAGAAGTAGGTGGACATCCAGGGTTATATTAAAGAAAAATAAAACCGGCCCCTCTTCTTGACAGAAGTTTTAATCTGAGGGAAGACAAAACATTAACACAAATAACTAGAAAATGGTTTAAAACAGGATGATTATCAAGGCAAAACATTTTGAATATCAGAAGATGAGCATCCCTAATATCTGTGAATTCTGCTTCTAATGGGCCAAAATCAAGTTGTCAGCAGAGCCATGCTTCTTCCAGAAGCTCTAGAGGAGGGTCCATTTCTTGCTTCTTCCAGTTTCTGGAGTCTGTAGCCATTCCTTGGCTGTGGACAATCATTCCAACCTTTAAGATCGGCAAATTAAAATACCTCTTTGATCCCCATCTTTGCATGGGCGTCTTTGTGTGTATGTCAAATCTCCCTCTGCCTCTCTCTTAATCCAACACCTTAGACCATTTGGCAACACTACCCTGTTCTTCTGTCTCCCTCTAAAAAGGATCATTGTGATGGCATTTAGGGCCCACCCAGATAAATCAGAAGATCCTCAACCTCATCACATCTACAAAGGCCTCTTTTTGCCGTATATGGTAACATTCGGCCATTCCAGGGATTGGGACATAAGACATCATGCGGAGGACCGTTTTTCAGCCTACCACACTACCCAATTTCAAAACTTACTATAAAGCTACAATAATCAAGGCAGGGAGACATAAACATAAAGATAGACTTAGCGACTATGAAACAGAGCAGCGTCCAGAAATTAACTCTACATTCAAGGTCAATTGATTTTTAACAACATTTCCAAGGCAATTCAATGTTGAATCATTGTCTTTCCAACAAATGGTGCTTGAGATAATTGGATATCTAAAGAAATAAAAGAATTTTTTTTAAAAAACCTAAGACCTTCATCTCATGCTTAAGCAAAAATTAACTTTTAAAAAAGTGGATAATAGACCTAAAAAAATGCTAAAATTATAAAACTTCCTGAGGCTGAGCTCTTTCTGGGAACATTTTGCCAGCAAGTAAGTGCTTTTCTCACCTAAACTAAACCGGCTTTCCTAAAGGACACAGACAGTGCAGAAACAAACTGCAGAGAAGCAAAGCCACAGAAGGCATGTGGAGCATCTTTACTGCAGATCCCAGTGCCTGCAGAGCTTATTCAACAGAACTCTAAAGAGGGGGAAAGAATTCACATTTATCTTATCTGACTTATGCTTTATATATGATATCTCCTTTATCTTCCCAATAACCCTCTGAGGCAGTTAACATAACTGACATTTTACAGATGAGGAAACCGAGGCCTGAAAGTGATTTGTGCAAGGTCATGAAGTCAGTAAAATAGAGCCAGAAGGCAAATCCAAGTGTGCTTGACTCAACTACTGCCTGTCTTTCAGACTGTTGTGTTAATTTAAAGTGCTAACAGCCGTAAAACAGGGAGCAGTGTGCCTGATGCACCATAAATGCTCTCCATAAGTATTAAATTATACTCGCCTCATTCGCTCATGACTCCAGCACATAACAGTTAAGGAGGAGGCAAGGCCACCCAGCATCTATGCTTCACTGCTCGGCTCTGTGCAAAATTCATGCAGTAAATGCTGCTGCCCAAGGAACGCAGGACAGAGAAGCTCTCCAGGGAAAAAGGATTGTGCCTACTTTCGAGGATTTGCAGCCAGGACCACCAAGGCCTTTCAACAGACCACCTGGACCACGCCTACCCTGCAGAGGAGCCCCATGAAGTCACTAGAACTGACACAAAAAGAGGACAGAGGTGGAAAACAGATCAAGATAAAGGACAGGAGGAAATTAATAAATCACCTACTCTGACAACAGAGACATAATTAACTTACAATAGTAGCCTCTTTAGCAAATCTGTATATATTTACCAGCCATTCCTGTTAAAGACAAAATGGGTACTAATTAAAATAGCAATAGAAATGATTGCATGACCTACTGATGACAAAACAGGAAAGAACGGAGAGCCACTGCGTGCCACCTACCTGGTGGAAAGGAACCATCCAAGGCTTAGATGCCTGAGCTTGGATGGTTACTTATTAACCTCACTCACTAGCCCTAAGGAGTGTTGGTGACAATAGTAACAACAAACGTTCACTGAACACTTGCTAGGTGCCTTGCCTGGGTTATTTATTATTCACAATCTTTTTTTTTTTAAGTATTTTTTAATTTTTATTTATTTATGATAGTCACAGAGAGAGAGAGAGAGGCAGAGACACAGGCAGAGGGAGAAGCAGGCTCCATGCACCGGGAGCCCGACGTGGGATTCGATCCCGGGTCTCCAGGATCGCGCCCTGAGCCAAAGGCAGGTGCCAAACCGTTGCGCCACCCAGGGATCCCCACAATCTTTTTTTTTTTTTTAAGATTTTATCTATTTATTTAAAAGAGAGAGACACAGAGCAAGCACAGAGAAAAAACCAGACTCCCCACTAAGCAGAGAGCCTAACGCGGGGCTCCATCCCCAGATCCTAGAATCATGACCTGAGCTGAAGGCAGACAACTGACTGCGCCACCCAGGCATCCCTATTATTCACAATCTAATGAGAGCCCAGGGTTATCCTCGCTTCACAGACGAGGAAACTGAAACAGTGCAAACAGGTGGTGAGTTTAAAACTAGAACTGGTCTATTTAGCCTTAAAGATGAAGTCATGTGCTCTAGCTCTATGAACATCCCCTACCCCCCAAAAGTGGCCTAATAAGACATCTTTCTGTCCTTCCATCCTATAAAAATCTGGCAGGAATAGTGGTTTATAAATAATCTAACTGTCTTTCTTACTTTTCTGGCATTTCCTTAGGGGATCTGCTTTTAGAATATTCCAATTTCACTCTTGCAAAGTGCATTAGTCACTATGGAAACAGTTAATTCATTGATAAGAGTGGAGATCTTTTATTAATAAGGATACAGCGGCATATGTGACCCATAATTAGTAGCTCTCCATAGAAAGCCATCCCAGAAAAATATGTATAGCATTCTAGGCCTGTGGCCTTAGCACAACCTGCTGCGGGATGTAAATATAGGACAACCACTCCTGGCGAGTCCATTTGGCAAATCCCCTGAGGATTATTAAGTCCCCGTCTCCCCAGACCTCATTTCCCAGATCTGCTACTTGCACAGCAGCAGCGAACTGCCTGCCGAGCACAAAGTGGTCTCTGTCCTCCCTAGCCCATCATCCTGGAGGACTTTCAAGTGACTTGTGAGGTGGCCAAACAGTTCCTGGGCCTAATTAGCTCCCCCGCCAACTGAAGCACTCCCTCCCCAAACCCTGTGGCCTTCCACACAAAGACTGCAAATTGCTTTCTGACCTTTGAAGCCATCCCAGGAAGTCCCAGGCAGCTCGAAGGAAAGCTTCCTAGCTGTGCCTTTAGTGCTGGGCACCCTCTGATCAACAGTGTGGGCAAAGGGCAAGAGAACCAGCCCCTGTTGGGCAGCGGCTTTGGCAAAGCGCTGCTGCCTGGAGCTAATCGGACCGGCCAGGGACAACAAGGGGTCTCTGTGTAAAAGCCAGCCTCGGATGCCTGCTGTGTGGATTTGGCCCTGCAGACACAAGTCAAAGCGGAGGCTCTGGATCCCTCCTCCTGCTTCTCCTCCCTTCTCTCTCCTTCCTATTCTCTTTGTCCTTCCCTGGGCAGCACTGGCTTGGCTTCCAGGCTTCCATGCTCAGAGGGCAGCAAAGTCAGGGACAAAGGGGCTTTTATGACGTCTAGACTACTCCTCCACTTTCCAGCCTCCACCCCCATGTTTTCAGACAGACTGCGTTTGAATTCGGGCTCCGACACCTGCTAGCAGGGTGACTCTGGATTTGTCCCTTGACTCTGCAGCCTCAGCTCCCAGATCTAGCAAAAGAATAAAGATGAATGCCCTGGTTTGCAGTCTAGCACCACCACGATAGCTGGTAAGTTGGTAACCTTACCAAAGTTACTTCTCTCCACACAGAGTCTATGCCAACTGAGTATAATAATAATACTGTCTCCTAGGCAAGAGCTACTCACAGGAGGGGCCACCTGTGAGTCTGGAACCATAGTGGGAGGCCCTGGGTGGGAAGAGCTAGGACCCTGAGACTCAACTACTGCTGGTGACATTGTTTGGCAGAGCCAGCAGCCTGCCGTCCACAAAGCCTGGGAAGTACAGCTTGCTGGGGTGCAGTGAAGGGTGGGAATGCTTCTGAGTGCAAACAGGCACAGGACAGCATGTTGACTGGTAGGGTTGTCTGTAAGGCTGAATAAGAAGCCAGGCAGGGACACCTGGATGGCTTAGAGGTTGAGCATCTGTCTTTGGCTCAGGTTGTGATCCCGGGGTTCTCGGATCAAGTCCCGCATCAGGCTCCCCCTCACAGGGAGCCTGCTTCTCCCTCTGCTTATGTCTCTGCCTTTGTCTTTGTGTCTCTGATGAATAAATAAATAAAATCTAAAAAAAAAAAAAAAAAAAAGGCAGGTCAAGCCCATACCTAGGACAGGAATTGGCACCTTATGGGTGAGCAGTAAGTATTCTATGGCATTGCGATTGTTAATCTCCTGTGTCATCTTTGGCCACAGGGTGCCCAGATAAAATGTTATTTTTGGGCATCTCTGCAAAGGCGTCTCCAGATGAGACTGCACTTGAATCAGTGGACTCGGGAAGTTGGAGGGCCCTCCCCTGTATGGCTGGGCCTCATTCTGTTCTTTAAGGGCCTAAACTGAACAAAAGGGAGAGAAAAGAGATTTCACCCCTTTTTTTTCCTACCATCGCGCTTGAGCTGGGACATCCCCTCCCATCTTCTTTTGTTCTTGGGTCTGGGATTTACACCATCAGCTCCCCTGGTTTTTAGGCCTTCAGACTCATGCTGAGCTACTCCACTGGATTTCCTGAGCTACACTACTGCAGGCTCCAGCCTGCAGGCCGTGGAACCTCTCAGCCTCCATAATTGTGTGAACCAATTCTTTATAATAAGTCCCGTCTTATACAGATATCTCACTGTTTCTGTGTCTCTGGAGAATCCTGACTAATACAATAGTCATAGTCATAATAGCTATCGTGGTGAAAGAACTATGTGGACAGCTAACTCCCCACCTGGGTCCCTGCCTGGATGGAACAACTTTGTCAGCCGCTGGAACCCCATCCTCCTGAGTCTAGACTGAGGGACTCCCGCCCCAGTTCCAGCTGCAACTCAACAGCCTGCACACCGTAACGATCTCTCTCCGCCTCTTCTTCTCTTGTTCCCAAAGCCTGGGTTATTGTTGAAAAGTGCCACAGAAATATGTAAACCAGCTTCATGTCCTCGTGTCCCTAAAACTCTCTTCATTATGGCCTTTCTCAAGAGATCATCCCTACTTCCTCTTAATGAATCAAGATAAAAAACAAAAACAAGAAATTTCATTTTCTCCCCCCAAAACTCAGCTGTGAGATGCAGGACGGTGGTTAAGGGTACAGACTGGAATTGGGAAGGAAACCTGGCTCCATACTTTTTTTTTAAAGATTTATTTATTTATTTATTTATTTATTTATTTATTTATTTATGAGAGACACAGAGAGAGAGAGGCAGAGACATTGGCAGAGGCAGAGGATGTCTGCAAAGGCAGACATCCACAGAGAGCCTGATGCAGGACTTGATCCCAGGACCCTGGGGTCTTGCCCTGAGCTGAAGGCAGATGCTCAACCACTGAGCCATCCAGGTACCCTGGCTCTACACTTTCTATGTGATGATGTACAGGTCATCTAATCTGGCTGAGCCTCTGTCCCCTCATCTGTGAAATGGGTGGTTCTGACAATTATAAGAGAAATTCCATAGAAAGTAATTAGCACAGTAACTCTAATACATTAAGTGACCAATTAAAGTTAGTTATTATCTTCTGTTATTGTATCTCTGACCTTTACCTATCTTTTCTTTTTTATGCATGTCTCTCTCAGGAGAAAATACGTCTCTTCGTCTTTACAAGTATAAACGGACCCCGTGTTCTCCAGTAACCTCTCTGGGTTACCTTCCATCAATTATCTTGGGTTTTTTTTTTTTCTGTGCTAATTCTTTCTCTTTTCCTCCTCCACTCAAATGACATCTTTCCATATTTGCAGATAATTGTTATGAGAAAAATACAAACAGGAAACAAAAATTCTCTTCCTTGCTGATAAAAGAAATATGGATTTTAAAAAATAGGCTTGAACATCCATTTTAGATCTAGAAAAATAATAAAAATGAATGCTTTCATTTATTCTTTTTTCTTCAAATGACCAAACACCTTCAGGAAAGCAGAGGAAAATAAGTTTGGTGGTAGCACTATAAAGTGGCACAATCTTTGCAGCAAACTATTTGGCAAATAGTGATAAGAGTCATAAAAATGTTTATACTCTTTGGTCCACAAATATCAATTTGGAGAATTTATTCCAAGAAATTAATTTTAAAGGAAAAAAATGAGTTCTGCAGAGATGTTTATAGCTGTCCTAAATATTATCTCTAGAAACCAGAGGCACCTATTCCTGAAAGACTGACTAACCTGCTCAAATATTGCATATGCTGGGAGAGGATGTGGTCCTGAGACATGGCAATTATGATGGAAGAAAGAAGAAAAATATTGTTACACCCATTATTATCATAATGGCCTCCAAAAACTCCATACAGGCCTGAAATGGACCACACGGTCATGTGAGAAAAGAGAAATTGGAATCAAACAGCCATAAAAGTAACAAACAATAATAAACTTGTCTTCTAAAGTCACAAAATGGACACAGGCAGTAGAATTTTGAAATAATTTGTACTACAAATGGTTAAATGTTCTTCCTTCTTGCTTCACTCAGTTGATAGAAAATTACTACAATCCTAGTAGGTGGTCGATTGAGCAACAGTGACATAGAGACAAAACACAATGGTCTCTACCATCACAAATTTAGAATCTAGACAGCGACTCAACAGAAAATCTGCTAGTAAGGAGGAAAGTGTGGGTTTCTCCAAAAATACCAAAATGATGGACCAGTAAAGGTCTTCTCTGGAAGAGGCATCAGTTGAATTAAGAGAAGAACTTGTTCAAGCACAAAGGGGGTAGGAAAGAAAATGCAGGCAGAGAAGACAGCACTGGAGGGCAGATAATTTTTGTAAAAGAGTGTGTGCCTTCCAGAAACTGATGGCTGGATCATGTCATCCTGGAGGGCAGATGGAGATGGAGATAAGACCAGAGAAATAAGCGAGGTCAAGAAGGACCACCATGTTGTCAACTGTGAACTATAGACAGAAGGTTCTCGAACGTCCTGAAAGACTTGAAAAAGAACAGTGACAGAATGACAACCTTTGCGATAAGATGAGTTACTGATATCTAGGTGACTGTTTAACATGAGTTGTTTAATACAGTGAATGTGTAATCAAGAAGAAAAAATCAGAGATGCCTGGGTGGCTCAGCGGTTAAGCATCTGCCTTTGGCTCAGGGTGTGATCCCAGAATCCTGGGATCGAGTCCCACGTCGGGCTCCCTGCATGGAGCCTGCTTCTCCCTCTGCCTATGTCTCTGCCTCTCTCTCTGTGTGTGTCTCTCATGAATAAATAAACAAACAGTCTTTTAAAAAGAAGAAGAAGAAGAAGAAGAAGAAGAAGAAGAAGAAGAAGAAGAAGAAGAAGAAGATTCTAAAAGGAGACTCATTTCCTTCCCCTCTGCCTGTTAATATTCTTAAACCATGTATCCTTTAATTTAAAACAATAGAAATGCCTTTCTTCAACCATAGTTGCCTATTGTAGCTACCGCTGCCTGGTTTTTCAGGTCTGTGGCTAATGTCTCCTAATTCTATGCTTCCTCCCTACACTTTTTCCTGAATCTCCTTCAATCTGGCTTGTGTCCCTGTGATCCTACTAGACGAGTTTTCTCAAGCATTTCTATCAAACAAACCATTGATTTATTGTTGCTATGAAGCAGGAACCATGTGATGATCTAGGATGGAAATGAGGCAGTCTAGTCCTCAGTTATAAAATAAATAAATCACAGAGATTGAAAGGACAGCATAGGGATATAGTCCATAATATTGTAGTAACGTCGTATGGTGACTACACCTGTAATGGTGAGCATCGAGTAATGCACAGAGTTGTCTAATCTCCATGTTGTGCACCTGAAACTAATGTAATATTATGTGTCAACTATACTTCAATAGTAAAATGAAAGTAAAAGACAGTCTGGTCTTTGTGCCCCAGGAATATATGGTGCAGGGGATAGGACAGATATAAGCCAGAAATCAGCTGGTGCTCACCTGCCTGAAGTGAGCTAGATAAAATGAGCTCAAAACTCTCAATTCCATTGGCTTTGTAAGCTTAAGTCCTTCGCATAAAATTTCTACAAGTGATTCCAGAAGTCTCACTCCAAAATCATGAACTACTCTACCTCCTACTGCTGCCTAAGCTGTCTCTGTGCCTTGGTCAAGGAGGCCACCAGGATGGAAAGCTCAGCTCCTTTTATGGCACTTCTCCTCTCTATCAAAAAGAAAAGAAAAAGAAAGTCACTCAGCACCAAGATTTTCACACATCATAAAATTCACTGCACTATTTATGGGGCAGGGAGCAGAGACCAAGGGGATATTTACATAGAAGTGATGCCAGCAAACCTAAATTGTTGCAGAGGCCATCAACCACGGGGAGTGGGGGGCATTTGTATGGGCTGAGGTTCACTGCCTTTGCCTCATCTCCCTTTCTGCCTCCATCTGGCTTCTTGTCCCTTTCTTGAATCATTACTCCTCTTCTCCTGGGATTCCAAATTCCCTCTCCATTCAGCATTCTGTTCGTTCCCCTTGAAAATGGCATGTTCCTGGGATTTCAATCTTGCCTCTACCACTTACTAACTCAACAGCTTGGGAAAGTCACTTAACTTGTCTGAGCTGGATTCCTCTTCCATAAAACAAGGATAATCATTGGTATAATATTTTAAAGCAATTAATGAGCTTTTCTCTTTTGCATTTCTGCGTACATAATCTGTGTCATCAATCTAAATGCACCTGGGGTAGAAGTGAGAAAATTATAATAAAACCTCAAGGAGAAAGGAAGGAATTATTCTTGCTAGAATTTAAAATCAGACAATGGTATTAAAATGTAGGTTCTGTCAAAAAAGAAATTTTCCTAAATGTCTTAATCTCCCCCACTTTAACATATCAGGAGTTGTCCTTGTGTGGTTGATATTACACTTATTAGAGGGAGGTCCCAGTCAAAAGGAAGAAGAATTAGAGATGCCTGTCCTTTCTCATCCCAGTGAAATATGGGAAAGATAGAAGGCAGAGATAAGGGAGGTAGATGGAGGGCAATACCCCATCATCTGTCTCCAAGCCAGAGTTCCAGAGTAGAGATGGGGAGTTCACTAAGTTTAGGAGGGTGCAGGTAGACTAGTTAGGAGATGGTTAAAGTAATTTTGGAAGATTTCCTGGAACCTTGGACTTTGGTAACTACCAATAAAGGTTTCAAGTGAGAGAGAGTGAGATGGAACAGAGATAACAAGGAGGTAGACTCACCAAGTCTTAATGACTGCATATCTCTCCAATTTACAAAATCGTCTTTATTATCTGCTGCATTTGTTGTTTTTAAGATCACTCCCAAAATTCTCTCCTCCCCCAAATTCCATGATGTCATATTACATAGTCCTTCTGTCTCTCTGAATTTTCATCCTCTGCCATGCAAAAGAGTTAGCTTGTTTTTTATGGAATAAGCAACTAAAGAAGTCTGTAAAGGAGGAAATGGTCTGCTTTATTTCAGGGCTATGCTAGTGTTTGCAATCTGTTGCACAACAAATTTTACAAGATTTTCTTTAATCTTGTGAAAATGTCTCATAATGCAAACCCTGGTAAAATTGCTATTATACAAGAGAATACCTTAATCCAAGGTATCCAAGGTACCCCCTAAGGGTGGGGGGAGTAGCTAATTTAGAATTTATAGTTGACGATTAACCAATATTTAGTATAGTGTAGTGCTAAACATGTCATTAATAATTATTACCTGTACCTAACTTACTAATAAAAGAGGCTATCAACCTCTTTCTGTTTATTACTTAACCAGCTTGATGATGATAATAATCCCTGGCCTCTTTATGGAAAGTAAGGGTGTACAAAGCACTTTCTGATATTTGGTGACATCTCCAAGGCATATGAGGAAGCCAGTGGCATGTTATAGTACCTGTATTATACAAAGATAGTAACTAAGGGCCAGAGAGAGTATATAAATTGGGATACAAAGCAGTAAAGAAACTCATTTAGTATCCCCTTTGGAAATACATTTCTATTTCCCATTATCTGACTCTTCCCACATCCTCCAGGATTCCTGAAAGACTGCTAATAAAGAGATCTGCTGACAAGCATCCTCAATGCCCTTTGATGAAACTGCTCTGGGCTGGGACACCTAGATGGCTCAGAGGTTGAGGATCTGCCTTTGGCTCAGGTCCTATTCCGGGATCCTAATCGAGTCCCTCATCCGGCTTCTTGTGGGGAGCCTGCTTCTCCCTCTACCTGTGTCTCTGCCTCTCTCTGTGTGTCTCTCATGAATACATAAAATCTTTTTTTTTAAAGTGCTCTGGGCTGAGACACTTAAATATTTTCAGCCCTTTAGGGTGGGGCGGGGGGGGGGCATTCATTATTCTACTGGGACTTAACCCCCATGGGGATCTTAACATTTCCAGTTGATTTCATTCATCTTGTTAGACAAGTGTACATAATTGCTAGATCTCTTCTGATGTGAGTACCAGAGAACCAATTCTAACTTCCTTACACAAAGGAAACAAGGAGGTTAATCAATGTAAAGGAGAAGAGCAGGAGTATGACAGGCTTTGAACACACTGGAACCAAAGACAGGAATGTGCCCAGACTCCCACTCTGGTTTCTATCCTTGTTCTTCTCTCTGTGATGCTTTTAGCTTCTACCATTATGAACTAGGTTTTCATATCAATGGTTTTCATATCATATAATCCCTGAATTGTCCCACATATTGTATCTTATGGATTTGATCACTTGGAAGTGACAGCCATCAAGATTTCTTTTGCATCAGTTCCAAAAGTTCCAAGGGAAGGATTCATTGGCCAACTCTGAGTAAGCAGTCCAAACCTGGACCAGTCAACCTAGCCAGGGAACCAAGTCGTGTTTTTATGACAATTCCCATTTGGTCAAAGATATGGAAAATTCCTAGAAAAGGAGGTTGGATGGGAAAACTATGAGGATGACCACAAAAAAAGGTAAAAGTAGAACAAGCACCAATATACTTGTTTCCCTCTGCCCTTTTTCTACCACACCACTTGACCCAAGCTGTAGGAATATATACTCTTTTTTATCTTTCCTACTCTAAACATAGCTAAACTCATCTTTTAATTTTCCCTACACTTGTAGAGCTTCAGCTTACTCTTTCTGATGTTGACATATATTAATTTCTATAGATGTCCACTTCATTTGCTACCTTAGGATCATTTATAATCATGCACTCAATGGCCATTTTGCACAACTCCCTTACCCATGGTATCATCTCCTTATATGAAGTCATTGGTCTAACAGAAAGAGCTACATTTTCTCTGAATTTATTGCAATATCCCCAACTGGATGATAAAAGGTGCTTTAACAACATGAATCATACCCATGTATTTAATCCAAGAACACTGAAGTATCAGTCACTGGGCTGCATCCTAGGAGTGGAGAGGTTGCCACAGGAGAAGGAAGAGATCCCCAGATATGACTCCTAACATCTGTGAGAGCCTAACAGGAGGCTTTCATAACAGGAGATGCAGATATAAGCACAAATTAAATAGGATCCAGTATGGTAAGTACTGAGGGTGATCTAGCCATAATATATAGGAGCCCTGAGACAGAAGGGTCTTAGAGAAGTAGTTGAAAAGGGCAAAAGTCTCTGAGCTGGTATTAAAATATGCATCTCCTTCTTTTCTGTTCTATCTCAGCAAGGAGACTGCTGGATTCACAAGATCATAGAATCACTAACCTTGGAAATAGAAATGACCTGAAAGGTCGTTCAGCATAAATTTCTGCCCAGCGTACAAATTTCTTCAAAATTCTCTCTGCCTAGAGGCCTCCCATGATGGGACCCCCCACCCCCGCATTGGGATTATAGAACATGTATTGGTAAGGTAGCAAAATCAAAGGGTTACAGATCAAAGAGACTCAGATTCAAAATCCAGCCCTTACTAGATCTGTGACTCCAGAATAGCCATGTAGCCTCTCTGAACCTCTGATTTCTTGCCAATTAAGTGTCATCACATTACCTACCATATGGAGTTGTTGTGGGTGGTAATTCTGACTACTTGCCTCCTTGAAGCAGCCTATTCTATTATGGAACACTTGGAATTGATGCGAATCTCATTGCTGGATTTCCTGTGGCACTTCAGATGCATGGTCCTGATTTTGTCCTTTGCATGAGGAAAGAAAAAGAAGCCTTTTCACTCTTCTATCTTAAAGTACTTCAGACTGGACTATGATAATAATATACCAGTCCCCCTTTTCTATAGCTCTCCTCTCGCTGCTGTGGTCAATTCTCCTGGCTTATTGCATTCCTGTTAAATCTTTATATTTTTCCAAATTCAACCATCCTAGCCCTCAGAGATTTAGACTACTGGCCCTCACAGTATCTGCTTATTTCAATAAACAGGTTTTAAATTAAATCTTAGGCACCACAATTCCCTTTCAATAGAATTGCATAAAATGGAAGTGTCAAAGTTGGAGAAAGTATAACTGTTTGACAATTGAAGATTGAACCATGAGTTAGAGAAATTCAAACCAGCTCGTTGGGTCACACAATAGATGTTTCTGTTACAAGGAAAATGGTATATAGGATCTCCCGCCTCTCCAAAATCAAATTCATTGTGTTCTGATAAGGTGCCAAAAAGAATCCCATTTACAGATGTAAAATATTCAAACTGCAGGCTATGTGGCTGAATGCCAAGCTTTTGGTTCTCTTGCTCACCATCTTTAGCAATGCAAAACAAATAGAATGAGGGTTCTTTCTGCAAAAAAAAAAAGACAAATTTCTTATTGATCCCTGTCAAACTCTTCTGACCAATGGTGGGCTGATAGTCCAATTATTTTAATGTATTTACAAATTGAAAATCAAAACAGTATGCATATATGTATTATATGTATATTGTCAAATTCACTTCCTGCATATATATTGTTCGGGTGTGAAAAAGGGCATCAGGCAACACACCTTAACATTATTTTTAAAATTTAAGGGGAAATGTCGCAATTTAGAAATAGCCTGCAGATTTCAAAAATTTCCATTTTGCCATTTATGTATCATTATTGTATATCCCAGCAAGTAAAAGAGTCAATGAGTATCTTATAATAAGATTTGGAGTCATGGAAGAGACCCACAATAGCCAATGATACTGTATTTTAATTTAGAGACACTTTTTTCAAAAATCATATGTTCGTTTGACATTTCCCTTGTAAAATGATGGAGGGAGGGAAACTTTTTAAAGCTCTTGGGGCAGCTATTCAAAAACCAAAGCTTTAAGCAAGTCTGCATACAAGGGGGAGGTTCTTTGTGAGTGTGACCTGCTGTTTGGTGGAATTTTCAGAATCAACCTACTGCAATGAAATATAGTCTATAACTATAATTAAATGTTTGAAAAGATCTTTTCAGATGTGAGAAGACATCTGTAATGTGAAATGCCATCAAAAAAGGGATCATCGATGAGTTAAATAGTGTTAGATACTAAGACACAAGTCAGACACTTAATGGGAAGGAAGAGATGTGAGAACCTCTGGAAGTAGAAGAGATTTAACAGACAAGTAGAAGGAGGAACTCCTGGATGGAGACAACCAGGAGGGGCCTTCACTCTGGAGCTAAGGTGTTATAGGAGACCTGGCTAGAGCCCAGCCTTTATATCAGACTGTGCAGGATGATCTGCTAGCATCTAAAGCACTACTTTCGCAATGTTAAATAGGATAATAGATAATAGTAATACCTACCTCAGTGGAAAACATTTAGAATAGGGCCTCGTACGGGGAAAAGCACAATTATAATTAGCTGTTAGTGCAGTGATAACAGTAAGTGTCCCTTAAAGCCAGGCAAGGGGGCCCACATGAATTAGAGTGTTCTTCTTTGATTTTGTAAAGACATTTCTGGTACCTACAGTGGGAACAGTGCCATCAGGCAGGTTGCACCAAGCCCAGACCTGGGCTCCATTTCCCTTTAGAGATGCTCTCCAACTCTCTATTCTCACTCTTGCTATAAGTGGGGTTGACCAGATGCCCCATGGAGCTCCAGGAATAATGCCCTATTAAATTGCCCAGGGGCTTAATGGCTGGGCTGTCGTTCCAGGCATGTGGCCTGGAAAGAGGATTCCTCCAAATGGCCAGCATGATGTTTCTTTTCTGGGAATCATCCAAGATTTAGCCATCAAAATGGTACTGACGTGTTGATTTGGGATGACTCAAATTGTTTAGACAGAGGTCCTGTGAAAAATATCTTCTGGAGGGACACCTGGGTGGCTCTGTGGTTGAGCGTCTGCCCTTGGCTCAGGTTGTGATCCCGGGGTTCTGGGATTGAGTCTCACATCAGGCTCACCACAGGGAGCCTGCCTATGTCTCTGCCTCTCTCCATGTCTCTCATGAATAAAAGAATTAAAAATCCAATATTTGAAAATATATATCTTATGGAGCCCCTACATACCTCAGGGGCAGCCCCAGTAATAAAATGTTATTCTTCTCATTGATACCCTTTTTCTGTTCCCATATAGGAAGAGGACTCACACAGTTCAGGAGAAACATAGTCATGCAATCCTAGATGATCCAGGATCCTACAAAGGGAAATTATGCCCTTTAATTACTTCAAGCCTAGATAAGAATTTTAAAACTTACTACTAGTCAAAAGAAATAAAATTAAAATGATGATTCCACATGTTGCCTTCTAGGAAAAAAATCATTTTAAATAAGAATTCCAAAAATAGACCAAAATGAGGTGAAAGGCAGGTACCAATATTGCTGGTTGTAGTATAAAATGGTTCAACCTTTGGGACAGCAATTTAGTAATATGTGTGAAGAGAATTTAAAATGCTTGTGCCCAGTTATATCACTTCTGGGAATCTAGCCTGAGGAAATTATCATAAATATAGAAAAAGCTGTCAACTTTTCTCTACATAGCAGCTGGCCTCCATCTCCTCTATTTTTCTGCCTTATAAGAACTTCTGGAGAACGAAGTAAAACATGAATTATACTTTAGGCTATTCCTGGTGACAGATATAATGGATTTATTCATATCTTCTTATTAAAGCTAGCATTTATTGATTCTCTACTAAGTGCCAAACAGTCTGTGAAGTGTTTTGTATAGGCTAATTCATTTAATACTCACCACAACACAAACAAGTACATCACTTGGGATTCCTTCAGACTCAAGAAACAGAAATCCCAGCTACACTGGCTTAAGCCAGAGGGAAATTATAACAAGAAATCCAGAAGGAGGCCATTCCGTGATTGATAAATTCAGTGGTGATTGCATCATCCTCTCTGCCATCCTCGGGCAGCCTGAACTTTGCAGTCAGGAGACGGTCACCACAGCTCCAAGCCTCACATGTAGACATAAATATCTCATAGAAATGCCTCCATGTCACCTTGACCAGAAATGCATCCCATGTTCCATTGCAATTAGCACAGAGAAACCTATGACTATACAAAGGACCAATTACATACAAAGTTGGATTTTGGCTAGAAAGGTACCAAAGGGCAGATGGACACTTGGTAGCAGCCAACGAGCTCAGCTAGAAGTAAGATTTTTATTATATCCACTTAGCAGGGAAAGAAGCTAAGGTTAAACAACTTGCCTAAGGTCACACAGTCAGTTAGTGGAAGGGTTAGGATTTGAATCCAGTTCTATCTAGCTAGAGTCCATATATTAGCAGTGCAATGCATTCATTTTCCACATATATGTATACAAATATATTAATCAGGGCTCTCCAGAGAAACGAAACTACTAACACATATGAGTGTGTATATGTGTGTGTATATATACCATATGTATATGGTGTGTATAGCATATATATACCCACACATATATATATCATATACATGTGTATCATGTACATATATAATTTATTATAAAGAGTTAGTTCGTATGATTTTGGAGGCTAAGGAGTCCCATGATCTGTTGTCTAAAACCTGGAGACCCAGCAGAGTCAGTTATATCGTTCCCATCTAAGTCCGAAGGCCTGGGAATCAGAGAGTTGATGGTGTTATGTTCCTAATGCAAGAGAAGACCAATGCAGCAGCTCAAAAACAATCAAGTATAGGCAGCAAATTCTCCTTTTTGTTCTATTCACATCCACCCCATACTGGGGAGAGCAGTCTGCGTTATTCAGTCTATCAATTCAAATGTTAATCTCATCTAGAAACATCCTCGAAGATATACCCAGAATAATGTTTAACCAAATATCTGGTCATGCCATGGCCCATTCAACCTGACACATGAAATTAACCATCACAGTTTCTCAATGGAGATTGTTTTCTTGCTGTGCTTGTTCATACGTAATTCTTTCATGCCGGCAAACAGTAAGCAAATGATCAGCCATGGTATTAAAAAGGCATGAGGAAGAAATTTAAGTTACTTCCCCTTTGATCTTGGATGTTAAGTGCTACATAAACTGGGAAAGGACCCCTCATCTCACTCATTTTCTTACTCTATCATTCAACTAGCATGTAATGGAAAGAATGGAGGTTTGGCCTTCACCACATGTGGGTTCCAATTCCAATTAAATCTTGGCTACACAAGTTCCTTGTAAAATAAGAAATGGAACACAAGTGATAGTGGTTGTCAACAATACCAGTAGAAATAGAAATAAAGGAAGTTAGGCAAAGACAAACACTAACAAGGTAAGGTTGCCAACCCTTTCTTCTGCTGGCAACTAAAGAGACTTTTCTATTGCCTATATAGTTCCTTCCCAACCCTGCCCTGTTCTATCTTTCTTTGCCTTATGGGCATTTGTTTGTTTTAATATAGAAGAGGGAGGATGGGACAAAGGAATCAAAGAAACCAAGGAAGAGGTAAGAGAAAGAAAGGCCAAAGCCACTTGATCAAAGGAAGAGAAAGAAAATGGTTTGCAGAGGAAGGTGTTATGGGTCAGCTGTGAGAAACGAGAGGATGAGAGGCTGAGAAAGGAAGGGAGGACATGGCTCTGCATTTTGAGATGGCTTTTCATTCATGTTCTTCAAGGGATATAACACTTATAGCACTTATGAGTGCCTTGTAAATACTTTTCCTTACTGAAGTATGTTTCTTTGCATGGGGCAATGTACATGAGAAATGATGTAGGGCCCTGGGATTTGAGACCCATTACTAACAATAAGGATAATAGTAATAGTAATCATGGTAGCAATGGCAACCACAGGGGCAGAACTAGTAAAAGTATGGACAATTGGGCAAGCTATTTTCACTCTTGGGACTTCAGGCTCCTCATGTGCAAAATGAGGGCATTAGAAACTACTTCTGAGCTCTAATATTCTGTTTCTATCCATATCTACTAAGTACCCAGTTCTGAGTTATATGCTCTAGGGAAAGCTATTGAAAACATAACAGATGATTCCAGCCCTCCAGAACTTGACAGAGAGGACAGTCTTCTTGCTACCCTTCATGTTTATAACTGAGTCCTGCCTCAGGGCCTTTACACATGCTCTTTCTTCTTCCTGGAATATTCTTGCCCCAGATAGTCACAACAGCCCCTCCACCTCTTCAGATTTTTTTACTGAAGCCTCTTTCCCAGTGAGTTCTTTCCTGATCACCTTACTTAAAATTGCAACACCCTATGAATTTGAGGGGAATGAATGCAAGCATTCAGCCCATGGCAATATTTAAGGTTTCAAAGAAAGAAAAGGAAAAGAAAAGAATGCTTATTTTCTACTGTGGGAAATGAGAATCTCAAAAGAGCTGGAGTGATTAGTTTCTAGTCATGAGGCTGGATTACAAGGCTTTTTTGGTAAAATTCAGCTTCATGGCTTATTTTATAATTAACAGTTCATCAAAGTAATAAAACTTACACAAAAAGTGCAACTCCTTTCTATCTGCTTTCCCCATTTAATTCTCTGCTACACTTGTCATCACCTAACATATTACATAACATATTTATTTCTCCAACATCTGTTATTCCACATAAGAATTTTGCTGCATTAAGGAAGGATTTTTTTTTTCTGTTTTCTGCATTGCTATATCTCCAGCAACTAGAACAGTGCCTGGCATATGGTAGAGGCTTAATAAATATTTGTTGAGTGAATGAATAAGAGACATGACATGATTTGGTCAACCAACCAAATAATCAGCTTGCATTTTTCTTTTTTCTTTTCTTTTTTTTTATGGGGGGGCGGGGAGAAAGAGTGCAGGGAGAGGGGCAGAGGGAAAGGAAACAGAAAGACAGCATTGAAAAAGCCCATGGCATCCACGTGCTATGTTCTGGAATAAACAAAAAGAGTCTATGTGGAGTGGAAGAAAGGACAGAAAGGACCACTCTAAGAAGTAGAGAGAGAGCAGGACAGGGGAGCAGTTGGAGATAGTCCAAGGAAGGCCCAAGATCCCCAAACACACTGTGTGCTATGCCCAAATTTTCCATATATTCTAGAGGCTGAATTGATGGACAGCTTGACATGCTAGTATTAAACACCTGCTGGTGCCATCATTGAAGCTGACAGCTGGAAAAGAGAAAGGGATAAAATAAAGTACCTGTCCTCCACTAGTTTGTGATCTCCACCAGGACAAATTATAATGCTAATGTCAATAATAGCTACTTTATTCCATGAGCATGGCACTCCACAGGTGATACAAGATCCCCAACTTGTCTGATTATCTAATGCTGCATAACAAACTACTGCAAAACTTACTGGCTTAAAAAATCATTCTCTGTTTTTATAATTTTGTGTGCCAGGAACTGGGGTGAGGGGTGAGGCTCATCCGGGAGGTTCATCAGATTCCATACCACTAGCTGGGGTGACTGAGGCTAACGGATTCATTTCAAAATGGCCTTTTATCATATCTCTGGCACTTTGATGTTCCTTGGCCTCTCTCTTTCTCTGTCTCCACATCATCCAGGATCCCTCCATGTGGCTTGGACTTCTACATCACAGTGACCTTGGAATAGTCATATTTCGTACACAGCAGCTCCAAAAGCAAATGTTCCCAGAGAGAGGAGATAGATGCCACCATTCCCCTAAGGTCTAGGACCAGAAACCGGCATGGCACCTCTTTTGCCATGTTTTCTTGGTGAGGACAATCACAGGGTCTCCCCATATTCAAGGGGATGAAACATAGTCCCCATTTCTCAACAGGAGGAACATCAAAGAATTTGTGGTCCTCTTTAACCCACCATCAAAATCTGTAAGTATTATTATTTTTGTTTCTGAAAGACAGAATCTGGAGCTAAGAAACATGAAAGTAACTTATTTAAAGAGAAAGGCCAGTAACCTAAGAGGAAAGACGATACTAATGAAAGACTTGATGAAGCCATTCTTAAACTTACTGTAAATCCATTGTGGTCAACATAGTCAGATATTTCCATAACACTAAACAAACAAATGTGTAATATTGAATAGAGACTGGGGTGAGGTTAATATATAAAGAAACAATATATGACCAAAAACAGGGAAACTTAATTCATTGGAAAAACTGTGTTAAAAAAAAAAAACCTGACTCATACCATATTGAAATATAAATTATAGATGTATTAAGAAATGTAGGGGAAAACATATATAACTTTGAGGTAGCAAGATAGAAAGATTAGATGGATAGATGATAGATAAATAGATCATTCTGTAATCCTTATTATTTTATGACAAAATTTCAGAAACAAAGTCAAAATACAAGTATTGGAATGAAAAATAAGTACCTGCAACACATGTGGCAGAGATAGCTAGCCACCTACCAAAAATTCATACTCAAGAGATAGCAGCCCAGCCACACAGCCAGCCCCCTTGCATCAATGTCAAATCAGTGAATAATGGTGTATGGCACTTCCAGATCAGAGCTTTTAAGAAGTTGGTAGGAATTCTCCACCCTACTTTTCCCTTTCTTTAGCTATATGCGAAGGACTCCAAAGCCAGAATGGATGGGAGAGCTGTAAGATGATAAGACTCCAAGTCCCTGAAACACCAATAGGAAGAAAGCTGCCCACCTGCAAACTGTTAGAAAAACAATAAATAATCTCCTATCATATTAAGCCACTGAAATTTGGAGGTTCATTTGTTACAGATGCTACTATTATCCTAATTAATTCAACAAATTTAATAAGTAAAGAGTTAATACCCCAATACATAAAGAATATCTACAAAATTGACTATTCAAAAAAAATCAGAAAAATGGGAAAATTATAAAAATAGTCCAAATCACTATGAGAAAATCCAAATGGATAATAAGTATGGAAATATTCTTAGAACATCTCTACTAGTATTTGGGAAAATGCAAATCAAAGGAACTCATCAGACTGACAATTGAAGAGGAGATAATAACCAGAGTTGATGAAAATGCAAAGAAACAAGCCCTTTTGAAAGTTGATTGCATGAATTGCTACAGTTTGGGGGGGAAGGTAATCTGCTACTAGATATTAAAATTGAAAATAGGCAAACTCTATGTTTATGAATGTGTGAAAAAGTGTTGTACATACAGTTGCTACCTAATATTTGCTCAATAAACAAATTAATGCAGGAAGCAATTATAGAATAAGAATTATCATGTGAGTCCTCATAGTCTTTACGTCTCCCTTGTTGTACAAAGGACAGAACTGTCCTTTTACTTTCCCCCATCCTCCTCTTCTTCTCTAGAGAACCAAGAGTCCTGTTTGAAGGAGGAAACCAAGGAGAATTGCATTTTTAAAAACTGGGTGATGTGCAGAGAGACATAAAACTGCTTAAGAATTACAAGGAAGTAATTCTTGGAGGTGGTTCCTGGAGAAGCCCTGGAGCAGCCACTAGGTCTGAGCAAAATGGAGAGAAAAGGAAAGGGAGAGTACATTTTGCTTCAGTGAATAAAATGGACCTTCTCCCTCTAGTGTTCTCTGAGAAAGTCAATAAAAATGAATATGAATTACTTTTTCATAATTTTTGCCCTTGCTTCTTTTTTGTTATTGGGATGATATCTCTCTGAGCCTGGACCATATAAGTCCCTGGAATAATGACAGTTACAATTGATAATATACTGTTTTCTCCACTGTCAACACCTATAATGCACCATTTCAGCTCTCAGGCCAAACCATAGCTCTTTCATTCACATAACCAACATTTCTTGACCATCTGGGTGTCAAGGAATTACTGATTCATAATCTACGAAGGCAGAAGTATTAGAAAATCCTGGTATTCTCACAGAGACATTCAAAACTCGGTCACAGTGATCCGTATATCGACATTGTTGTTTTCAAGTAAAAACTGGAAATTAAATTCTATGGGGATCTGGAGAAAGCATAAGTGTGATTTAGCAATTCATGTGGCAAAACACCAAACTTTCATTCTTGATGGCTCAAACTCCTTCTTCTGGACCCCTCCCCTTTCCATATAAAAACATCCTCAAACTGAACCTGCAGTGACAACCCATCGTGATGTCTATACTTAAGCCTTGTCAAATGCCAGAAACAATGACCACTTATCACTCAGTGGCTCAAGGCCTGCATATCTTAAATATCAGCAGAAACCTCTCACATAGCTGTTGTCCATTTGCAACCAATGATGATCAACACCAAGAAACAAGGATTGCACAGAAACAAGTGCCCTAAAAATACTGCGTCAGGTTCCCCTAAGTTGTCAGCCTGGTCTTGCTCTCTGCAAAGAAACCCGCTGATTGCCTAGTGACCCTGATGGGCATGATAAATACAAGGGAAAGTCTTTCCCAAGCTCCCAGATGTTATTAGGAAGATGGAGAGAGAAGCTAAAGTCATATAGATGCGTGACTTTTTAAATGAACAGAATAAAATAGATATTATGGTATGAGTGGGAAAGGTTAAAACAGCTCTGGAGCTAGTTCGCGCTTAACCCCTACATTTTTCATGATGCTGACATGTTTAGGGCCCCAATACCTGCAAGATATTTGCTACCCTGTCCAAGATGAGCAAAGCATTTGACCCTATATGGGTCTCAGTGCTACTAACTATAAAATGAGGATATTATTACCATAACAGGATTTAATTTTTTAAAATTATGTGTATGTCTGTGTGACTATATATACATACCCAAAATAGTGTGTGGTACATAGTATCATTTAAATAAGTGTCCTTTTACATTCTCTTCTACAGCATTGCCAAATGTTATAATGTCTGAAATAGCAGGCATTTGCTTTCCTAAAGGAGTCCTGAAGAGAAGTATGAGACTGAGTGGCCTTTGGGACCGAGTCTATGTTTTCAACAATGAGTCATTCAACTCAACTATAGCTCAGTGAACTGTATAAAAGTTGGAGATTAGAAAAGCTGGAATCTAGCTCGCAACCACTCACAAAAAAGAATTGTCCATCCCAAAATGTCAATAGCGCTACGACTGCGAAGCCCTGAAATCACCGCATGGTGAGGAAATCCAAGGAAACCACTTGCACAGGCCATATAAAAAAAAAAAAAGAAAAGAAAATGCCTGAATTGTTCCAACTACCCCACCCATACAAGCCCAGATGTCAGACATGAGGGAAGACACCATCTTGGCCATTTGCATGTAGCTGAAGCAAAGTGACAAAGAACGAAAGAACACAGAAGCATCTAGTTGAGCCAATCTAGATGTCTCCAGCACCTCAAGCCACCTCAGCTGAAACCCCACTCCTCTGGGAGCCATCCTCACTGCGTGCTACTTTAATTCATGACCAACAATGTCATGTCACTCAGTTTTGGAGTGGTTTATCCACAGCCATAGATAACCAGAATGGCAGCCTGTTAACCTCAGAAAGGACATTAACTTTTAGAAGCAATGAACCTGGTTTTAGGGACACTAGAACTAAGTAGACAGCGCAGGCTAATCCTACCTTAGGCTCAGTGATGCCATCTATAAAATGGGGATATTAATCTCTATTTCTCAAGATATTGAGATTATATGATCAGAAGTAGAAAAGTACTTAGGATAGTAGCTAGCCTAGTAGAGCTTTAGCACAAGTAAGTTTACGTTGGGTTTGACCTGGTTTGTCTTCGGAACATAGAGCAAAGATGATCTTTCTCTCAGACCTTCAACAATGAGTTATGGAGAGAGACATGAAGCGGTTCTGTGTCAGAAACCCTCTTTCCCTCCAGCTGCCTCACATAAATATCCCTCTCAAACCATGTCAAGTAAACCTAGGCTGGAGCCCTGCTTCTAAACCTCATTTGAGTTACTTAATATCTCAATATCTTAATATCCTCTGTGTAAAATAAAGACAATCATAATATATAGATCTCATAGAGTGGGTCTGTGGATTAATTGAGATAAATGCATATGAAGCCCTCAGTACAGTGCCTGGCACAAACCAAAACTCAGAATTATCTTCTGATCTGCAGCCCACCCACTTACCCAGCATCTCTGAATCCCAGCAGTGGGCATGACCCAGATTCTAACCAGGCCCTTGGCAATAGCAAGAAAATAACCTTTCTCTCCCTTTGAATGATGTCAAAGGGACGGCAACCAGGAAAGAAAGGTGGCTCCATTTCTCCTCCTCGTTAATAAGCAAAGCATTCTGTGCAGCCCACGGACATTTTCAGAAAGTCACAAAGGAAAATCTTGTGACTTCTTCTGAGGTCAGGACATGAGGAAATCCCTGCTGTCTAAACACCCAGAATGGAAATCATCCCACACGGACCAGCCAGGAACATCTCTTTGAATAACCCACACTCACTCTTTCATTTTGGGGCTTTACCACCCAGTGTTCCAACCAACACAAACAGTTATTCTGCAAGATATAAAGAAGTACCAGTGAGAGTCCAGATTTTTTTCCAGGCCTGAGTAAAGGAATTGTCAAAAAGCCATTACCACATCTGTCAGCAAGAAATTAGGCTGTTCTTTGACACGCAAGTCCTGTTCCCTCTCTCCAGCGTGTGAGTTAATTAGAACCCAGGACCAGCCCTTCTGTCCCAAAGACTGTTCATATCTTCCCTCAGAATTCAGGAACCAGAAAGCTGCATATCATCCAAATGAACAACCCCAAGGGCGAGATTCTCCAATTCAAGAAGCCTACTCTGGGTAGGCCGGTCAGTTGAGCATACTGGGTGACCCAGTCAATTGGGCATCTGACTCCTGTCTTCAGCTCAGGTCATGATCTCAGGGTCATGGGATGGAGCCCCAAGTCAGGCTCTGATTATCCCTCTCCTTCTGCCCCTCCCCCTCCTCTAAAATAAATAAATAAAACCTAAAAAAAAAAAAAAAGAGAGAGGTCTATTTGGTGTCCAGGACAGTAAATGAAGAATATGTACAGACAAATATGATTGGATTCCTTTGGGAATTGTGAAACGATGAGCAAACTTGTAAAAAACTTTTATTGGAAAAATGGGGTCCCCTTCTGGTCTGCAGGATCCACAGTTAAAATGAGCCTTAGAAACTGTTCTAAGGAAGACTGCTGGATTCAATGATTTATGCTGCAAATTCAGAGGAATACTTGTCCCCCCCCATACACACACACCCATTAGCCACCCAATTAAAACACTTGGCAGCTTTTATTTTCCAGGTTTGACATCCATTTAAAGTCCTATTAATTCTATATTCTCTCTAGCTTTACACAATCTCTAAGATTCCCAAAAAAGCTCAGCTATGAATGAGACAAAATAATTCCCAATATTGGGCAATAAAGTATTTTCATATATATGAGGAGTGGTGTCATGTAAATATTACAGCTTAAATTGCAAATACCTCCTTCCCAGCATTTCTGCATCCCTTTCTGGGTATATGTTTCCAGACAGCCACTTACCACCTCCGAAATACTGTATTTTCCTTATGTACATGTTTATTTTGGGGTTTGCCTGAACAGAATGTAAGCTCCCTGAGGGAGATATTTTCCTTGTTTTGTTTATTGCCTCTCTCCAAGGAGCCTACAACAGTGCCCAATCCATGCCAGACGCTTGTCTAAATCAAGGTTCCATCAACAGCTATTTAAATAGAATAAGAATTAAACATTGCTAACCCACCATGAAATTATTAACCTGATAACTAAAGGAGTAAAAAGAGAATTCTAAAGTAACCACCAAGGGCTTCATGAACCAAGTGAAGAGGTTGAAATGCTTCATTATTAAAACTTGGGAAACTGATGAAGGGGCCCCATGGAGCTGGAACTTGGGCCTCTGAGGAGGGGTCACCTGCTGAGCCAAGGCTGGTGTCCCTGAGCTCAGAGGAAGACCCCGTGGGCCTGGGACCCAGATCTGAGGAGGGGCAGTGCCTGGCTGATGTCTATGCAGTGAGCATGATGAGGCCAAATCCAAATGCAAACTGGCTTCTGTTGTCTGGGTGCCACTGCTTCCAGGAGGATGCTTATTGGAACCGGAAGCCAACAGCAAGCCCCCCGGGAAGCACACAAGTCACACAGCTAGTAAGCAGTGAGGCTGAATTCAATCTGAGGTCTCTCTAGTCCAAATCCTGGCTGAGGATTTTCCCAACTCAACAGGTGTTGGAAAATGAAAGCAGTCAGGGCAGGAAGGTGGGAGAGGTCAAAGCAAGTAGAACAGAGCCATGGGGCCCACCACGGTGGTGGCTGGGAAAGGAGTCCAGATGTATTACAGTAGGCAACTGAAAGGGTTGGTTAAAAATATATAATTAATTAATTCCCTGCTATTATCATGTACCAGGAAGATGTTTTACTCACAGTATCTCATTTAACACTCCTAAATTTACAGATAAAGTAAGGGGGGAAAAATACTAACTAACAGGAAAGGGTCCTAAATTGAAAGGGCCAGACAGATTGACATCAGGGTCTGTGACTCCAGCAAATCCAAGGCTCATTCCAGGGACCACATAGGTGTTCATTTGGGAAAAGAGCAGTGCATCGTGTGGGAACCCTGATTGAGAGCAGCTCCTGGAGTCAGCTACAGCAAAATTAAAAGTAAGCGCCCATTTCAGTGCTTCTTTTTTTTTAAGATTTTATTTATTTATTCATGAGAGACAGAGAGAGAGAGAGAGAGAGAGAGAGAGAGAGAGGCAGAGACACAGGCAGAGGTAGAAGCAGGCTCCATGCAGGGAGCCCGACATGGGACTCAATCCCTGGACTCCAGGACCACACCCCAGGCTGAAGGCGGTGCTAAACCACTGAGCCACCCGGGCTGCCCTCAGTGCTTCTTTTTGAAGTGACAGGGTGTCCCAGGTGAGCCTGGGTAGGGTCTGATTGTCTGCCTGGGTTTACCACAGGTGGGGTTTGGTTTGTTCAGCTGAATGGGGCAGGAGGCAGGAAAGAGGGATGGAGCTGAGGCACAGACACCCAGAGGAAAGAAGGGAAGAGAGGGGGATGGGAGGACAAGACGGTATCTAAACTAATGTCTAAACTTCATGTCCAGGGGCAGGTCCAACCCCAGGAGATGCTTTAACATGCTGAGAGCTCCAGATGGCTCCACCCCAGGGCAGCTAACCTGGGCAGGACAGCAAGAGACTCTGCTCTCAGGGGTGTCACCCTGCCATCAATGCCTCAGGAGCCCTGACAGGATGGAGGCCTCAGCAGGAGAGGAAGAATGTAGCAGAGACCATAGGAAACCCAGCTCATGAGCACCTGTGAGACATCCAGGGGCCTCCCAGAGATACCAGGGAAGGAGAGGACTTGGACTTTGCAGGGTGCATGCACGCATGTGTGCATGTGTGCATGTATGTGTGTGTTTGGGTGTGTGTTAGCTCCAAGTTTAACTGTTAATGTGACCCCAGCTAATATCCATGAGCCTGTGAAGCCTGGAGACACTGGGTCACTATATCATTTCCATCAAAGGCTTCAGCAAAGGAAAGAAAGAAGTGATGGACACAGAGAAGAAAAGAAGAGGCAAGTTAAGGGAGGGGAGGGGAGAGGGAAGGACAGAAAGAGAGGAAGGCAGGGAAAGGGCAGGAGCTTTCACCTTAGTCATGGGCACCGAGCCCCACTCCTCCACAAACACCTGCCCTGAGAAGTTCAACTTTCCTTCCTTTCGCTCAACCAGAGCAAAAGAAGCTGTAATGAGGTTATTTATCCCCCCCCAAGAAGCACTGTGGCAATAAGTTCCTCAGCTGACAGCTCTCGGGCTAAGCTACCCCACAAATATATGAAATGCCCAAACACAGCAATCAGTACAGCTAATTGAAATGCCAACTTGAAGTTCACTAGATGAGTACTGCTGGGGTCACAGTCATTACCAGCGATCAAATGTTATGCGAAAAGAGCCGTGAAGAGACAGGGCTTTAGCAACGTGCTTTAACCGTGCACCCACTGTGGGAAAAAGACAAAGAAAGCCAAACCCTGGACAGGAAGGCTGGACTGGAATCAGGGCAGAGCTTGTCCCGGGGGCCGAGCACCCACAGACCTACCTACGGCGTAGGGGGGACCCAGGCTGGCGGCCACCAGTTGACGGTGGGCACAGAGGTTTCACTTCTTTACTAAAGGGCCTCCGATGGGGATGGCACACCAGGCCCAGGGATCACGCCTGGGTGCCAATCATAGCTTCATCTCTTTTTTTTCTCAGCTATGAAGCAAAGATCATAATATCTATACCTTGGAACTGCCATGAGGATTAAATTAATAAGTAGTTTAAATGCTGAGATGAATGCCTGGCAAATAGCTATTATTCAACACGCTCCTTGGGCACCAGTGGATGGGTGATCCAGTCCAGAGGGGCAGAGGCTGGTGGTCAGCCATGCTCTCCCTGCAGGAGGAGCCTGAGCAGAGCCTTTTCGTGACCTCCCAGGTGCTCAGCAACCCTCGGGTAATCAAATGGGTGAACGTCCTCAGACTACACCCTGCCCCATGTCCCTGAGCACAGGGCACCGCTGGCGGCCACCTTCCTGCCTCCCGGTTCTCGAGGCTCACCCACGTGCAGCCCACCTGCGGGCATTCTCCTCAGTCCCTCTGACCCTTCTACCTTTCAGTTTCTTTCTCTGCTTCCTCTTCCTCCTATCACCCCTGAGATAAAGGTGTCCCCCAAATCTCCACTCTCTGCCAGCTCCCTTCCTTCTGCCACACTGCCCCATGGGTCTGGCCAGGCTCGAGATGAGAGATGCATGTGAAGGCTCTTGTCCAGGTGAATTAGCAAATATGAAGCTTATGTGGCCCTCACTGTGTGCCAGGACTTTTATTTGCATAACGTTGCTTATCCTCACTTTACCCTCCAAGAGATGTTAGCATCTCATTTTAGAGATGAAGAAATAGGCTACTTAGCCCCAAGTCACAGGGCTCATGAATTGCCAGGATTCAAACTCGGGTCTACCTGCCTCCAGGGCTCTTGCTAGACTGAACACCCTTGAAGCCAGAAACTACGTTTCAAGCTTCTTGTATCCCCCTGGCACCTTGGCCTAGCCAGCTGAGCACACAGTAGGTGCTTGGTGAATGCTGAGTGTCTAGCAGACTCCGATCCGGGCACACACTTGCCTGAGGAGTCCCTGTCCGCCAGGGAAGGGGTTAACGGTCCCAGTGCAGGAAGCCTGGCTCTGGGCAACCTACTCCAAATAATGAGCCTCTGGTATTCTTGCTAATGACATTCTCCTGTCGCTGCTTCAGGTTTTACTTGCTGTAGTAATGAATTAATTAGCGAATATGGGTGAGAGGCTCTTTGAAGTTGTAAAAAGCCCAAATACTAAGGAAAGGGGCCAACAGACTAAGTCAGATAGCCCGTGAGTGCTCTTTAGGTCACAGAGGCTGGGCCACCAGCTCTCCCAGGACCAGGACAGACAGAGGAAAGGAAAGGAAGGAGGGACACCCAGTGGTGCCATGAAGACACCCAAACACCAGGGCAGTCTTCAGAGACTCTCTGTCACCTGGAGTCTGGCACACAGTCTACCTGGTCTGCTCCTTCCCACGGAATACCACGGATTGCCTGGGTGGCTGTGTCCCGAAGAACCCGAGGCCACCTAGAGGCTCAGCAGGAAGAGTGCTGGGCTACCTGCGTCCTGGGTGTTTTACCACTGGGCTATTTGCTAAGACAAGATCACCACGTAACATAAGTCCCAGACCCAGGGACTTAAAACCACCAGCATCAACTTTTACAATCTGCAGGTCAGCAGGTTGATGAGGGGGGCGGCTGCTGTGGTTCAGCCCCCTGCTTGCTCTCACTCCCCTCAGGGGTTCAGCAGTGACTACAGGCATGTCCTCCTCATGGCGATGGCAGAGGTGCAAGAGGGCAACAACCCCACTCGCTCAGGCCGCCATGTGTCTCAGCTGCTAACATGCCTTTGGCCTAAACAAGAATGAGATGAGCCCAGAGACAGGAAAGTGTCCCCCATGACAATGGGAAGACATCATAAGGTCACTTAGAAGAGGGGCTGGATACAGCAAGGGGTAAGGCATTAGGGGCATGAGGATAGTTTACCGTGGGAACCAAGGGGCAGTATGGTGGTACCAATCCATCCAGGTATTTGAAAGCCATGACCCAAGATCCAAACTCCTTATCCTGCTGTTTCTGCAGGACAGCTGGCTAGAGCTCAACACTGCCTGCCCCCTGGAAGGTGGATGTGAGCGCTCTGGTTCATTGGTCCCAAGCGGCCTACTGCCCTCACTTATACTACTTCTCTGGTCCCTGATGCCACTGGAGGCTGAAACCACCATCACAAAGTACACTTTATCCTAAACATGGCAGATAGGTAACATACATACATGCCATCATCTAGGCCGAGGAGGCCACTACTGAGAAAAGGAAGCATTGCCAATCCTGCCGCCCCATGTGATAACTAGCTCAATATAATGGCGGGCAGTGGTTGAACATCTAAGCCTGGTGAAGTGCAAATTTGGAACCTTTTATTCCCTGTAGGCACGGCCAACAATGCTGCTGTGTCACATCTCCTTCTCCACCCCACAGTGATGCCCCATAGCTTTTTGGTCATTTTTAGATACGAAAAATTTAGCCAGTGCAGTGGAACACAAGTGTCATGTCTAGTTTGGCATTCGCACCCTCCCCTCCGCCCCCCCGCCCCCCAATCAGTGCTCAGCCTACCGGCCTAAGGGACTTGGTGGGGAGGAGGAGGTAGTTTCCCTATCTCATCTGTGTCCACTCCTGGCCCCTCCAGAGGAAGATAGGGGATTACAGAGAAGAGGAAGAAAGCCTCCTTCCTAGGCAGGTGCTCTTCAGGTCACCTATGAGCACTGTGTGGTTGGCGTCCAGACGCTGGCTGTCTCATAAAGCACACATGAGACTACCTAGAGGGTCTCTCCATCACACAGCTTCCTAGTGTGGCAGATGCACTCTGGAACAATCTCTTTCAGTCCCTCCATACCCACGCTCATATCTCACCCCACAACCCACCCCAGAGCCCACATGGGCTGGGTACCAGCAACACAATTGTGCCAGACATCTCTGATGCCCCATCTCTAATCCCTTCGGCCAGAATTTCGCCCTGGCTGATGCTGAAGCCACACGCTTTAGCATCTCTCTTCTGCTGCTCCAAGCATCCCCTGCTTTCTGCCTGGGGCCCCTCCCTGTAGGTGTTGTGTGCTGGAATCTGCTCGGCTACTCTGGCATATATGCGAACTGGAAGTACAAGAGAATTAACACCACCCGGAAATTACATGACTGGTGGGAAGACTTACATGGTTTTCCATGACTCTTGTGACAATCCCAAGGCAGGATCCCCACAGGACCAAGACCCAGCTGTCCTTAGCAGTAACCAACTCAAGAATGTACCGTTAGGATTGGCTTTTCCTCCCCCTCTGTCATTTTTCCCAGTGCCTCTGCTCTTGAGCTCCAGGATTACTTCCCAAAATAAATGACCTGCATGTGAGTCCTTGTAGACTTCGCTTTGGGGGACCCCAAGACAGCACAGCAGATCACGCTCAGCTACCTTCTCTTTCAGTTAACACGTAGTTTACATAAAACTCCTACATCCCTACCAAGCCAAAGGTGGAGGTAGGCTTCCCACTGACACGCCAGCTCTTGGTCCTGCCATGCCTTCTCCAACACTCATCTCAGCACAGTCAGCAACTGTGCCTACATCAGTGAGTTCTTCTTGGAGGGAAATTCTCACTCAGACATGAAAGACATGAACAGAGCTAAGAGGTGTAGACGGGACATTAGTGCCCATGTCAGTTACCCCAGCTTTGTATTCCAGGGGGTCAGTCGACTATGCCTGAGTCCTTGAGCTAGAAGGTGCCTCATTTCCACACTCCATGCTTCACATAACAAAAGGAAAAGGAAGGGAAATGACTTCCCCAAGATGCCTCATAGGTTAGGGTCAGATGCAAACAGAACCAGCGGCTTTGTGACTCCCAGGTCAGTGCCTTGCCCACATGGCCACCACCTTCAGGGGAAGAGGGTCATGTTACAGCGAAGCAAGCAGAAACTATGAGGTTTTTTATGCAAATGTTTGGATCCCAGTTCTCCTTACTAGCTGTGTGATCTTAAGTAAGTTATTCAACCTCTCTCAAGCTCAGTTTTATTACTTGAAAAATGGTTAAAAGAACGCCCTCCTCATAAGGTTGATGTGCTAAACAAGCATGTGATTGGTAAAGGTTTTTACAATTATTACATAACCTCTCAAGGCTCTGGGTTTCTTATCTAAGAAATGTAGATAAATAATATTCAATATATCATATTCCTGGACTTTGGGGATGTCACAGTAAGAATACATATGAAATCACTTTAAAAACAAAAAATATTACACATATAAAAAACATTAATATTATTATTCCTTCAAAATAAAAATCATTCTCCCACCATTCAAATTATCACTCTGTGATTTCTGAATAAAACTATTGTTGCCCAGGCTTTTCAGAGGAGCAGGTACAGTAGGTACCCATTTCCCAGGAGTTTCCATAGAGTAAGAAAAAGAGCAGATTTGTCGCATTACCTGAGGCCCTAAGACCTGAGAATGTTCTCCTGTTACTGCTTTGACATGGTCAGAAGGTTGGTACCTCAAATGTTCGTAAGTGGTTGGCGCAAGTATTCCAGAATGAAAAGGGAATTATTGTCCTAGAACTGGGGAAATAGTGGGTGTGTTTTATTTTTTTTTTAAGTTTTTATTTATTTATTCATGAGAAAGAGAGAGAGAGAGAGAGAGAGGCAGAGACACAGGCAGAGGGAGAAGCAGGCTCCATGCAGGGAGCCCGACGTGGGACTCGATCCCGGGACTCCAGGATCTCGCCCTGGGCCAAAGGCAGGCACTCAACTGCTAAACCACCCAGGCATCCCATTGGGTGCGTTTTAAAGAGGTTTACGAAACTAAGGCAATTGAAACTAAAACTAAAGACCATATCGCCAGAACTCAGGAAATCACTGACCACAAAAGGGTCCTTTCAAGGAGAAATTTAATGAATATCCTATATTTCCTAAAGTACAATAAATATACCGGCGACAGCACGTAACACCATATACATACAACAAACTGTCATGGCCTAAAGCCGAGCATCCAGACCTGTGTTTGTGTGCACATTCATATACGACATATATGTGCGCATATACATCTGTGTGTATACAGGGGGAAATTAAATGACTCATAGGTGCTCTTGCACGAGGCAGTGGTGATGGACCTGGGAGCCTCATCCAGGCCCTGTGTTTCCAGAACTTACCCTCTTTGCACTCTGCCTCGTTGGCTGTCGTGAAGACACTGGCTGTCTGGTTCTACTTAGTGACCCACAGCAAAACCCTAAAACCCAAAATCCCTGTGATGTGTCCTAGTAGGAAGCACAGGTTGGTTTGACCATAGTAGGTTCCTCAGCTGGGCTCGAGGGGAGAAGAAGGCACCCACGAGTCAGGGGATGCAGTGGTTGGAGGCAGCACCTGAAGTTGAGGGAAGCTGATGGGTCCCGGGAACAGACACACCTGGGAACTGGTACCTGAGTCGGAAGCACTTCCTGATCTGATCGAAACTGTTCGTATGCCTTTGCCTTTGTGGGAAAGCTCCATCCTTATCAATATTATTTGTCTGAGAAAAGGGGACCCTGATTGCTATCGATGGTGACAGTCTACACCATCAAGGGCTCACCCCTCTGGTTGTTGTGACAGGACACCAAGACCACCTCCTGGGGCTGGCTCCTGGGTACTAACAGTTAAGACAGGTCAGTGCTGTCCTCAGTGACACCCAAACCATCAACCCCACCCAAAGTCAAGTGAGCTGAGGACTCTTGGCCACCGCTGAAGCCTGATGCTTCCAGTTGGATCTGGAGAGCCAGACCTGGCTCCTTATTCCAATAATGAAGAGTAGCTCCAGTGGGCTGGGGTTGGAAGGAACTTGGGAACATGGCAGCTCTGAGCTAAGGGGTAAGAAATGGTGTTGTGAGTCCTGGTCAAACCGAACACGGTGTTTCTGCCAAGGTCCTCAGCCAGTCTGGTCTCAGGCATCAACCTGCTCCAGCCAGTCTAGGGAGCCACCCCTCAGACCTCTGTTATCCCCACATCCTGAAATAGCCCAAAGGCAACCCGCCTCCCTTCTGTGGCCCTAAACTGGAGGCCAGTGAAACTGGGACCGTACTGACCAGTGCTCTGAGGCTTGAAGAGAACTGAACCAGACTGCAGCCTTCCCCACAGGGCTGGGCAGGAGGCAAAGAAACACCAGGACCTACAGGGACCCCTGCAACCAAGAGTTCACGCTCAGAGCATCGAAGGAGGGCCAGCTCGCATCTCCCAGAACTTGAAGCAAATGGAGAGCTGTTTCTAACAGAGCAGTCCCCCCTTAACCCTGGGGGTGATGTGTTCCAAGACCCCACGCATGCCTGAAACTGCAGGAAGTACCAAATCTTACACAGATTATTTCCTCCTATACGCACATACCTACGATGAAGCGTAATGTAGAAGTTAGGCACAGTAAGAGGTTAACAACGGTAGCTAATAATAAAATAGAACAATTATAACAATCTACTGTCATAAAAGTTGCGTGAACGTGGTCGCCCTCTTCCAAAATCTTTTTGTCCTGTACTCAACCTTGCTGAGCCCACGGGAGATGATAAAATGCCTACGTGATGAGAGGAAGCGATGGAAATGACGCAGGCCCTGCCACACAGCGTTAGGCTGCTACTGACCTGAGGATTGGTCGGAGGGAGGACCCTCCACTCCCTGGAGGTGGCTGATGGCCGGTGACAAGAAAGACCTCAGGAAGGGAAACCTTGCAGCTAAGCTGGAGTAAGTCCTGGGAGCACAAGGACTCAACAGCATCACCTCCTGGCAAGAAGAAAACCTACAGGCCGCGGGATTTGTTGTTTTTTTGTTTTTTTTTTTAATAATAAATTTATTTTTTATTGGTGTTCAATTTGCCAACATACAGAATAACACCCAGTGCTCATCCCGTCAAGTGCCCCCCCAGTGCCCATCACCCAGTCACCCCCCCCCTCCACCACCCCTAGTTCTTTTCCCAGAGTTAGGAGTCTTCATGTTCTGTCAGGCCGCAGGATTTGAAAGCAGCATTGAGCAGCCCAGCTGCCCAGCATCTCAAACCAGCAGGAGCTTCAGAAGTCATTCGCTAGGTCAAGTCTTTCAGTTGACAAGAAGGGAAACTGAGGCCCTGAGAGGCCAGGCAGCTTACACAGGGTCCAAAGGATTGGACCAGAACTTAGGCGGCAGGGCTGAAGCTTGAATCTGAGACTCCAAGCTTGTCATTGAAGAGTCCCACAGAAAGCTCCAGAAAGCAATCCTGTTGGTTTCCTGACAGAGCAATCGGAGGTGGGACGTAATGCCCGCAGGATCACTGTGCCAGGTAGCGTGGTGACGGCCGTTACTAGCGTCCCCGCTCCGCAAGGGAGACTGTAGCTGGCCCGGGGGTCCCCTGTGTCGGGGCTACGGCTCACGTTCTCTGGTGCCACCGTCCTGGGGCCTCCTGGCAGACCCACAGCTGCAGGCCGGACGATGCCCGTGGCAGCCGCCTCCCTGAGTCAGTTAAGGGTGCAGTCACTCGATTGATCAGAAAGCCTGGCGGGCACCCGGAATTAAGCAGCCAGGGCTTTATCTTGCTCCCCTATCAGGTAATCCAGAGCTAAGTGGTTGCTGGCATTTATTCAATAACTCGATAATGTCAAGGCGAGCAGCAAGGCTGTCCTCTTGCCTTTTGCTCCCGCTTATCACTCCGAGGTTTCGAGAAGCCACTGAGCACAAGGCCGTAAGAAGGAGGGAAGGAGCACTGGCCGCTGGACGGGGCATCTTATCCGGAGACGCAGGATGCTGCCCGGAGCACCGGGCGGGTTCAGGCCCCGGGGGTAGGGCCGCCCGCACTGCTGGGTGTGCCAGGCACCGTGGAGGTGCTCTTAGCCAGGACCACGGGCCCGCCCCTGTCGCAGAGGGTCAGTGCCACGCTGTCCCCCGAGGTCTGTAATAAACACCTTCAGACCTCACCTCACCTTCACCTCACCATCCAGGTGGTTACCAGGGTCTCCGTTTCCTACGAAGTCCCTCTCAAATTGAGTCTCTTGGTTTTGTCTCGTCTATTAGGGTATCATTCAAGGTCTTGTCATTCCTCATGGGATAACGTTGATGACATCCAGGAGTCCCTTTGTCCTCTGGCCCCCGGCTACCTCTCTATCCTGATTTGTCTTCACTGACGCTGCCGCTTATAAGCACCACCAGCATGCACTTACACTCTTCCTGGCTTTATTCCTTCACACTCACCTCTGCTCTGCCCACCCACCCCAACCTACCCCGCCAGGTCCTCACCCTTACTCCAGCATATGTGTTGTCTTCTCATCCTTCAATTTGGCTTAGATGACCATTCCTCCAGGAAGCCTCCTTTGATTCCCAGGGTTGGTTATGTGACCCTCTGTGCTCCCATAATCCCGCGTCATGGATTCCACTTTCATCTAAACACAGAATGCTCCCAAACCCGCGACCCCCAGCCCTGTCCTCTCTGTGGGTCTAGATTTATTGGTGTCATGGTTTTCCTCTATCAATTGGGAATACATTGACTCGATTTATCAGAAAGCCTGAGGTACACCCCTGAACTAAATGAGCAGGGCTTAATCTTGCTCAAGTATCGAGTAATCTGGAGGTAAGTGGTTGCTGGCCTTCGTTCGGTGGCTCGAGAATGTCAAGGCCGGCAGCAAGGCTGTTCTCTGGACTCTCTGAGGAGGCCCCATGATAACACGCTCTTCCCTGCCCAGTTCTGAATTAATTGAGAAATAACTTTTAGAAAATCAATATATAATCCTTTTACTGATAAAAACTGACAATGGAGAATATATATTACAAATCTGACCAAGCGGAATTCCTCATCCTCTGGCCCAGAATTAGACTGATCCACTCAGCTTTATGACACCGAAGCAGGCTCCAGCCCCTGCCAACCCTTACCTCCCAGCACACTGTTCTCAAGCTGTGTGTCTAGGTGTGTCTCCATCACACTGCACACCTCATGCATCCTGCTCCGTGTTGCTTCCAGGGGGGACCACTCTGACCTGCCCCTCTTCTCTGCTCCTCCTCTGTGCTGCAGTCAGAGCTGTCTTCCTAAAAACCATATCTAATCCCATCACTCCCCTGCTCCCAGTCATCCAGAGGAAAAGGCGCCCTTCAGCTCAGCATGGCATATGAGTCTGACCCCAGTCTTGCCCAGTGCACCTCACCTTCACCCGCCCAAGCCCCTCTCCTGTGTTCCAACTATGCCAGGCTTGCCAGCCTTCCCTGAACACGCACGCCCTTTCTTGCCTCTTTTTCTTTCTTTGCACTTGCTGTTCCCTCAGCCCAAACTAAATATTCTCCTTTTTTTATTTCTGCCTCCCATAAACAATCCTTCCCATCCTTTAAAACTAAGCAAAGTTTCTCTCCTCTGTAAAGCCTTCTCCTAACAACTGCCTTGCGGCAAGGAGGAGATATTCAGATTTCTGATAATTACCGGGAAAATAACAGGTGCTCAATAAAAGCTTACAGAATGGAGGCGATTTTGAATGAATATGCAGCTGGATGGATAAATGAACTTGTCTTCCCAACTAGATCATAAATTTCCTGCAGGCAGGAGCCATGCTTTATGCTTTTCCATCCCTTGCCACAAACAAAAATGAGAGCAGGAGGAAAAGGGCAGTTCTGTGTGCTGCCATCGGAGTGGTCTTCCTCAAAACCATAACTAATCATGTCACTCCATGAGAGTGACCACCCCTGAATCAGCAGCCCTCTCGGTCCTCATCTTTCTCCCAGGTGTACAGTTCATCAGAGAAAGCTCTCCAATCTCACTGATCAGTGGAAAGAAATACATGATAACATGTCAGAGCAATGTTTTTGCAAATATAGAATGCTCTCTGAATGGTTTCGTCCCTGGGGGCAGTCCCTGGCTTTGAAGGGAAGTGGCTGCCTAACTACTTTAGCAAAGACCTGTGTTCTGGAATACACCCAGGACAATACCTTGTCATCTGCTAAAAGTTTTCAGAGCAAGAAAACATCCCAGGTGAGAGAAATACGGGCAACTTCAAAATTGCTGGCAGCAGTGAGACCCTGACTGCCACTGTCTCCCTGGACACAGCGTCTGGTTGAATCTTATTCTCCTCTGTTGTTCGAAATAGGGCATAAGGACAAGATCCCTGCAAGACAGAGCAGTCTTTGGTCTCTGTTGGCCAGTTGCTGGTCTCCCTGTGGGCAGAGCTCTGCGATGTCCTCTGTGGCAAAGATGGGGGCCCCAGGTCCCCGGCTCTGACACTGACCAGCTGTATTATATGATCCTGAAAAAAAATCATCCACTTCCCTGGGCCTGTTTCCCTTTTCATCTCCAGATCTCCAGAAAGCATCTACGTTCTCTTCATCTTTCAAATCTATGCAGTAAAATTTATTTCTTCCCCTTGCTCACTCAGCTCTGGCTACACTGGCCTTTGTGCTGTTTCTAGGACATTCCAGGTACACACCTCAGGACTTTGATGCTGGCTTTCTTTCTCCCGGATAGCAAGGTGTCTCTCTACACCTGGCCTTTAAGTCTCTGCTGATCATCCCCACCCCAACTCCCTGGCACTTCCTGCCTCTTCTTCCTCTTCACTTTTCTCCAGAGTACTTACCATCTTCTACCATCTTCTAACATGCTATGCCACTTGCCCACCTAAGTTTGCCTGTCTCCCACCTCCTCCTCCATTACAGTGGAAGCCCTAGGAGGCTGGGATTTTGTTTGCTTTGTTCACTGTTCAGAACAGGGCCTGGCACATTGCAGGGGCTCAAAAGTATCTGTTGAACAAGTAAATGACTTCAGCACGTGTTTATTGAGCAGCTACTACATCTCAGGCTCTGGGACACAGAAACGAACACAACAGCTCCTCAAGATGCTCAGTGTCTAGCAGGAGAGACAAATAAGGGAATATGCAGTTCATTGATCAATGAAACAGGGGAAGAAATGGAAGGACGATGGGATCAAGGGCAATTCAGAGGAAGAACTTGCTCATTCTCTGGGGAGGAGGGAAAAGTCAGTTCCCCCAAGGGACTGACTCCTGTGCTGAGTTTAGAAGGATAAATAGCATTTCCTAGGGTTGGAGGAGTGATAGGCTGCTGCAAGATAGAAGCTTTGTTTCAGAAAACACCAAAGGTAAGACTCTGTCATTTGCTAAAAATTTTCTATTATGAGCAGAGTCGTCTATCTGCTAGATCACTTCATGGATGTTGAGTGGATGAGTAAATAAATGATTCAAACAGGAGACAATCTAAACCATCTTCTACTTGTACTACTCAACCTGTCCACAATGCTATGGTATGATAACAAAGCTTTCTCCTAAACAAAAGAATCTCCCAACACCCTAAAAAGAAATTTTACCACTATAGCCTACTTTGAGGAAGAAATCCTTCCCAGAAGCCTCAGTGAAAAGGTGCATTTGTAGACTAAGTTGATGTCTTGAGCTCCCAAAGAAGATTGTTTTTTCAAATATTTGAACTGAGGGATGCCTGGGTGGCTCAGTCAGCTAAGCATCTGCCTTCAGCTCAGGTCATGATCTCAGGATGCTGGGATCGAGCCCCATGTCAGACTCCCTGCTCAGCAGAGAGTCTGCTTGAGATTCTCTCTCTCCCTCTCCCTCTGCTCTTCCCCTGCTTATGCTCTCTCAAATAAATAAATAAAATATCTTTTAAAGACTCGAATTGACACCTAGAAAGAAGCAGTATGCTGTGTATGTGAGAGGACAGGTAAATTTTCATGGAGACAGCAATGGTAGAGAGCAAGGTTGGCAAGCCAGTTTCCCACCACCTGCTCCGCGTGGCCTAAAAGCAAGAAAGTGCCTGACCTTCTCAGATGATTGAGAGGGGAGGCAAGAGGAGGAATCCAAAGAAAAATACAATTTCACAACAAGTGAGAATGACATACAATACACATTTCCATTTCCATCAGCAAGGTTCTGTTGGAACAGACTATACTCATTTGTTAACCTGGAGTCCACGGCTACTCTCACATACAGTGGCATAGCTGAGTAGTAAGAACAGAGACAGTAGAAAGGCTCAAACATTTATTTTCTGAAGACTTAGGAATGCATGACTGTGAGGTTCACTTTGGTAAATAATACTAGCTCAGAAGCTACCAAAAATTAGAAGTCAGGGCAGATTAAGCTACCCTCCTACAGGCTCACTACCAGGTTATCTGAAAGCATTCAAACTCAGACCAGATATACTTGTGATGGTTGATTTTATGTATCAACTTGGCTAGTTGAGGGTATCCAGGTATCTGGTCAACATCCATCTAAATAAGTTGAAAGGTATTTTTTTAGATAAGATTAACATTTAGCGGGACACCTGGGTGGCTCAGTGGTTGAGTGTCTGCCTTTCACTCAGGGTGTGATATCGGGGTCTGAGATCAAGTCCCTCATCAGGTTCCCTGCGGGGAGCCTGCTTCCTCCTCTGCCTGTGTCTCTGCCTCTGTCTCTCATGAATAAATAAATAAATAAATAAATCTTTAAAAAAAATTTAAAAGATTAGGGCAGCCTGGGAGGCTCAGTGGTTTAGTGCCACCTTCAGCCTAGGGCCTGATCCTGGGGACCTGGGATTGAGTCCTACGTTGGGCTCCCTGCATGGAGCCTGCTTCTCCCTCTGCTGTGCTCTGTGTGTGTGTGTGTGTGTGTGTGTGTGTGTGTGTCTCATTAACAAATAAAAAAATCTTTTTAAAAAAAGATTAACATTTAATTCAGGAGACTGAGTCAAGCACCTCACCCTCCTAATGTGGGTGGGCCTTGTCCAATCAGTTGAAGGCCTTAGGTGAAAACAGACTGAGATTCCCCTGGGGAAGTGGGAAATCTGACAGCAGAGTGCTTTCAAACTGGATCTTCAGTATCAGCCCATCCTTAGATCTCCAGCCTACTGGCCTGCTCTAGAATTTTACATACTTAACCAATAGGATGTGTGTATGTCTATATGTACACACACACACACACACACCCTACTGGTTCTGTTTCTGTAGACTAATACAGCTTCCAAGAGGAAACTTCTGAGCAAGGGTTGAAATGCCCCTTTGTCTTCTCATAAGATCTATTGTTCCACTTTAAGTAGATGCAGCATTAGAAAATGAGGGACAGGAAAGGATTTTTCAACAGAAAGCAAGAAAGCAACCGGTGGCCAAACGGGTCCTGACTCAGTGCAGCTCCTCCAGGAAACACGAAGTCAGCAGTGTGAGACACTCCGGTGGACGGAACGGTTGTGGACGCCAAAGGTAGAGGGAGCAGGAGTAGGCAGAGAAAGGCTCCAGACCATGATGCTGCTTCAACAACGGTAAAGGGAGAGGAGAAAAGAGAGAAATTTGGATGGAAGAGCCTCCCACTGCAGTGCAGCTCAGAACTTTTCACCCAGCCCAGTGGGGAGCTCCAGTGTGAAGCCGGCCTGGAGAAAGGTCCAGCCCTGGTCAGACAGGGCAGCCCTCGGAGTCCTGACCACACTCAGTTCGGGCTTCTGCTCGGGCACTGTGGTGGATCCTGGGGACACTGCCAGCATCAGCTGACCTCACTGTTCACGGCTGTTCTCTCCTGAAAGGTTATTTAAGCATACACATAGCCAGCTACCTCAAGCCCTCACAGGGCTCCTTCTCTTGCATGGACACTTGGGGAGGCTACACAGGGAAGGTACACCAAATCCACACTGTGTTGTTCCTTTGTATGGATCCTAAAGCTGGCCTGAAGGAATACTAAACTATTCATGTACTTTTAGGAAAGGCACATGTAACAAAATTCTTGCCCCATAATAGTAACTAGATCCAATATGATGATCATGGTGGACTGATGCTATGGTCCCACCCTCACCCCCACTGGCACCTCCTTGGAGAGCCACCTCTCTCATACTCGACATTGCCATTCCAGTGACACTGTCCCCAGGGTTTCCGGAGGGCAGGTCCCCTCTGCCTGGCCAAGTAGGACATTTCAGCCTCAGGCTGAGCAATGAGTTCAGAGAGAAGCTCATGATCATAGCCAGGAAAATCAAAGACCTGTCAGGAAAACAGTCAGGAAGCAGATGCTCCTGGGTCTCTGGGATGAATCACTGGCTGTAACGACAAAGCAAGCATGGCAATACCTTGGCCATCATGTGCTGAGGGTCCCCAGGAACCAGGCAACAGAAGGGAGTGGAGCTCAGGGAGGCAGAGACCTAAGGCCGAGCTAATGACTTTCTACATAAAGGGAGGCAAACCTGAGCTTATCATTAACAAACTGTCACTGAAAAAAGTTACTAACTTGTGTGTTTCCTCTGGAGGGAAATTGAAATCAGAAAGAAGATTCTAGAAAGAATAGTAAACAAGGAAATTCGTCTTAAAAAAAAGTGGACAAATCTAAGCCAGCATTTGCAAGTCAATAATAAGTCAATTATTCAATTAAACCCTGGTGATTAATTTGAGACAAAAACAAGGTTGAATATGAATAACAAACAAGAGTAACATGTGAGGTCAAAGGAGAGACAACAGTGATACAGTAATCTAAGGTCCTTGCATTTTTCAGGAGTTTATTTTTATTTTTTTTAAGATTTATTTATTTATTCATGAAAGAAGACTGAGACAGAGAGGCAGAGACACAGGCAGAGGGAGAAGCAGTCTCCTCGCAGGGAGCCGGATGCGGGACTCGATCCGGGATCCTGGGATCAGGACCTGAGCTGAAGGCAGGCACCCAACCGTTGAGCCACCCAGGGGTCCCTTTTCAGGAGTTTAGAAACATATTTTAACTTCAGACTTGTTTAGTTACAATGTATGTTAAACTTAAGGGAGACCAAAAGAAACCCCATGTAAACTAAAACACAGAAAAAGGAATGAAGGGAAGAAGCATACGTAATGTCAAATGGAAAGCACAAAATAGTGACAGGACTGAGTCCAAATATGTAAGTGACCAAAATAAATAAAAAGACTAAACTCTCCAGTAAAGGTAAAAATGGTTATCAGGTCTGGAGCAGGAAGCATGTAAGATAAGTCTGAGGCATATTGTCATACCAGAGAGCAAAGAAGTTATCAAAGATAACAGGAGTCACATCCAAAGGGTTCAGGAGCCCACGCCAAGAGGCTCCCGTTGGTCAGAGATGGGACAATTTAAGCATCAGCAAGATTAATAACTGCTGTTGAGTAAAACACAGAAAATATATTTGCAATATCAAAACACATCAGATATAATAGCACATATATCAGGTAATAATTGCAGTAGAGGGAAATACATCAAATATATCCTAGTGATAACTTTTAAATGGTCATATCTAAGGAAATAAATTAATCTGTTTAATTTAGTAAAGAAAAGGGAAAAAATCAAGCATTTATCCTGCCTTTCCTGTATAAACAATCTCTTAGGGTGACCGAACAATGGAATAGGGAAATCTCTTTTAATGGAGGAACCAGCTCATAAAAGGTTAAAGGCTTTGGAACCAGAATTACTTTTAAAAGGAAGTAAAAGGAATACAGTAGGGCACCTGGGTGGCTTAGTTGGCTAGGCGTCTGACTTTGGCTAGGGTCATGATCCCAGGATCCTGGGATGGAGTTCTGCATCAGGCTCCCTGCTCAGTGGGGAGTCTATGTCTCCCTCTCTCTCTCTCTACCCCTCCCTCCTGCTAGTGCACTCTCTCTCTCTCTCAAATAAATAAATAAAATATTTTTTAAAAATAAATTTATAAAAAGGAATAGAGAATCACCATTTTGCAACTCTACTAAAATAACGGATCTAGTTCGAGGGTTGGCAAACTTTCTCTTAAAAGGCCAACTAGTATTTTAGGCTTCACAGGTCATAGAACTTTTGTCACAACTACTCAATCCTGCCGATGTAGCTTAAAAGCAGATCTAGATAGTACATAAAGGAATAGGTATGGCTGCATTCCACTAATACTTTATTTATGAAAACAGGGGCAGTCAGAATTCGGCTCATGGTGGTCACTGTAGTGTGTTGACCCCTGACCTAGCTCGTGATCATCAGCGTTTGCTAACATCCGTAAAAAGAGGGACGGTCATACTGACTGTGTGTTCAAGCACAGTGCAATTCATTGAAGAAAAATGGCAAAATACAATCATTATACAGTTCTACTCATACGTGGAATATAAGAAATAGTGAAAGGGATTATAGGGGAAAAGAGGGAAAATGAGTGTGAAAAATTAGAGACAGTGACAAAACATGAGAGACTCCTAACTCTGGGAAATGAACAAGGGGTGGTGGAAGGAAGGGGAGGTGGGCAGGGAGATGGGGTGACTGGGTGACGGGCACTGAGAGGGGCACTCGACAGGATGAACACTGGATGTTATACTATATGTTGGCAGATCAAACTCCAATAAAAAATATATTTTAAAAATGGCAAAAGAAAATTATAGTCAGAAATTTAAAAAATACACTTCGAAAAATCTCAAAGATCAAAGAAGGAATCAAATGGGAATGAGAAAATATAACTACTTGATAACAAAAACACTATACACCAAACTTGTGGAATTTTACCAAACATGGAACTTCAAGGGACATTACAGCTTTATTTTTTTTTAAGATTTTATTTATCTATTCATGAGAGACACAGAGAGAGAGAGAGAGAGGCAGAGGGAGAAGCAGGCTCTCCACGGGGAGCCCAACGTGGGACTCCATCCCAGGACCCCAGGATCACGACCTGAACTGAAGGCAGACGCTCAACCACTGAGCTACCCAGGCACCCCACATTACAGCTTTAAATATTATATTAGAAAAGAAGAAATATTGGAAATTAATGAGCTAAGCTTATAAATATTTAGGGATAGGACAACAGAATAAAAATCAAAGACAAGAGGAGAAGTTAATAAATTGGAAACAAAAGTATATCATAGAAGAAAAGGAAAGCCAAAAATTGACTATTGAGAAAAACAATAAAACAGACACAGCAGGAAAACCAAATGATACCCACACTTCAAACAGGCCGGGTGGAAAGGAACCGAGAGATTTCACATTAAAAATGCTAGAAATGACAGCTTTGAAAAGTTAGAAAGGAAGCTAGTGTTTTGTTAACAACTGATTGAAAATAATTAGGGTTTATTCTGGAGGTTTGCAGTCTTCTACCCAGATACTCTTTGTGTCTTATTCAGAATCCCCTATTTTGTACCTGGTTTCTCTCTTGGATTCTCCTGCTCCAATGAACATCCCCCTCCCTGACACATAACCTCACCTCGACGGTGGACTGTCGTTGAGGAAAAAGGGGGTGACTGGGTGACGGGCACTGAGGGGGGCACTTGACAGGAGGAGCACTGGGTGTTATTCTATATGTTGGCAAATTGAACACCAATAAAAAATAAATTTATAAACAAAGAAACCATTAGGTGGCAGCCCACTCACTTCCCTGACTTCACTAACCGGCCTGGCCTGGACGTATCCTGGCACCAGCTCAAACCCTCACAACCATGTTTAAATATGGCCTCCCACTCGCGGCTCACCTTAGTCCTGCGCTGTGCTTCTCCCACCAGGTCTTCTCCACACCACCACCAACGTCATTGACACACAACTGAACGAGTGCAGCAGCCTCTTACCCTGGCTTCCTGACTCCTGGCTGTTGGGTGTTTTCCCCCCTAACTCACCATGGCAACCATGGACAATTTAATTTCCCTTGAAAAGGAAGAAAGAGGGGCACCTGGGTGGCTCAGTGGGTTAAGCATCTGACTTGATTTTGGCTCAGGTCTTGATCTCAAGGTCATGAGATCCAGCCCCACATCAGGCTCAGCACTCAGTGAGGAGTCTGCTTCTCCTTCTCCTTCCCCCTCTGCCCCTACCCCTGCTCGCTCGCTCTCTTTCTCTCTCTCTCTCTCTCAAATAAATAAATAAAATCTTTGGAAGGAAGGAAGGAAGGAAGGAAGGAAGGAAGGAAGGAAGGAAGGAAGGAAGGAAGGAAGGGCGGGCAACCTAACTGTGCTCTCAAGCTCCAAAGCCATCCACAACTCCCTGTTGCCTCTCAGATGAAGACCAAGCATTGTTGGCCATTCAAGCCTGTGGCTCCCCACTCACCCACTCACATTCTCTCCTGCTACCATCCTTTCCTCTAGGCCTTTCTGTGGACTCCAGTGTTATAACATCTCTTCCTTTGTTCCTGAAGGACTGCTTTCTCAGGAATCCTCCCAACTTCTCCCCCAATCTCCCATGAGCTTCCCTCTGTGTAATGGATATAGAGGCTTCACTTATAAAATTCTTTATAAAATGAGTGATTTCTTCTGCAGCAAGTAATTATTCTTTCATCAAATATTTACTGAGCACTTTCACCTAAAGGCTTATATCAGGATATTTAGGCCAGCCCTGTTGTAATCACTGGAACCTAGAAACAATCTAACGTCTTCCTGTAGAAAAAAAAAAAAAAAAAAAGACAAATAAATTATGCCATACGATGGAAGTCTCTGCAGCAGTGAGAATAAATGGGCGTCCATAATATGGGAGGCATCTATGACTTCATCCATCCAAGTTCAGGAAAAGGCAAAACTAAGCTGTTGTGTTAGGTTCAGGATAGTGGTTACCATTGGTGAGGACTGGTGAGGATGAGGAGAGGAGTTGGTGACTGGAATGGGGCCCTAGGGAAGCTCTTGGGATCACAGAGATCTGCTTCTTGATTCTGACCACAGGGAGTGTTCCCTTTGTGAAAATTCACCAAGCTGAAAATTCACCGATTCGTTGCACTTGCACACTTTTCTGTATTTGTTAAACTTCAACACAAAGCCTACTGAAAAAATGCAATGAGCACCTACTATGTCCCATGTACAGGGTCAGAGGGATTGGGAGCACAAAGAGACAGTAGGTCCCTCTAGGGCTGGAAGCCCCTTCCAGAAGTCAGGTGAGCAAACAGGACAGGTGTTACAACACAGCGAGGGAGCCATGAGAGAGGTAAGCATAGGATACAGCCCATTCAACTCTTCAAGCTTCAGTTTTATCTTCTGTAAAATGGGAATCATATTTCTTTTTTTTTAACCATATCATTATTTTTTTAATTTTTTTATTTATTTATGATAGTCACAAAGAGAGAGAGAGAGAGAGGCAGAGACACAGGCAGAGGGAGAAGCAGGCTCGATGCACCGGGAGCCCGATGTGGGATTCGATCCCGGGTCTCCAGGATCGTGCCCTGGGCCCAAGGCAGGCACCAAACCTCTGCGCCACCCAGGGATCCCCCGTATCATTATTTTTAAAGTCCAACGTTTATAATATGAGGGCTGAGGCTTTCTCCTCAACTCAAATTTATAAATTTTCAATTGGCTTGTGAGGATAATAGGGATACTTCTTGTCTAATTTGGTTTCTGGGAAGACTTCATTCAGGTCCTCAGTGGTCATCTGATCAAATGGAATTATGTTCTTCATCTTCTCCAGCTCTTTTTCATATTCTTCAATCCTGGCCTTTGAGAGGGACAAAAACTCAGCACAGCTTTTCACATCTTCTTTTTCCTCAGCATCCACTTGGACAGTGTATTTATCCTCTGGCACAGGAACCTTCAGGGCATTAAACTTCTTCTCAAAGTCATCTAACAAGCCAGCCTTTGCCACATTGGCCTTGTAGTAAGCCCAGTCGATAGCAGGTGGTTTCTCAGGAAGAGTAGCCAACCTGGAGGTAAGCATCTCATTCCAGGATTTCAGAGAGTTGGCAATGGCCTTCCGGTTTCGGGGTATGATCTCCCCAAAAGCTACCCAGTCAATGGTTTTTAGAGCAAGTTTTCGCACAGCCATCTTGAGATCCTTCACCGACCCCAGCGGCCCACAGTCCACGAATCATATTTCTTACCCAAAAGATAGCATACTTGGGCATGTTCCACAGAGTGTCTGGGGCATAGTAGGTGCCCAGTAAGTGGTATTCAAATCTGATTCTCAACACAAATATTCAAGGCAAGCCCCACAAGTGGCAACTTCTCATATTGTCTCTGTCCCTGTTTACACATAAGCACATACACTCAGACACACATAAACACCACACCACACACAGTACTAGTCATAGCTTCTTGGATTAAGACAGCAGGAGAAAAAATATATTAAACTTAAAAGGTGCCTGTGGTCATGTTCTCTCATTTCTAAAAGTATCTATGTCTCCATGCCCACCTATCCCCAAAGGCCTAAAGACAGTCAGAGGAAGCAAAGATCTCCTCTGCTGCATGGTGCTCAGCGGCAGCCCAAAGGGCCCCCGAAAAGTCCCACTGGAGTAAATGCTCTACACCCTGAGGTACATGGCTAAGAAACAGATGGCTTCATTTCCAGCACTTTCTTTCTCTCACCAGGATTGAGGAACTTTTCAACCTGAGTTAAAACAATGTTCTGGGATGCATGGGTGGCTCAGCGGTTGATCACCTGCCTTCGGCCCAGGGCGTGGTCCTGGAGTCCCTGATCGAGTCCCACATCGGGCTCCCTGCCTGGAACCTACTTTTCTCTCTGCATATGTCCCTGCCTCTCTCTCTCTCTCTCTCTCTGTCTCTCATGAATAAATAAATAAAAATTTTTTTAAAAATTTCCCTAATTAAAACAAACAAACAAACAAATGTTCTAAAATCTGCTTGTGTTGAAAAATGAGTGGGGAGGGGCACCTGGGTGGCTCAGTCAGTTGAGCATCTGTCTTCAGCTCAGGTCATGATCCCAAGGTGCTGGGATCCAGCCCTGCGCTGGGCTCCAAGCTTAGCGGGGAGTCTGCTTCTCCCTCGGCTCTTCCACCACACTCACGCACATGTGGGCTTTCACTCCTTCTCTCTCTCTCAAATAAATAAATAAAATATTCTTTAAAAAAGAAAGAAAGAAATGGGTAATGTGGATGGACTGTGCTGGGCTTGTAGGCTGTGGCTCTGGCTGGTTTCATTTGACAGCAGTCCCATGAGATCTGACAGGAAAAACGGACAGTGACCTCAGTCGGTGGACTGCGGGGGGTGCTGCACGATGGTGAACAGGTTCCCAAATCTGTGGTCAGGACCCAGGGCGCTCCTTTCTGATGCTACTTGTCATTCCTTACCTGTAGATGTGAACATGAGTCATCATCCTTAAGTCATCGAATGTGAGTCATTGATAGAAAGAAAATTTATTATGTCAAGTCAGAAGCCCACCTATCTGTGCAAGGAGCCAGTATGGAACCTTCAACTCTTTGGTTCCCTCTCCAAAATCTCTCCCAAACTCTACTCTTTCTTACCATCTTGCTCCCAAAACCTAAGCTCCCCCCACCTCTCCACAGTACTTGTAAGCTCACCTATCTCCCTGATTCCTTCTTGCCCTATCAGCTGCACCAACTTCCCCTTATCCCCTCAAGCCCACCAAGCTCCTTTCAAACTTGGCAGTTTGCCCTGCCTAGAACATTCCACACCCCTTCTTCAGCTGGCTAAACCTACTCACGCTTCAGATCTTTGTTCTAATGTCACCCTCCCAGAGTTCTCACTGACTCCTCCCAATCAGAAGATCACTGACCCTCCCCATTCTCTCCCTGAATAACAACCATCACAATTTCTAGGTATCTTTTGATCTGTGTATTTGTTGGCATATCTGTCTCATTCACTGCTAGACTATAGACTTTCTCTACCACTCTGCTCTCCAGGCCTAGGAATGCTTCTTCAAATATAGTAGGTGCTCAATAGTGTTTGATCGATTGGATTTTTTTATTGATTGATGGGTCTCTGAAAGGGGAATATTTCAACTTTAATATTGCAACTTTAATTTGCAAAAAAAGAATGGTTTTTCCTTCATTGGGAAAAGAGGTTTGGGAAATAACAGAAGAGTCATACTGCTTTTTACGGCAAAAAGTTATGGGCAGCTGTGTGGAATAAGCACACAGAGCCAGGTAGACCTCTTCCTAACACTCACTACCTGTGTGATCTTCAGAAAGTGACTTAACCTTTCAGAGTTTTAGTTCCTTTCTGACAATTGGAAAAATAATACATTTTCAAGTTATTGATAGGATCAGATGAAATAAGGAATATGGGAGTGTTTTATAAAATCTTAAAGCGCTGGAGAATTCATGGGGTGTGATTTAAGGCAGCAACAGGGAAGCAGAAAGTCATGACAGTGTGCAAAGTCTGTTCAAGATGAATTTCACAAACACATCCATACATTGGCGTTGTACTGTGATGGATAGTGTTTCCCCAAAATTCACATCCACCTGGAATCTCTGAGTGTGATCTTATTTGGAAATAGGGTCTTTGTAGATGTGGTCAAAAGTTAAGACAAGGGGATCCCTGGGTGGCTCAGCGCCTGCCTTTGGCCCAGGGCATGATCCTGGAGTCCCGGGATTGGGCTCCCTGCATGGAGCCTGCTTCTCCCTCTGCCTGTGTCTCTGCCTCTCTCTGTGTGTCTCTCATGAATAAATAAATAAAATCTTTAAAAAAAAAAAAGTTAAGATGAGGTCATGCTGAATTGGAGTGGGCCCTAATCCAGTGATTGGTACATTTGTAAAAAGAAGGAAATTTGGACAGAGACCCAGAGGAACAGAGGCAGAGAGCGAAGTGACGCATCTAGAGGCTAAGTAATGCCAAAGACTGCTGGAAAGCCCCCAGAAGCTAGGAAGAAGCAGAAAAGGGTCCTCTTCTAAAGCATTCAGGGAGAACATGACCCAGGCCACACTTTGATTTTGGATCTCTGTCTTCCAGAACTGTGAGACAATTTCTGCTGTTTTAAGCTACCTCGTTGGTGGCACTTTGTTATGACAGCTCTAAGACACAACTGCACACACACTTGCAATTTGCCACTTTGAATACCTTTGCCCACAATATATGAACCACACCTTTGCCCTAGTAAGTGAGCTTTTGTAACCAAGGAAACAGCCCTAGTACTTAGCCTTAAAAAGCTACCAGGGAGATTTCTCAGCCAAAGATAAAGAACAAAGATGAATTGTTCCTCTTGAACTGCCTGCTCCTTGGATGATACTTGTCAATCTTAATGTCCCAGTTTCCTGCCTGCATATGATGCCAACCAAGACTGTAGCTGCACCAGCCAACCCCAGCTTTCCCTGCTGCTCAAGGTCCAAACAACATCTGGCTTGCCCTCTTCCTTGCTCCAAATCACAGGGGAAACAATTCCATCATCAAACTGACCGAAGAATGACTCCTATTTCCAGCCCTACATAAGCAGACTCGATTCAAATGACCCATAAGTAGAACCTAACTAGATGTCTTGGATCAGGGTGGCCACATATCACCTTTCCAGCAGGGTACCAGACTGTGATTTCCCTTCTATGATTGCACGTTAAGACCAGAGACTAGAACAACAGTCAACACATAGCAGTGATGGAGGGAAGCCCCAACTCATCCACCAGGCAGAGCCACAGCTGGCTCTGCATCTTCTGATGTGTCAGAGGAGAACACACTTTCCCTATACCTGCTGACCATGAGGAGCCATTCTTTCCCAAACACTTCCAGCCCCTTGACCACTATCTCTCCCTACCAAGGTGGAATTAGTTTCCTGGTCCATGAACAATAGTCATTGGTCCATATTTCTCAATAGGAAGCAGTCAATCCATCAGGGGGTCTGGTCTCTCTCTCCCTTTCTACCCAGACCGATGGGTATCAGTGACCTGAGAAAGTGTGTCTGGGGGCACCCGGGTGGTGCATTTGTTTGAGTGTCCAACTCTTGGTTTCAGTTCAGGTTATGATCTCAGGGTTGAGATCAAGCCCTGTGTCAGGCTCTGTGCTTAGCACAGAGTCTGCTTAAGACTTTCTCTCCCTCTCCCTCTGCCCCTCAACCCCACACTTGCTCCCTCTCTCTCTCTCAAATAAATAAATCTTAAGAAAAAAAGGAAAAAATAAAGTGTAAATACACTTTTACTCTGCAATTGCAAAACTTGTCTTAGGTAGACTAGACCATGGACAGGGAGTACACATGACCATTTGGCTCATAATAGACCCTCTACTAATAATCATCAGTAGGAAGAGTGGCATTTTAGTCTCCATATCTTAAGTCGTTTTATGATTTTTTCAATTGGTGCAGAACGTGGGTGGTGAAGAGAGGTACTATTGAGGGGCCTCCCAATAACCCTGATCTCATTATTCATGGTACTTAGGTGATAGTTATGTGCCATAAAGTCATTGCAAACACTGAATTAGCAAATACTGAACTCTTGTTTCTAGGGAAAACACACACACCCCTCACATAGATTATAACCTTAAATCCTAAAAACAACTCATCCTAGATTCAATGATTTTATATTCTACAAAAGACAAAATGAAGTTCAGAAATGTTAAGTGACTTGCCTGGGGCCTCCACACTAACAGGGACCAGAGTTGGGATTTAAATCGGTCCACCTGGCCTGTGTCAGGGCTTCTTGCACTGCCTCTCTCCATCCTGTCTCCATCCTCTGCTCACCTCTGCACCAGAGCTCAAACACAAAGGCTGCGTGTTGCCTTGTGCCACTTCAAGGGGGAAGATTTGCATCAAACAACTCCGACTTTTTGCTGCTCTGTTCATGTCCAAAAATGACTGCAAAAGTGCCAAAAGTATTGATTTGGAGGGTTGCAAATAAATTTTAGCAAGTGAATGAATCTGCAAATGCAGAATCTGTCAATAATGAAGATCAGCTGTATATTGTATTATTGCTCCTAATTATTCACTGTCCTCATGGTAAGGGGATTATACATCCTTGCCCCTCCTCCCCCACCCTGTGCCTTGCAGTGCCTCCCCGGGTGGGAGGGAGTATATGGTCTGTCCTTTTGTCATCAAGTCAGGCCGTATGACTCACTTTGGCCAATGAAATGCAAGTAGTAATGATATATGCCAATCCCAGAAGAACCTCTAAAGTCATCCCGTGGTTTTACCCATTTTCTTGCTCTTTTTCCTCTTCCAAGAGAACAGCATGTCCCAAATGAAGTTGCTCCTTCTGCCTGGATCCTGGGATAAAGAAGACACATGGATGTCAGCCGACCTGTAATGTAAGCAAGAAACTATTCCCTCTGGGTTTGTAAGCCGTTAAGATTTGAGGTTTGAAACTGTAGCCTAACCAAGCAAAAGCTGACTAACATGGACCCCAGTGGGAGGGATACAGTCTGCTGTAACCTTACCCTGTTGGTTAAAGGTAGTAATCCTCTTTTGTTTAAATAGTGGATGTTTGAAACTTTACTTTTTGCTTTCTTCAAATCCATAAAGAGGAAAGACAACCCCATACTGTGCAGGTCAGAGATGGGTCAAAACAGAGAGCAGGACTTGATCCCACAGTAGTCTGGTATGCCAGGTCAGGCCTGGCAGGAAGCAGATGTCGCAATGGGATTCAATGTGCAAGGGGTTTATTACAGTGAAAGATAGAAAGGGCAAGAATGGAGAAGCCTGGGAAGGCTTCCAGACAGGGAGGCAGGTCTGAAACCTGTGGAGGAGACAGCAACAGAAGGAGTAAGGAGGAAAATGTCTCGGACTGCAGCTCAGGATGGACAACCAGGGTGATGAGGAGTCTCAATGCCAGGGCTGCTTGTTAGGAGCAGCCCTCAGTAAGCACGTACCCCTACCAGGTCCAGTCACTGGCTGGGAACAGCCTGGAGAAAGCAGGACCTCAGTGTTCATGGGGTGGCAGCTTATGGGAGGCTGTTGGTCGGTGATGCTCCCATCACCTGGATCCTGGGATAAATCTGCTTCCTTCATATTTCTTGAAGGAAATCTAAGAGACAGGTCTCCATGGCCACCATATTGGGAAGGTTAGTAGAAAAGACCTGTGTTCTGTGGGACCCAGGTAGACATGGAGAGGGAGGCAGATGAGAAGTAAAGTAGAAATAAAATCCAAGCATATGTCCCATGTAGCTCTTACTGGCCACCTCTAACATATGTAATAGACTCAACATCTAGAATATATTTCTATTTCTATGACACACTTGAAAACCATGGCATTCTCATTACCATCCAAGCAAATATGAAGAGACTGCTGCTCCATCAGAGACAAGGAGCCATAAAGTGAAGCCACTCACTGATGGTCATACAGCAAGTCTGGCAGACCTAGAATTCAGTGTTCATGTAACCCCTATGCTGTCGCTATGTCCTTCCCAGGAGACTTATGCAGATTCTCCAACCAAAACAGCACGAACTTGACTGCTCCTACCCATGCTTTAACTGTTCCCTCCCGGCATGGAGGATGTGTCCATGTAGAATCCATATAGGCTCACAATGTCTATTTCCACCTCCTCATTTCTCATAGAAGGTCAATGACACCCAGACAAGGAGAGGGCCATGCCCAAGGCCGCACAATCAAATGGCGATAAGACCCTAGAATTTCCAAATCTATCCTGGATAATTACCATGAGAAAGCGGATGCCTGGATTTTGAGAGTCTGCTTGTGGTGTGGTGTGCATGTTTCTTGAGCATCTACTAGGTGTCAATCATTGCCTTGCCCTGGAATATGGATGAGAACAGGCACTGGAGACCCTGCCCTCTTGGAACTAATGACTTCAAAGCCTTCCCAGGTGTGGCTCAGATGCGCAGCTCCAGGATTCCCTGGTTTGGTTCTAAATCCACAGAAGTAAGAACACAGCCTTTCCCTGCTGTGTGTGAGCTCGTGATGTTTTTTCTTATGTCGGTGAGGTCAATTACTCTCCCGCAGTTTTACGGTAAAGCTTTTCAAGACTCTCCAGTCACTGCTCTTATTAATTACTGTATCAGCTGTTTTACATACCCTAATTATCTCCCCATGGCACAGACAATGGCCTTTCTTAAGATTTTTTTTTCTTACTCTTTTTGGTAAAAATAGAAAATATGAATATGTATGTATTTTTAAAGCTTTTTCAGAATTTAAACACAACATGAGTGCCATCTGCTGGGTAAAATGAGAAATATCTGCCTTGATTCCCGCAGTTTCAACTGTGAAAATTCTACCACTAATAAAACTAATGGTAAAATACAAATAATGGTTTATTTGAAAATAATCCTTTAAAATACCATTTAGGGCAGCCCCGGTGGCACAGCAGTTTAGCGCTGCCTTCAGCCCAGAGCCTGATCCTGGAGACCTGGGATCGAGTCCCACATCGGGCTCCCTGCATGGAGCCTGTTTCTCCCTCTGCCTGTGTCTCTGCCTCTCTCTCTCTCTCTCTCTGTGTGTGTGTGTGTGTCTCATGAATGAATAAATAAATAAGTTTTTTTAAAGTTTTTAAAAAATAAAATTAAATTAAAAAAATAAAATAAAATACCATTTAGGTACCCACTATGTTCCCCTGCTAAGTGCCTTAATCTTCATAGCACAATTAATTCTAAAATCTTTGTCATGAATATCACAGCTAACACTCGGTAAGAACTTAACTATCTAGGTATATAATCTCATTAAATCTTCATGACAACCATGTTTGTTGGGTTCTGTTGCTCTCCACATTTTAGAGATTAGGAAATGAAAGCACAGAGGGGGAAGTGACTCGCGCAGGAAGTAGATGGCACAGCCAAGATTGGAGCCCCCATGGACCTGCCTTCTAGTCTGTCCCCATGTCGTATACTAGGCTTAACCAAAGCAAACAGAGAGGATGTGTTTCCAGTACATAGAATGAGTCACAGTTTGCAAAGCTCACCCAGGTACAAAACCTTGTGCAGCTCCCTCAACCACGTCATCGGAGAAGCTGTGTCATCCTCCTCATGTCACAGATAAAGAAACTCACGGAGAGGTTGAGTCCCACCCAAGTGCCACACTCAGAAGAGAAACCAGATTTGAGCCTGAGTCTCATGACTCAATCCCAAGTGATGCCCACCTCGCGGTGCTGCTGTCCTATCCCTCACAAGTGATGGAGAAGGAAGGGCATTTTCATCAGATTTCACCTCCCCTCCTGAAAGTCTAACAGGATCAGGCCCCGTCTCCGAGGACAGATTTTTTTTTTTTTTTAATAGCTTGCTTTCTGAATGTCCCCAGGGATAGGAGATTCAACAACTGAAGCAGACCTCAGCCAGAAAGAGGGTCCTTCCCACTATTCCCCACACTCCCCCATATGCCTTCCACAGCCACACCTTCTGGTTCCCCAGTGCCCACTGGGGTGAGGAAAAGCTCAGACCCTCAGCCTACAGGCAGGCCATGCTCTTCACACACACACACACACACACACAATCTCTCTCCCTCTCTCTCTCTCTCCCTCTCTCTCTTCTCTCTCTCTCTCACTAGCACTGGTGCTAGCTAACAGCAGTTAGCTATTCCCAAGTCCCCAAAAACAACAGGTGTCCCATGGCTAATCCTGCTTCCTGCCTCCCAAATAGCACTTTGCACACCTTGCTGGTGACTCACTGATGTCCAGGGGTTGATTCAGTGGAGGACTCCCAAGACCACAGCTGTTCAGAGTCAGGCAGGCAGGGTCAGGGTGCAGCTCTGCCCTTCATAGAAAGTGATTTTTGCCTCTTTAAATGCTACTTCCGGGACGCCTCGGTGGCTCAGCGATTGAGCACCTGCCTTAGGCCCAGGGCGTGATCCCACGGTGCTGGGATCAAGTCCCACATTGAGCTCCCTGCATGGGGCCTACTTCTCCCTCTGCCTATGTCTCTGCCTCTCTCTGTGTGTCTCTTGTGAATAAATTTAAAAAAATAAAATCTTTTTAAAATAAATAAATAAATAAGCGCTACTTCCCTCACCTCTCTCATAAGGATCATCATCCCAAACTCAGGAAACCTCAGTGAGAATGAAGGGGGCATCACACTTGAATATGCCTCATCCAATACCATGTTGTTTGCATGCGCCAGAGGAAGTGCTTCGTGAACAAGATGGCCCTGAGCGCTGCAAATGCCTCCATAAATTGTGAAGCCAGTTGGAAACCACAGAGATGGAAAGACCAACTGTCATGTGCTAGAAGAATGTGCATTGTTATCATTTTTAGACAAGAGTGGGTGTTCCACAAAGACTCATCAGTTCCGCAGTTTATTGAGTGCTTCTGTGTTCCAGGCACCATGCCCAGTGGGGGGTGAGTGGGGGAGCAGTATTCAGAATTCTTCAGTGGCCCTGGGCTACAGGCAGTCCTCACTCAGCAGGAATACTGTACTCCTTCCCCTTCTCTTAAACTAACACAACAAAGACCAATGTGTATCTGCAAAATAAGGCCACCTCCAGCTTAACAGGGGAAGCAACCTGGCGCATCAGCAAGGATAGAGCATTAGAACACCTCCCAGGGGGCACCTGGGTGGCTCAGTTGATTGAGCCTCTGCCTTCAGCTCAAGTTGTGATCCCAGGGTCCTGGGATTGAGCTCCGCATTGGGTTCCCTGCTCAGTGGGGAGTCTGTTTCTCCCTCTGCCCCTCCCCTTGCTGGTGTGCGCTCTCTCTCTCTCTCTCTCACAAATATATGAATAAAATCTTAAAAAAAAAAACCCTCTCAGCTCCCCTCTGACTCTACCACGTACATGCTCTGTGTCCTCAAACAAACCACTTATGTCATCTACCATATGAGTACATGAAAATAAAACTTCTATCTAAGCAGCAAAGCACCAAACAAATATTGTGATAAAGACTTCTACTATTTCTCAATGTTATGTCTCTGTTTTTCCAGAGCTGAGCACATGGCTGATCAAAATCAAGGCTACACTTCCCAGACTTGCTTGCTGTGAAGTGTGGTCATGTGACTAAGTTCCACCATTGGGATGTGAACAAAGTGTCGTGGGACAGATTCCGGTAGATTCTGGAAAACTTCCTTGGAGACACTCACCCCACCCACTCTGCCCCTTCTTCCCACCTTCCCTCATGCTCTGTTTAGAATGTAGATATGACTAAGGAAGCTCTGTCATGGGCCAGGAAGAGTGGAGTGGAGAGTAGAGTGGAAAGTTAGAATGGCCACAGTCCCAAGGACTTTGTGGAAAGAGCTATCACAGCTGCCCTGAATGGGATCGCCTATGAATGCTTACATGAGAGAAAAATAAGAATCTATTTAAGTCACTGTCATTTCGAGTGTTCTATCATTCACAGCTTAACCTAATTCTAGCTGATATAAATATAGTTTTCTATATTTAGAATGGCCTTTCTGACAATGGGCATTGTACAGTAGAATGGAATGGATGAGTAAGAAAGTCAACTCCTGTCACAAAAAATACTCAAAAATTTACTGTATGAACTTCTGTTAAGTTATAGAACCGAATCTTACACCAGCTAGATTCCAAGGACCGGTAGTCCAATGGGCATGAGACCAATGTGCATGGAAGGATCCCTGGCAATAATCAACCATATCATGAATAATTCATGAAAACTATATTCCCAAAACACTTACCATGGGCCAGGTGCTGGAACTATAGGGGAGCTAAGACATGGTCCTTGCCCTCAAGTGGCTCACGGCCTGGTGAGGACCACTAATAGCACCACTGCGGGATCTGGGTTATAACAGAAATGTTTGAGGTGTTACAGAAACATGGGAGTAGAGATATATGGTATCTCTGGTAGGAGACTAAAGGAAAACCAGGGAAGTTTTCATAGAGGAGATTTTTGAGCTTGATATTAATGGGTAGATGAGAGTTATCCAGAAAAAGAAGAGTAGAAAAAGTATCCCAAAAAAAGCACAAAGTGCAGAGGCAAGAAGGTGTGGGTCGAAACCCAGCGCAGGGGATCCAGCAGAGCCCACCCACTGCAAACCACAGAGCAACACCTGGGGGGAATCATCACCCCAGGAGAACCCCGCCAGCCTCCAAGACAGAGCGGCAAGCCCAGGTTTCACTTTCCACGGTGACTCAGAGGATGACATAGGATGGCTGTGGGCTCCCCAGTGGTTTCTCATAGGGGCAGCTTCTGCATTTAGAGTTCTTGCTGATGAGTAATGAGACAGAAAGTCTTTACAGAAAGAAAGTGAGAATATATCAGAGTGCTCAAAGCGGGAAGAGGGAGACGTGGGCCAAGCAAAAGAGAAGTGAGTGTTATTAATTCCATTTTTAGAGACAGCGCAGGGGCCGGTCTCACTGCCTCCTTGTCTGCCCCTCAGAAGGAATGGAGAATCTCAATCCCACAGCTATGTCAACCCAAAGGTCAAGTGGAATGTCCATAGCGCCTCCCCACATGTTCCTGCCTTTTCTTCTACATCAGAACTGAAGCATCGCCCTCTGGAGAGTATTTGGACATGGCTTTGCAGTCTCTGAGAGCCATCCCTGCCCTGCCCCACCACCCTGCCAGAGCTGCCTTCCAGAAATCGAGGACACAACTCACATCTTCTTGGACCTGCTCACACGCTCAGCCCCTGGCCCGCCTGGAATTCAGCAAAAGCCTCCATGTAGAAAGAGTCCAGGTAATAAGAAGGATGATGTTTGGGGGGAAAAACGTGTCTGCCTCATGTAAAATCCTACATGAGGATTCTTTCAGCAATCCTCGTGGAAGGCGTGTTGATCCACCCTGCTCAGGGGAGAAACAGGTTTGACCTAATTGTACCAGGGCTTGTAGCAAGTCAGTGTCTCCCGTTACTGCCTTCCCGAGGAGGAGGTGTCCATTCCTGGTCCCAAACACCCCATTTTTGCATGGTATGTATGAGTAAAGAGACTCACTGTCCGCCTCCAGCTGACAACATTGTCTGGCCCATCCTGGGGGCCACAGAGATACAAAGAAACATGAAGTACTGCCCTTACCTTGTAGGGCAAGCTCATTTAAGAAATGGGTGCTGTGTATCAAGCACTGTGCTGGACGTCTAGCATGAATCACGTATTTAATCCTTATAACAATTCCAGGGAGGTTAGGGTTGCTGTCCCTATTCTGCAGGTAAGGAAGCAAAGACACACGGAAGTTAAAAGTGATTAGTCAAAGATCCAAGAAAACCATGTCTCTCCATGATATTATGGTTGGGGGACCATGAGAACCTGTCCTATGTCAGCTAACCCCGAGTTGGAGAATCAAGGCTTTCATGCCCCCAAAACCCTAGTGAATACTAGACAACAGGCCAGGATTTGTCACCGGGGGTACATGTGACACGGCAGGCTGATGGCAGAGCTGTTGGGTGCATGGCCTTGGCAGCCAGATCGCTTGGGTTTGAAAGCTGGCTCTGCTGGATATAAGCTGCATCTCCTCTGGCAAGTCACATACCTCCCTGTGCCTGTCTCCTCATGTGGAATTTCTGGCACAAAATAGTAGAAACCTATGGGGTTATCTGTGAGATTGAATGAGCTAAATGTTGAGAGTTAGAGCCCCACCTGCCATAGAAAAAGCATCCAAAATATTGTTGTCATCGTTACATGATTAATTGCCCAAAAGAGCACGGGGGAAAAGGAGATTACCTGACACTCTAGTTTCTGAAGGAGAGGTCAAAGGGCAGAGTCCCAAAAGGATTTGGGTGGATAAAGTGAGAAGAGATTAAATAACAGCTCTTTCTTAAGTTTCGGGGCCGGTTCTTCCGTGACTGTTTGTCATTCCTTGGGAAATGTCACCAACCAGCAAGTCAGTGCCGTCAAGACAAGTCATGAATCACTCTGCAAGGCTGAATCACTGCCAAAGCACAAGGTCTGGGGACCTCCAGGTGAGGCTGGGTGGACACTTCTCCTTTCAGAGACGGACTCCCCACCCCGGGAAGTGCACCGCGTGTGCTCGGGTGGCCACCAGGGGGAGTCCAAGGGGACTGAAATAACCTAAACTCCCTGAACATGGGGAGACTTCCCAGCCCACCTCCTCGTATGCAAACTAACCTCAGGCCAGAGGCTTGTGTTAGGGGTCATGTGAGACACAAGGAGCTCTGAGGCTTTGCCCTTCCCCTTGAGGGCAAGAGCACGTCTGGTAAGGAAGGCCTGCTGTGTACCCGGCCTTCCGCTGGGCGCCTAACCTACGTTGTCTTCCTTAATCCTTACAACAGCTATGATGAGCCAAGTTTTGTATATTGTTCAAGGCTCAGTTCAGCAGGGATAATATTCATAGCATGATTACTAAGTGCCAGGCACTGCGCTAAGCGCTTTATGGGGATTAGCTCATTTAATTCTGAGAACTACCCAGTTAGTAGGTGTTACTGTTACACCCATTTTACGGCAAAAGAGACTGAGGCTTAAGGAAATTAAATAACTTCCCTTGCCCAAGAGCACAGATCTAATGGGGGGGGATGTAACTCAGGATAAGAACCCATGGAGTCTGATTATAGAACAATAGCAGCACCCTGGCCACCCCACTGATCTTTCCAGAAAGCCCTTGGCTTGTGGCCACGCTGTGCTCCCTCTTCTCCAAATTCTGATTTTACTTACAGCCAGTCCAATGAAGAGATTTGTACTCATTTCTTCTCTCTCACACTCGGCTACATTCCACTGTCCCATCCTATCCCCACCCTACCACCTTCCAGGTAAAGAGTGAGTTCCTTGAAGGCGATCACCCTACCTCAGCTTCTTTCTGTGTAGCTGCCATTTATTACGCACGCAGGGTGTCTACCATCATCAAGGGCACTTTCATTCTTTAAGTTGGTTGTCAATTTCGTCCTCACAGTAATTCGGGGAAGGAAATCATATAACCCACATTGTATAGACAGAAGAGTAAGTCTTGGAATCACATGTCTAGACCCATGAGTGTCACCTAGCTAGCAAGTAGAATAGGGAGGACCCCAAGCCTACCAGCCCCCACCCCTTGCTCTAAGCTACTATCTGCCCCTCCACCTTGCATAGAGCTGCACCCAGAGTGAAAAAAAGCATCAGAACATGAGCTTGAAGGCTTCGGCCAGAGTCCCTGATCAATGATTAACTAGTAGAACTTAAGCGGGTCATCTTAGACCCTGGAGATTGGGGCCAAAAGCATCGTCTGTCAATTCCTGTCCTGGTGCAATTCTCAGACTCAGGCTCTCCCCTCTCTTCAATCTTGTTCCTGCCCCTTGGGATTGCATGCTTGAATGTCACTAGTCTAAGACCTCCTTTAGGACAAGAACCTGGTCATATTCACCATCGTGTTCCTGGAGTGGAGCTAGAACCCCAAACATGGTGAACTCAATAGATGATCAGTAAATAAAGGAGCAAATAAACAAGTAAATTAATATATCTAGTCCCTCGAACACTCTACACCCAGATCCTTACTATAAGCTGGCTTGGGCACTTCCTACCAGTCTTCACCCTCAATTCCATTATGCAAATTTGGGCAACAAAAAAGGATTTTTCGAGCTTTATGAAATGCAGGGGATCTCCCTCTCTCTCTCTCTCTCTCTCTCTCTCTCTCCTTACCTCTCTTCCCCTCTCTTCCCAACAATCAACTCTGCCTTCCTTGCCTTTTGAGGAGAATTCCATAGGATTAGGATTTCCCATAGTCACCTCACACTTTGGAAGCCCATTAAAAAAGATAATACTTCATCTGCGCCTTGAATCTAGAACATTGGTAAGAACCTAAGAGATAGTCCATCTGTCTGGAACCCTGATGCCAGAACAAAGAGGCAGAAAAGGTTTAGTCTCTTTTCAAGAAAGTAGTGGTGTCAAGAGTCCAGCAACAGCATGAAGTCAGATGGGTTGTCCACAGTGCCAGTGGCAACATGCTGGTGGTGCTGTCCAGGGCTGACCTTAGCTGTGGCTGCTGCTGTCCAGTCTCCCTGGGTTCACATCCTGGTCCTCCAGCAACAACCATTTGTTGAGTGTCAGGCACTCCACATGCACAAACCTATTTAATGCTGAATGTAACCATCAGAGATTTGATCTGTTGGGGTCCCTGTGAGGACAATGAGTGTTAGAGGTTTGAGTCACTTGTCAAAACCAACAGCTAATAAGTAGCATCTACTCCCCTCTCTCCTGTAGGTATGAGCCTCTCGCCAAATACTGGGTACACCTAGGAGCAGACACATGACCTTGACTTAGATGCCACCTCTTTTTTTACTTAAAACCCTAGAACTAAGTGCTGGTTATACCAGTGAGTGCAATCATCCAAATACAAGCCCATTTTCTTGACTTGGCATCTTCCAGCTGGTCTGTGGGATGCACTGACCCTAAAGGTCTGGCCTCTGTGGGCTAGTGTGATAGAAAAGGCACAACTGAAAGACCCCATGTTCCCAGGCCTGACTCTTAGCCCCACCACTTACCAAGTCACTTAACCTCAGTCAGCTTCAATTTCCTTAACTGGAAAATGAACATATTTATACCTCAGAGTCAGCTGTGAAGATTAAGTACCAACCCAGCATGAGCCCAAGCACAGTAGATGCTTCCTGTACAGTAGTAGCTGTGTCCCTTCCCCTATGGCTGTTCCCAACATTAGGCCAAAAGAGTGACAGCCTATGGAACAGCCAGACATCAAGGCTTGGTTGTTACTGTTGTTGATAGGTAGGGATTTGGGGTGTGGGTGATACATAGGAATGCATCGTGATATATAAGGATGCTCTGAGGAATTGGTTAGAAATAGAGATTCTTGGATTCCACCCATAGAGATTCAGATTCAGTAAATCTGGATTTTATTTTTAAACCAGCTTATAGGGCACGACGAGACAGGTGGTCACCAGACCACCCTCTGAGGGACACCGCCCCGGGGTCACCTTATTCCATTCTCAGTGTCCATCTACTCCTCATACCATCTCACTATTTTTAGCTTATTTTTTTTTTTTTAGTCATTTTTATTCCCGTCAACATGCTTTCATAACTAAACAAATCTATTTTTAAGACCTATTTCACATGAGTACCTTAAACGCAAATGTATTGAAAGGAAATATGACAGGCGGTTAACAGGAGCGTGGGCCCCGGAGCCGAAACTGCCTGATTGAAATCCCATCCCTGCTGCTTCCCGGCTGTGTAAGTTTAGACGGGCTATTTAAAGTCTCTGTGTCTCCATACACCATGTGTCCAAAGTGGGTAATAAGCGTAACTACATCACAAGACTATTGTGATGATGAACTCTCTGACTTCCTTCCTGTAAAGCACTTACCCCACTGCCTGGTACATCATAAGCACCTATAACATGTAGATATTCTTTAAAAAAATTTTTTTTAATTTATTTATTTGAGAGAGAGAGAGCACAAGGTAGGGGAAGGCAGAGGCAGAGGGAGAGGGAGATACAGACTCCTCGCTGAGCAGGGAGCCCGATGAGGGGCGCAATCCCAGGACCCTGGGATCATGACCTGAGCAAAAGGGAGATGCTTAAACTGACCAGGCCACCCCTATAGTTATTCTTATTATGACTAATTTTTTTCACAGTACCCCTTGCTACAAATAAAAAATAACCACCAAAATACATGCACAACTGTGAGAAGTAACTGAAAGTTCATCCATAAACCGTCTGAAGTCATCCGAGTATCCCAGGCCGTGCACATTCCCTGCTCAGGCAAACATTACTCTGGAAGGTGCCGAGTGGCCCAACCCAGTGGTGCCATCACTGGACAGACAGACTGGGGGGGGGGGGGAGGTATTTTGGAGTTGCTTCAGATGGAATTTTGAGTTTGCCAGTTAAGCTGAGAGCTTGCATACCACTAGGATAAATTTCCTTGGGAATCCACTGTTTGGGTTCCTGGGGAAGCAGCCTGGAGACACCGTCTGCCCGGGGATTAGGAGCTGATCCCTCTGTGGGAAACAAAGCAGGTTGCCCAATAGCAGCCTCATTAGCACTCCGTGCTTATCTACAGATCTCAACGTGCCTCAAAACATTCATTAATGCTCACAACACCAGCCCGTCAGCCCAGAATCACAGTCCCCATTCTGCAGATGGGGAAATTGATAGAAAGGGCTATTAAGTGGCTGTGCTATTAAGGCCTGTTGAGCAAACCAGGGGCTGTGGCAAGAAGGAGAGTAATGACACCTGAAGGGGGGCAGCCCGGGTGCCCTGGACGGAGATGCACAGGAGGCAGGAGGTGCCTTTTGCTGTCCTGTCCATGTGGCGGGTTAGGAACAGGACCAGGTTTCTGGAGAGTGTTACAAGAGGCGGCCTAGCCATGGGTGGAGCAAAAAGTGTCACTGGATTCATGGGCAGAGAGGTTTTCCAGAAGGAGTCCAACTTCCCCTTCCCGTCTAGTTCTCCACCAGAAAGAGAAGGTAAAGTCAGGAGGGTCCAGAGAACAGGGTGGATTTGGCTGAGGGTTGTGACCCAGACTGACAAAAGTCGTGACCGTTAAGGAAGGCCCAGAGCATGGCAGGCATCAGGTCCAAGGAACAAGATGAAGGGCAAGAGAGCCCAGGAGCAGGGCTCCTGGGGGGCTCAGTGGGTGAAGCCTCTGCCTTCTGCTCAGGTCATGGTCCCTGGGTCCTGGGATCAAGCCCCACGTCAGGGCCTCTGCTCAGTGGGGAGGCTGCTTCTCCCTCTCCCCACCCTCTAGCCCTGCTCATGCTTACTCTCACTATCTTTCTCCCTCTCAAATAAATAAATAATAATTTTTTTAAGATTTTATTTATTCATGAAAGACACACAGAGAGAGAGGCAGAGACATACCCAGAAGGAGAAGCAGGCTCCCCTGCAGGGAACCTGATGCAGGACTCGATCTCATGGCCCTGGGATCATAATCTAAGCCAAGGCAGATGCTCAACCACTGAGCCACCCAGGTATCCCAATAATAAAATCTTTAAAGAAAAAAAAAAGATAGCTCAGAAGCTACAGACGAGGTTCAAAACTTACTCCGGGAAGATGTAGAAACAATCTTCAAAATGTTTGTTTCAGAAATTTGTCCAAAGCAAGTAATAGGACAGTTATGTAAAGATTTCTATAAAATCGTGTGAAACTATCCATAAGTGACTTTGTTTGCAACAGTCTAATTTTTACTCACAAAAATTATAGATCATCTAAACATTCAAAATCGGGAATTGATTATAAAGAGGTATGGCATACCTACACTATGCAGTCATTAAAAATATATTAAGGATATTTAATTATATGAAGAAAAGAACATGTAAATAAGTGAAACCTCAGAATACTGAATAATAAACACGATCATAAAGACATAAAAGGAAACAGTGTTCTACACTTAAGAAAAAATTAGAAAGAAATACCACTAAAAGCATGTGGATGATTGGGGTGATAGAATTATGTGCGATTTAAATTTTGTAAATCTGTTTTTGTATAACACGCATTTGCTACAATTTCAACGAGAAGTCTGTATTATGTAATTTCAAATGTTAAGTTTTTTCACCTTTACTGTGAATATTGTTGGGCTTTTAGTTAGAGACTCGCTCTACTTGGGGGGATGGCTGTGGAGTTCTAAAACAGATCCACAGATTTAAAGAAGTAGGTTGTATTTGTTGCCTGGATACTTCATGGTCTCCAAATAGCCAAGGTGCTTTCAGTCCTCTGCATTTATGAAAAGCATCACAGCGCAGGAGAGTGAACCCTGTATCAGGAGTCAAGAGATCCAGTTGGTTGTCCCAGATGAGCTCCTTACCCACTCCACACACTGGAGCAAAGCGCTTCACCTCAGATTCCTCACTTCAGATGGGAAAAACAGTGCATGCCTTGACGATCCCACAGTTGCGCAGTTTGTAAAAAAGCATGCTCAAGTCGTGGTTGTCATATATAGCATCCTAGACCTTGACCCAGTGAACAGGGTCAGAGCCCACCCTCGGTAAGCTCTGCCCATCCACGTATATCACCCCCTGGATCGTCCACCCACTGGGAACAAGTGTTCACAGTTGCAACCTTAGAGATACATTTTAGCTCCTGGAAGACCTTCTGGATCGTCCAAGAAATACCAAATCGGGAGTGGAATTCTTGGAAATGCATAAGCACTTATGTTCAGGGTGACTCTCAGCGACTCAGGATGTCTTCATTAACTGAAAAATCCCATCCATTCCAGACTCAAGGGGATTAACATGAGAGAGCCACTGGTGGTGGGTGGTGTAACCTATGGGTTATTACTTTGAAGGACATTACCCATATTCAACCACTAACACACATTTGTGCAGAACCAGGAGCTTCATCTTCCTGTAGAAAGCCCCTGTGTAACTCTTAACCGCCTAGCAAATATCCTTTGTATCTTCACAATTATTCTGCACTAAACATAGATACTGTTAAGCCCTAAAGAATACTCAGAAAGTTCCCTGTCCACTTGTGACCCCAGGGAGTCATGCCTCTGAAACATCCTCGGCAATTAATTTACTGATAACCCACCTGACTCCCCAACCCCACCGGGCATGCGCATAGCTATGCTTGAACATGGACAAATACTTTTGATTGCTCTTTTCTACTTTGTAAAATTGTCTTGCTCATAAATACCTATGTGTTAGTGGCTTCCATGATCTCAACGGAGGTACCAAACCATAAAACAAATCACTGGACATTTAAGAAGTCAAGACCTCAGTGCCATGAGATTGGGAAAATGGCTTAACTGCTCTGACCTCAATTTTTCTGTTTATAAAAGGAGGTTGGACTTCCTTAAGTTGCCTTAACTTTCCTCAAATTTAAACCCTATACATTTTCTGGATCTGGATAAACCAGATCTTCAGAACTGGGAGTAAGAGAAAGGCAGTGTCAACCATGTGCAAGGACCACACCAGAAGCTTTATATGTATAACAGACAATGCAGGACTCGATCTCAGGGCCCTGGGATCAACACCTTCTCAACACCTTCCCCCTTGATAGCATTCCCATTTTACAGATAAGGAAAGTAAGTCTAAAATCAATAATGTCCAGAGTTACCGCTGGGAAGTGGCATAACTGAAATAAGAACACAAGCATGACAAGTACATCACACTGACCCCACTAAAGACCAGAGGTGAAGGGCATGATGACAATCCCTTGTTCTGTGGTGTGGATAGTAGCCTCTGCTGGCAGGCGTGGCATTCAGGGTGCTCTCTTTATCTGTTGAAGGAGTTTTGTAAGGTCTCCAAACTCGGAAATGAAAATAATAGGATACCAAGGAAAAGATACCAATCACATATGTCACATGCCCTTTGCTCCCTCTCAAATGTAGTACTTACCATTTCTCACACTGCTTCCAGCCCTCTTGCTAAAGCCAGGATACTCAAAGCCTGAGTGGTTCTGAGCCCCAGCGATACCTGACTCTGGGCCACCCCAGGGTGGGGGATAGGGCCTGCCTGCAGCTTGCAGAGGAGGACGTACAGGAATTACTGGGCATGCTCCAGCAAAGGCACAGGGTAGGAGGTAGGAGGATGGAGGAGAAAGATGGCATAATGATTTAGTCACTTTCCCAAAGCATAAGTTGTGGGCCCATGAAAAATCCAATTATAATTTTCTTTCATCTCATTGGAAAACAAAGAGATGTTTTTGCTTCAATCTACTTATGGAATTATACACATCAAGCACGATTCTTGAACAGAAGGGCCTCAAGCCAGGGCTCCCATAAAGGTGCTCACTGGCCCCTGGTGAGGGGACACAGCCCACCTTCAGGAAATGGTGCTATAGACTTGACATGCCTGGCTGCAGAGCAACGGCCACAATCCCTCATCTCAGGTGGGATCCCCAAGAAGGAAAAATACATCCCAACCATCCCAACACATTACCATGGGCTCTAGTTATTGGAGAATTTTGCCAAGGATCTCCAGGAAAAGAGGAAACACCTTTGTTCCATCAATGGCCATCACTTGAGCAAAAATAGGGAACCAGTGGTCCTTCAAAATTATCCTGAAAGTGTTGCTTTTACTCTGGGACTCTAGTAGTGATCCCAAATTTCTCCGAAAAATTAGGACAATTACCCATCACCGTCTCTGACTTAGAGGCTCAGTGCCTTGATGTTTTGTAGGCTGATGATTTTTTGGAGGTAGTCCGGTTGTGTTACAGGTTGTTATATTTTTGATCTAGAATTTCTCTGTCCCCCTCCAGCCTCACTGTTTAAACCTGTGCACACGCTTAGTCTCTGGCCCTGGTTGTGGAGCCCAGGGAGACAGGAGCACACCCTAGCTACAGCTGGTAGGCTGTGCTTTGGTTCTTGATTCTTCACACCTTTTCTAAGACCATGCTTTCTTCCAAATGGGCCGTGTCCACCACAGCATCAAAGACTTTAAGAGCATGGAAGAGGGAAATGTGACCTTTAAAATTCTAAGGAAAAAAAGACTGAGTCCTTACTTGTTTATTGTTGTTGTCGTTGTGCAAGACAGAGTGTCACTAAGTGTGTCTGAGGAAAGCCACCAGAAACTTCAACCAGGATCAAGACCTCCAATGAACTCAGATCCTCCTCATGTTTACAGGGCCTCTGAGCTGGTGTACTTTCTATGTACACAGGTGATCTCCTAAATCCCCAAAAAGTAACTTTGGGCTTGTGGTCTTGCATTACCTCATCAGTAGGAGGAGCTCCTGGCCGTCTTAACAGATCAAACCCATGTCATCTGAGGACAAGCATAAAGATTCTTCACAAAGATTCTCCTTCTTTTGCCAACTTTGAAGGACCTGGCTTCAAATTTATTAAAGGACTTGGAAGGACACCTGGGTGGCTCGGAGGTTGAGCCTTCAGCTCAGGGCGTGATCCTGGGTCCGGGGATCAAGTCCCACATCAGGCTCTCTGAGAAGAGCCTGCTTCTCCCTCTGCCTGGGTCTCTGCCTCTCTCTGTGTGTCTCTCATGACTAAATAAATAGTCTTTTTAAAAAAATGAATTTGGAGACTTTTCAGCTGAATCCAGACCGTGTGCTTTTCCCTCTTCTCTACCCATTCCCCCCACTCCGCAGCCTCCTCAATAGGTCTGTAAGTAGCGAGAGTATTGGGGGATAAGAGATTATTAGAGCTTAGAGGACACGTATCCAGTCTCTAGCCCTGGTTACTGACCCACTTACAGCTATTTTCAAAATGTTCTATGACCTCGTCACCTTGTCCTTCCTCTCCTGTGATTCTGTAGTTCAAATCGCATGTCACACACTCATGCTTTCCCCCCATCCTGTCATCTGAAGCCCATTGTTCTAGACTGCCAGAGCTTGAGTTCTGAGGATCAGCCAAGATCCTCAGGGGGGCTACATTCTCTGTGGCATCCACAAACCTAAAAAGCAGAGGATCTCTGCCTTCGCCCAAGCCACCGATTAAACTGTTGAACAACATCGGGTAGGGATTATGCTCTTCATGTCCTCTCCCAAGACTTGTGTTAATTTGCTAATGAGTACTTTTAGGGTAGATCATTATTTGGGCAACTTAGAATCCATCTAATTATTTTATCATCTAGCACCCATGACCCCAACTTGTCTGAAAAAGACCCCAACTTATCCACAAAAAGATCCCATTGAAGGCCATACTGAAATCCAGACAATTCTGCTCCTGAGGATATTATAAGAAAACTAATCTCATCACCGTATTCCAGAAAACAGCCTTTAGCTCTAGGTGGTGGCCATAAGGCAACAGATTCTTTTTCGCTAGCAGATAAGCAGGAAATCTCCATGGGTTATCATATACTTTATTCTTTATGCATGTGAATCCAATGTGGGTCAATCAGCTGTCTTCCACCTTGTTATTTTGCCATTTGGAACAGTGGCCTCTGAGGCTGCCATGGCAGGAAAGGGGTTACTGGAGGCCTGCCAGCTCCTGCCCCCACTCACCATCCATTACCCGGAAAGACGCGTGTAGCTCCAAACTGACTCCAAGGACCCCTGTGAAACGTTGGGGAGAAAATATTTGGTGACACGAACCACTTCTGCCATAGTCGGGTTATGTTTCTGCGTGTGATCCCATGATCATATTTTCCCTCTTGTGTGCTTGCAAACCTGATCATCCACTCAGGATTTCTAGAATCCTCCTCCATACGAAAGTCTTTGGACAGATTTCATTAGCAGCAACCACTAGAGTCATAAATACCGGTACAAAAACCTAGATGTTCCAAAATACTGCTTAAGAAGTCCCTTTCATGTAGCTGGAAAAAAAAATCTAATCCTCTGGCCACTGCTGGATAAGAACTCCCAGTTCCGAACAGCATGCTTGACTAAGTCTGATTAATGAATTTCTAAAGTTATTTTTGTTGATCCTCCCACCCTTGACGCCATAATTTGCCTGTGGCAACATGTGTGTAGATTAATGAGGCTTTCAGCAGCCAGTGGAAAAGTGTTCATTAGCTTAATTATCCACACCTTCAAACCGAGGGCAACTCAGGGCTGTCAGGACACAGCAGAGAATCTGTGCTAGGGAAGGGCACCTGCTCAGTGCTGCCCAACAGGGCAATCTTCCTTGCAGAGAGGAGAGGAATTGGGGAAAGAAGTGGGTACACAGGAGACAAAATGGCAAGATTCAGTGTGATTACCCCACTGCACACTGAATGTAAACCTGAATAAGCAGGTACCTCCTAGGTTTCCAGCCTGCTTTCTCCTCATGCACAGGACAAGCCCCCAACTCAGAGACCAATCCCTCCTAAGTCAATGGGGACCAGATGTATGGATCTTTGTCAAGCAAATCAAATGGCAAAGCCACGTCTGTCTTATCCTGGACCTGTGTAATTTTATTGGTCAGTTGTAGTCAGCTCCCACCTTGGACATGGGACTTAGGACACAGAGCCTTCCCAGTGAGCCTGGGTCCCATGCTTTGCCTCCAGTAGCTCCCATTTAGCCCCCCAAGGAGCTAGTCCTGCTTCTGAGCCCAAGCCCAAAGGGGGGGGGAATTTCTCCTGCCTCTTCACACTGACCCTCTTCCTGTAGAGATCTCAGCCTGTTGCTTCTCCCAGTCTCTCCATTGCTATGCTCCGCCAACTAGGACCCATTTTTTGCTTATCATCCCAGACATGGAGCTTTCACTTTGGCCTTCTCCACCCAATGGCTTATAGAGTTCCCTGCTGGAAGTTATGCAAGACAGAGATGGTCCTATGGGAGTTCCTGGCTCTTAGGAGGTAAGACTCATACACGGAGCTGATCACTAAAGGGAAGAGGGCTTCAGCATCTTGTAAATTAGTCTTTCTCAAACTTGCTTGGTCATAAGAATGACCTTCTAAAGATACAACTTCCAAGGTTCTACCCATGAAGACTCTAATTTAGAAAATCTGCAGTGAGACCCAAACATCTTCCTAAGCACCCAGGAGATCCTTATCATGAGGCAAGTTTGCAACACCAGTAAATGACTATATGACAGTAGTAGTGACTATTGACTAAACCTTCAGAAGCCTCTCAAGGTACTAAGAAATTTACATATATTGACTCATTTAATTATTGCAACAAACCATTCCAGACAGGTACTAACTTCTCATTCTAGTAACAAGAACACCCAGATCCAGATACATTGACTTATTGCTCAAAATTCCACATTTATTAAGGGGCACGGTTAAGATTCAAAACTTCATCTCCCTGGTTCCTGATCCACATCAACTAAAATAACCTGTTTCTAAAAGCTAAATGCTGGTGTAGACCAGCAGTCTCTGAGCTTTTTTTGATAGAACATCTATCAACAAAGAAATTCCAAGCACAGACCTTCAGTGTATGCATATATATTTTTAATGTGTATATACACATATTACCAGTATGTTATCAATATTATAAAATATACATAAAATGGCTATTCAAAAGGTTGAAATTAAGATGAATTAAGCAATTCTTAGTAATTTTAATTCTATTTAACAACACTAATGAATATTTTCTGCTTTTTAAAAAAGTTATCGATACAATAAAAATTCTTTCAGTGAGACCAATGTGATTTTGAAAGGCTTTTCTAAGGTTTTTTAACCTTGGATTAGGCTGTATGATGTAGTGATTAATGATTTGGTTCTAAATTCAGTTTGTTCTGACACTTGCTTTTAGTGCATGTCATTGCTGGAAAAGATGCCTTACAAAGATGCATAAATTCAGATGAAAGAAATGCAGCATTATTTCCTTACCCAGTCATAATGCTCATTTTTCAATTCCATCTACCAATTATGCAAAGATTCTTGGTGAAATTTAGCTAGTAAATTTCCAAGCTCCCTGATAATAATTTATTTTCTCCACAATTTATTGAAATCAAAAAACAAAACTGGTTCAACATCCAGTAGTAACTTTACATTTGCAAATTTAAAACAGGCTAGAGTGTTCTGTTTCAGTCTTCCCGGGAATAGAGATCTCCCTTACAGGCATCATTTTTTTTTTAAGATTTTTATTTATTCATTCATGAGAGACACAGAGAGAGAGAGAGGCAGAGACACAGGCAGAGGGAAAAGCAGCCTCCATGCATGGAGCCCGACGCGAGAGTTGATCCCAGGACTCCAGGATCACGCCCTAGACTGAAGGAAGGCCCTAAACTGCTGAGCCACCCAGGGATCCCCCAGACATCATTTTTAACAGCGTTAACACTGGAAAGATTTCAAATCATCAGTGCTTAGTCTTCAGGGGAAAAGTATCGTTTTTCCCTTTGTATTCAAGAGTAATATGCATACAGGAAAATATACACAACATAAGGGTATAGATTAAGTGTATTTCCGTTTTAACTGAGCACACCCAGTTGAAGACAGAAAAAGAAACTGAACATTATCTGCAGCCGCATTATCAAAAGCCCCTTTGTGCCTTTTCCAGTATTTCCACCACCACCACCACATTCCCCCCACTTCCGCCCCAGGTAACCATTATCCTTGTTTTCAGATTCGTTTTGCCTGTTTGTTTTTTTAAAACTTCATGTAAGTAAAATCATACAAGAGGCACCTTTTTGTGTGTCTGGCTCATTTTGCTCAAAATCTCATTTGTGAAATTCATCCATATCGTTGAGGTTCTCGTGGATTGCTTATTCTCACTGCATAGAATATTGTCTTCTGGGCAGCCCCGGTGGCCCAGGGGTTTAGTGCTGCCTTCAGCCCAGGGCCTGATCCTGGAGACCCGGGATCGAGTCCCACGTTGGGCTCCCTGCATGGAGCCTGCTTCTCCCTCTGCCTGTGCCTCTATCTTTCTCTGTGTGTGTCTGTCTGTCATGAATAAATAAATAAAATCTTAAAAAAAAAAAAAAGAATATTATCTTCTGTGAATAAACAACAATAAGTGTATCCATTTTGCTTTTGATGGGTGTTTGGATAAATCCCAGTGTTCATATATTAGCAACTGTGATGCTATGTGCATTTCAATGCCTGTCTTATGGACAACATGTTTGCATTTCTATCTGGGAAAATCCCTAGAGTGGAATTGCTGGGTCACTGGGTTTGCTTATGCTCTGCTTTTTAGATACTGCCAAACAGCTGCCTGACTAGTTCCATACATTTACATTCCCAGCACTGTGGGAGTTCTGGGTGCCCCGCATTCTCGCCTCCTCTTGGTATTGTCTGTCTTTTTTCATTTTAGCTATTTTGGTGCATTTATGATGGTATCTCATTGTGGTTTACCAATTTCTTTGAAAGACAGTTACTCTCTCATTATTAAGCTGTGGCATTTACCCTGAGGGGACAACTTAAGTGCACACTTGTGGGTTTTTTCTTGTATCTGCTATAGCTTATTCCTGACAGCCACTTGCCAGCCTGGAAAAGATCAAATAATTTGAACCCTTGATTTGATTCACTCACTATTTCAAATACCTGGCCAGAAGAGAATGAGGGAATCTCTGCTTGAATAAAGTATTTCCAGGCGTACTCCCTATCTAATTAGAAAGTATTATAAAGACTGCTATATTTTAAACTTCTTGCTCTGTATAATGATCCACATCAGAGAGATCTTACTGTGTTCTGTGCTTTTGTGGCTTTAACTTCCTGGCTTAAATAGCTTGCGATGGACCATGCAGCAAATAAATTTCATATAAGGTGCTAGCTCATGAAATTTGTCTGTTTCTTTTTCACTCCAGTCAACATAAATACCCAAAATATTGCTTTGGTTAAGAAACTCAATTACTGTTAAGAATGTAATTTTTTTCTGGTACATCTTTCCTTTAAGAGTTCGCAAGAAAGGGTCCTCCAATGTATTTCATTATTGAAATGCGCAATCTAGAAACAGCTTAATCTGAAATGTGTTGTAAGTATCTATACTTCCCACCAATTGCATAGCAAATCTGTCACGCTGAATTATTTGTTTAATGTTCCTTCAACTTTTTTGGCCACAGATGCTATGCATCTTCCAACAATGATGAGCAAGGAGTCCATTTGGATGTATCACTAGGTAGTGTTCAGATATTTCTTTAGCCATTATTACCATAGCAAGAGGTGCAAGCATTTGACCAATGTATTATGGCTTCTCAGTTACACTCTTAAGCAATAAATTCAAAATTATCAAATTTCACTAAAAGTTGTAAAGGGCTGGATTGAGTATATCATGACATTAACTGATTGGAAAAAAAAAAACTCTGAATGTCTTGCTAATTGCAATGGCTTCACACCCTCATCGATTATGCCAAGACACAAGGAGAAACTCATCATTAACCACAGTGGATGAAAGATCATATTTCAAAGAGTCTTCTCTATAATTTTTTAAGTCTTTGGACCAATTCTGTGATTGATGTGATTAGCCTGCCATTATTTTTATCCAGTCATTAGCTGAAAAGCAGCAAGCACTAGGACTTGCAGAAGTAGCAAGCCAGCCATTCTCCTGCTCTCCCCTTGGGTTTGCCTCATTAATATTATCTTCAGCTTACAGTTCCTTCATGGACTCATTTAAATCACTTGTCCATTTGATAAGGATTAGATAAGTTGAAATGAGGTATCATGGGCTGTAAATCCATTTAACGGGCACATAGACACAAATCAGCTAAATGCTTATAGGAGCCATACAAATTTCCATTTTGGGAAGATTCTCTTCACATTGAAGAGTTCCTCTGTGAGTGCTTCCCTGCACTTCACCATCACAGTTTCCAATGTCAGAGCTGTAAGATCTTCTGGAAAGCATCTTGCCAGCCTCTTCACCTGACAGATGAGGAGTTGGAGGCACCCAGAGAGGAATAGAGGCCATGTGGACTGATGGATTGGCATGCAGGGCCTGGTGATAGGGAACATGGGTTCAAATCCCAGCCTCTGCCACTTTTTCTCTGTGTAGGCTGGAGAAAATTATTTTATCTCTCTAGGCCTGTTTCATGAGCTGTATACCTAAAGAGTATGAGGGTTCCTATATGTAAATTTCATCTCCACAAACCTAGTTTTAAAAGGAAGAGGAGGAAGAAAGAAGGCAGGCAGGCAAGCCTAGATGCTGAGACCTGAAATTAAATAGATATTCTCTAATGAGCCTAGAGGCTTTCAAGGAGTAGAATTTTTGTCTTAATTATCTCTGTGGTCTGGCATGCTTAGCACAAAAATTATTGCTGATTAGAGTGGATTGAGGATGGCCCCAAAAGATATGTCCACATCCAAATTCCTAGAACCTGTGACTATGATCCTATTGGGAAAAGGGTCATTGCACATGTAAGTTAAGGATCTTGAGTTGAGAACATCCTGAATTACCCAGATGGACCCTAAATTCAGTGACAAGTGTCCTTGTAAGAGACAGAAGAGAAGACACAGAACACAGAGGAGAAGGCCATGTGAAGATAGAAGCAGAGATTGGAGTGATGCAGCCAGAAGCCAAGGACTGCCAGAGCTAGCAGAAATTCAGGAAAAAGCAAGGAGGGATTTGGAGTGAGTACGACTCTGCCAACACTTTGATTTTGAACTTCTGGTCTTCAGAACCGTAAGAGAATCTATTTCTGTCATTTTAAGCCACCAAATGCATGGTAATTTTTTTACCTAGGAAACTAATATACTGATCGTCTTGGCTTCACGTAATCACACAGTTTGTTATTACCTAATCCAGTGATTTCCAAGCTGAAGTTCTACAGAGCCCTCTGTGGCTGTCCCGGTTGCTGGCATTCACGAGTATGGTACAAGTATTAACAAGTATTGTATTTGGAGGTACTGTTAAGATTTCTTATAACAAAATATTCTGCAGCTAAAAAAAAAAACAAATTAAAAAATTTGATCAGCCAACCCTAAATCTTGTCCAGCTCTATGTGTTAACACTGAAGGTAAGAGAAGTTATGTAACTTGTCCAAGTTCTCTTGGAAGCAAGAGGCAAGGCCATATGACTATGGCTCCACCATCTTCCTCTCCATGCAGAGCTCTACTTGGACACCAAAAAGCCGCAATAAACTACTGTCCTTGGTAAAGAAAGGAAAAAACATTAGCAGCACTCCCATTATAGTCAAAGACAATAAAATATGCCCATATTATCAGCACTGCCATTCAACATTAAGCTAGAGGGTCTAAACACTGTGCCAGGGAGAAAATGCAAAAGAAAGAAGAATTCAGGTAATGGGTGGGGGCTGTGAGGGGTGCTCCTGACTGGCTATAGGGGATTTAAGGAAAACACTCATGCTATACACACCCATAGAGGGAGAACATTCTTCCTCCACAGTCTGAGCAGTTAGCACAATCTGTGTCATCTTGGAGTCAGACAAAAGTGAATTCTATCTTTAATAAATGGTGCGAGGGAAATTGGACAGCCACATGCAGAAGAATGAAACTGGACCATTCTCTTACACCATACACAAAGATAAACTCAAAATGGATGAAAAACCTAAATGTGATACAGAAATCCATCAAAATCCTAGAGAACACAGGCAGCAACCTCTTTGACCTTGGCCACAGCAACTTCTTGCAAGACACATCACTAAAAGCAAAGGGAACAAAGGCAAAAATGAACTATTGGGACTTCATCAAGATAAAAAGCTTCTGCACAGCAAAGGAAGTAGTCAACAAAACTAAAAGGCAACCTACAGAATGGGAGAAGATATCTGCAAATAACATATCAGATAAATGGCTAGTATCTAAGATCTATAAAGAACTTATCAAACTCAACACCCAAAAAAATAAACAACCCAGTCAAGAAATGGGCAGAAGACACGAACAGACATTTCTCTAAAGACCTACACACGGCCAACAAGTATATGAAAAATGCTCCACATCACTTGTCATCGGGGCAATACAAATCAAAACCACAAGGAGATACCACTTTACACCAGTGAGAATGGCTAAAATTAACAAGATGGAAAACAACAAATGTTGGTGAGGATGTGGAGAATGGGCTCATGGACTCTTGTTGCACTGTTGGTAGGAATGCAGGCTTGTACAGCCACTCTGGAAAACAGGGTGGAGGGTCCTCAAGAAGTTAAAAATAGAGCTACCCCATGACCCAACAATTGGATTACTGGGTATTTGCCCCAAAGATACAGATGTAGTGAGACGAAGGGGCACCTGCATCCCAATGATCATAGCAGCAATGTCCACAATAGCCAAACTGCGGAAGGAGCCGAAATGTCTGTTGACAGATGAATGAATAAAGAAGAAGTAGTATATGTGTATATACAATGGAATATTACTCAACCATCAGAAAGGATGAATACCTACCATTTACATTGGCACGGATGGAACTGGAAGGTATGCTGAGTAACAAGTCAATCGGAAAAAGACGATTATCATCATATGGTTTCACTCATGTGGAATATAATAGTGCAAGGGACCATAAAGGAACGGGAGGTGGACTGAGAGGGGAAAAAATCAGAGAGGAGGACAAACCATGAGGGACTCTAACTCTGGGGAACCAGTAAAGGGTTGCTGAAGGGGAGATGGGCGGGGGGATAAGGTAACTGGGTGATGGGCACTAAGGAGGGTATGTGATGAAATGAGCTTATCATGTTATACCATATGTTGGCAAATTGAATTTAAATTTTTTAAAAAGAGCAAATTGCACCTGCCACCCTATCACTTATATCTGTGCGACCTTGAGCAAAATTAACTTCTCTGAGGCTCAGTGTCCTGAGTACATGGTGGCTGTAGGACTTCAATGAGATGACACAGCCTAGTGATTCTGACCCCGAATCTGTGGCTAGGCTAGTAGACTCTCACCTCTATGATACTAGCTGTAGACTTTGGGCAATTACCTGTCTGTGCTTGAGTTTCCTTACTTATAAAATGGGGATAATGCTATCTGCCTCCAAGGGTTAGCATGAAAGTTAGAATAAGCTAATAGCTATAAAGTACTTAAATAGTGCCTGTCAGAATAGTGCCATATGAACATTTGTTAAACTAAAAATCAATATGAAAATGTACCTAAAGAAGAGGTGACAGGGACGTGGAGGGCTACAGAGGCAGTGGGAGGTCTAGCATCTGTTCTGGCCCAGAGATGACATAAATAGATTCCCTGGCTCCCTGTTCCAAACTCATATGTTCACAGAGGACCAAGCACAGCACCCGTGCCTGGCGCAGGGAGCCAACTGTGTATATGGGTGGCTGTTATCATCAAGCCTAGGGTGGGCAAAGCATGGGGGGCTCCAAAGGAGCACCCTTGGGTGCTGGATAAGGAGCTTTCTGTCCTGGGCTGTAGAAGAGCCCCATCCGGAGTGATAGAGAAGGACACATCCTCTGGGAAGACCCCCCCAGGCAGGTTAGGGAGTGGGGGCAAGGCTCCCAGAATTCTGCAAGGCTACCTGCCCTGTGGTCCTTCCAAGAGACCAAATGCCCCTCCACCTGCCATGCTCCCTCTTTTGGGTGCTCAGATGGGAGCTCAATGGGAAAGATTTTACTTTCCAAAGGAGGGTCCATGAGGGTTTGATGACGGGCTCCTCTTTCCAGGCTCTCTGTTTCCCCTTCAAGGGGTGAGTTGCACTGCTGCAAAATGACAAACTCAGCTAAATAAGATAATAGGAAAGACACTTGTGGCCCAGCTGACACAGACACCCACCCAGTGGGGCTCGCAGGCCTCACTCGGGCAGGAGGCTGCTTTTGGTAAAAGAGAATGGTTGTGAATAAGAGAACCACCCAAGATCCTTTCTTCTCGTCCTGATTGCTGACAGCATTCCACGTGGTATTTTTTTTTTTCCACCAGGAGCCTGGAGTCTGGCAGGCATTGGCATCACTCACAGGGGAGGGAAGTGAGGGCCAGAGAGGAATGAGTGTGTGCCAATCTTCCTCGGACAACCTGGGAAAGCATCAGTGCCCTCCACCGTCACGGGGACCGATTCTGCCCCCAGCACCGACCTACGCTTCACTTTCTCTCCCAAAGCCTCCACCAAAATGCATTTGGACACTGAGGGATGCATGTGTAAAACCACAGGATGTCTGGGATTTATTTTTAAAATTCCACTCCCTGCTTAAAATTGATAGCAGGTGATGGGTGGAAGGAGCTTGGCCGAACCCCGGGACCTGCAGGAGGGACATTGGGGTCTGCTAAGCTATTTCCTCTACTTTTGTGTAGGCTCGGCAATTTCCATAATAAGAAAACCTTTGTTGTTGTCACTGAGGAGCTTTGGTCCAGCCACCTCTCAGCCTAGCCCTTAACCTGCTAGAGCAACCAGAGCTTGCTGGGAAAGTTTGAGCACCTCACTTCCCGACCACGTCCCGTGATAGAGGAGGTCTTTGGCTCCAGTACTCTCTGAGCCTTGCCCAGCTCTGCTGCCCCGTGAGCCGATGGTCCCTAATGCATTCCAACCACTCTTCCTCTCACCACCCCCAAGCACCCCAGGCCTGTGTGTTTGTAGCAATCTTTCGTGGCACGCAGAGGGCAATGTAGCTAGAGCAAGGATTCTGGAACCCCAGTGCCTGGTTCTGAATCCTGAGTCGACCACCCACTAATGACGTGACTTTGGACAATTCATTTAACGTCTCTAGGCATCAATCTGCTGATCTGAAAAATGGGGATAATGATATCCACCTCGTGGAGTTATTATAAGAATTTGAAGAGTTTATATTCATAAAACACTGAAAACAGTGTTTGCCATATGGTGTTACAGAAATCATGTTAAATAAAGAAAAGGAAAAATTTCAGAAGCCGGCTGAATTTTCTGTGTCAGGCTGGCCAATTTTGTCTCCAAAGTGCCAGATAGTAAATGTTTTTGGCTTCACTGGTCATATGGCTTTGTCACATCCAGACTGAAGGAATTTGAAGCCGATACCCTCCTCCCTCGGTCTCTGCCCTTATGGCACCTGTCACCAAGGTTCTATGTGCCAGATGGTGTTACCACAAAATTAAAGCAAACTCGCATGATAAGCTATGGTATTTATTAAGCCACTGCAACCTGTGTGGCTTCTTTAGTGCCTGTGACACAGCCTGGCCTAGCCTGATGCACGGTAAGCAGCCCGGAGGCCATAAGAAGGCACCTGCTGCTCCCTCCCAAGTGGGGGGGACGTTATGCGAAGTGCCTCAGTTTTGTTTCTTTCCATTGTCATACATCACTTCAAATCCCTCTACCCTGCTGGCTGTCATCTTCTGGACACCTGCCAATCTGTGCTCTGCCTTCTCTAAGCCCATACTCAAGATTGACCATGATTCCCAGATGGAACTGACTTTCAGCAGAACAGGACCTCCTAGGGGAACGCTCCTAGACTCACCGCCAGTGTGCGTGGAGAGAGGGAGGTCAGATCATACTGTTGATACATATGGTGTCGCCTGTGACTTGAAACCCAGGCTTGTGCTGAGCCCACCTTTTTATACAGGTTCTGTATAATTGGCTTTTAATGGAGACCAAGAAGCCCTGTTACATTTCCTCCTTAGGCTGTCATGCCCCTTGACACTGTCACCCAGCTGAAGAGAACAGGACAACCTGGGAAAAACAGAAAGCATTGCAAATATCCACAGTTCTGTGTCTCTTGCATATCAAAGTCCCACATTTTTGGAAGGATTCTGAGAAATGACAGTTCAGGGGGAGCTGTAGTTCTGGGGACTGTTCTTTCCAAGCTGAAAATCAAGATAGAGATTTTTTAAAACTGCACACTGCTTCTGTGCAGGGCCCACTGGAGGATTCTTTTGGAGGGTGACATTGAGGAACGGGGGAAGTATTGGCAGTCCTTTGAATGGGAAGGAAAGCACTCTTGGCCTCTGGGCTCCTGAGGCAATCTGGAGGGTGCGGTTATCACAGATCTTGTGGTCCAAGGCTTCAGAGAAGGAATGACTCTTAACTGCCATCATAAGGACTGTAGGAGGAGTGGAGGACCTGACCTGCTGGGTGCTATCCAGCTAGGGAGCAAATAAATTGGACTTGGGCACTAAGCAGGTCTGCATTCAAATCCTAGTTCTACCTTTAGCTCCATGCAAACCTCTGGCATGTCCCTAAACTTCCTTTGAATTCCATTGGAACAGTGGCACCTGCTTTGAAGACTTGGTGCAAGGATTACATGGCGAAGGTCTATAAACCCCAGGATCTCAGAAGGTGTTGGAGCTAGGAGTGCCAATGCTCACTCATTCTTCTCCTTCTAGATGTCAGGTACTTCTTCCACAAGATACTAGGTACTTCTGCTAGGTACTGGGTACTTCTCCCACAAGGTACCAGATACTTCTGGTGGGTACTAGGTACTTCTCCCATTAGGTTCTTCTTCTACTAGAATAAAGGATAGAAGAAACTGTAGAGACAAAAAGATTCACTTTATTTAAATGTTTTGTGACACTCTATAGAACTGGAGTCTGCCCAAGGGCAGTGGTTCATGTTACATACTAGAATATGGTTGTGCAATCATATCCATATTTTGGATATGGGAAGCTTTTAAAAAAAAATCCCAATGTCTGGACCCACCTCAAGGGATTCTGATTCAAGGGTCAGGGGGATTATGATATGCAGCTGGGCTAAAGCACCATAGCTCCAGCACCTCCTACCTCCCACCAAAGGGACCCCTACCCACATAGCACTCTCAGATCAGAGTGATAACATTGGTGGGGTCCCAACAAGGACCCAGACTTACAAGTTCTGTCCTTGACGGCCAAGCACCATGACTGCCTACCATGTGACTTTCCACTCTCTTTTTCTCAAGAGAGAAAAACATGGATTTGATAAACTCTATCTAGGAGAACGCAGTACCTCAAGTCTTGGGGCTCCTCCTTTCCCAAGAGATAATTTGCTACAATAAAGAGAAGGGAATGCAAGATGAGATGTTCTTCAAAGTCTCTATATCTTGCTGTAAATCATGAGAATTTTTTCCTGTACCTTCTACTCTGTAATAAACCCATTAGAGATTAGAGGAAACCTGGCTCCCAGGGCCCCAGATGTGAAATAAGAAATAGCAATTGAATGTCACTGTTGTCAAAGTAGAAACGTCTCAAGTATAAAAGAGGAAGTCAGGTCACCTTGTCCCTAGGCAAACAGTGACCAAGGATGTCTCAGGACCTTGACCATGAAAGAATGTCCTCATCTCCCCTCCTAAGGTAGGTGGTAGGAATGAGGAAGCAGGGAGGAGGTGGTTTTCACTGTTCAGAATTGTTTGAAACAATCCCAAGAAAGAAATCTCTGCAGCAGAGAACAGAGAATGCAATGCCAGTGATGCCTGATTGTATCCCAATATTATCTTGAGTAGACAATGGAAGGGGTCTTGTTGAAAAATCCATTTGCTGATATATGTCTCTTGGAATTCTAAAGCTTTCACACCTAGCTAGTGAAAGCTAGCTTTTTTTTTTTTTTTAATTCATCAAGAGGCTGGCACAGAAAAGGAAAACACCTCTGTTCTTGGGCCAAAAATGATCCCCAAACACTTACAGAGAGAGAGAGGGTAGTTAAAACATGAAAAAGTAAAAGTGCAAGGAACCAGGTCAGAATCGAGGTGGGTCCAGAAGAAAGGAAGCGAAAATATGACTAAAACAGTAGACACAAAGAAGATCTGCCCCTAGCACTTCCACAGTGGACAAATATATATGTTCCTGCAATTTTACACATCTGTATGCCAAGGCAAGGAAGCAGAGGGTGGGGGGGACATCTGTGGAATATTCCAGAAATCACACCAGCCCCATAAACTTGAGGGAAATCTCATTATTACTCTCCACGTGTTCCTATAATCTTTATTTATGCAACCAACATGTACGTACCCAGGCACACAGTAGGTATTCCAAGAACCAAAAGGAAGTAGAGAAGTAGAAAAAGGGATTGACTTCCACCAGTGAGGTAAAAATTCCTGACTTCACGGTGACATTCTGCCAAGAAACAAGGCTGTCCTCTCTGTCAGACAGTCCTCTGAAGGCTTCAAACCACCAGAGTCTCAGCCCCCCAGCCCTGCACATCCCTCCTCAGTTCCCAGCCTGGGCTCTGACCTGAGCAAGTCATCCAGGCCCTCTGCACCCTAACTCCTTGCCAACTAAAATGATGGCAGTTGCCCTACCTGCCTTGCGGGGTTGTTGTAAGAATCAAGGAAGGATAAAAGCAGTACAGTGACCTGCAAGGCTAGGCATGCACACAGGGTCTACTAGAACATCATGGGAGGTGAGGAGGTGGGGATGTACCCTGATGGGGGGGAAGAGGAGGAGGCTGCCGCTGATGGTGATGACCAGGGTGACCACAGCCATGACCGTGACCCTTGTATTCTCATACTACAGATTCTGTGCACACAATGAGCAGTGACCAGGTGTGAAAGGAAGAGACTCATGGGCAGATCACTGTTTTTCCTCCCCCCGCAAGCACACCTTGGTTTAGGGCATAATCCTAGACAAGGACACTCATACTACTGAATTTCTTTTCTGCAAATCATTTGCAGCATTTTCTTTTTTGATTACATTAAGGATGAGTACTCCATGGAAGTTGTCAAAGATGCTCCGATAGGAACGAGTGGCAGTGACTACCAATGACACCCAAGGCTCCACGCAATAACGCCAATATCCTGCCTCTCTGCCTGGGCATGCAGCAAGCCAGTGCGGATGGGATCTCCCACATGCATCCAACAATTCCTCTGGACCCATGGGAAAAGTACAGCACTCCTCCCTCCGTGATGCTCTCCCACGATGTTGCAACAACCTTTCTGAACCAGAGACCAGAAGAGGGAGGAAGGCAACTAATGTTTATTGAGTGCTAACTAGGTACTTTACTTAATCCTCACAATTATCCTATGCAATAAAAATCATTACCCCATTTTATGGATGAGACAACTCCAGGTCTCAGAGATAAAGTGACTTGTCCAAGATCACGTTGCTAATAAATGATGGAACTAGAGCTTGGGAGAGGCCTGGGTCAAAGCACAGTAAGGGCTATGGCAAGTGCAGAAGTAAATATTCTGAGGTAAATACACCTTTAAGGAGCTTTTGGTCCAGTGGGGAGACAAACAGGTGCAACTAACATGAACTACAAGTAGAATGTGAGAAACGGCAACATACAAGTAATGGACTCCAGGTGCCAAAGGAAGTCTTTGAAGAACAGATGGCATTTGAAGGGGACCATGAAAAATGGGTAGGTCCGTAGCAGGAGGAGAATGGGGAGAGGAGGGTGGAGAGGGAGGGGCATCAGGAAGAAAGAGGAGACCTGGTGAAGGCCCAGGAGTCTGAGAGCACCTGAGAGGTTGCCAAGTCAAGAGGGTGGTGATCACATCACCTCCCTGCTGCTCATCCCTTTCCTTCATGAGTATGGTCCAGGCCTCTGGACAAGGTTCACCAGGACCTTCAAGAACTGGGCTTCCTGCTAAGTCATGAATCACCCTTGTGGTGTCAGTCTCCAGAATGCCCCACACCCTCTTTCACACCTAAGTCATTCTTGATGAGACATATTTCCACTCCCAGCGGCCACCCTTATTCATCTTTGAGTGCTAGACATGGTATCCTCACCCCAGGCAGAGTTAGGCTTCCCCTGAGCAGGTTCTTAGAGACCCTCCACTTCCGTATTAAGGTGCTTAGCAAGCTGCATGGCACTCGCCAGTGTGTGTGTCTCTATCTGCCATGAGGCCGTGAGCTCAGTGAGCTCGGAGGCCTTACTTTGTCCTCCAGAGTGACCACCTGGCACACAGGAGGCCATCAGCAGATAAAGCAGAATGGTTAACTGAATGACTCAACCAGGGAAGAACTGAGAAATGAAACAAGAAAGAAAAGGTGGGCCAGGTTTTGAATTAGGGGTGTGGGCAGAGCTTTCAATGCCAGGTTAATTTCTTGCATTTTTCCTGGGTGGACAAGGGGGAAGCATTGACGGGCCCCAAGGAGGGGAAGCGGCCTGTCCTATGGATCAGATTACAATGTGACAGATGCAAAGAAGAGCAGGACCTGGGAGGCCCCTTAGGAAGCTTTTGTGATGGTCCCAACAAGAAATGAGAAGGTGGACAAGCTACTCACTTGAAGAAGCCTTTTCAAAACGGGACCCAGAGGGCAAAGCGCATATCCAAGGCTATAGCTGAACAGCCAAGACGGGTCCTTGGGGGTTAGCAGCACTCTTGGTGATGCCAGAGGGGACTGTGTGGACAAGTCAAGGAAGGGTGAGAAATTGCCACGTGCACAAAGTAACTCTTAAGAAATACGACACAAATAAGTGGAAGCATTGGCAAGGACACCCCTGGGAAACCGCCTAGTAGATGAGTCAGTCCCTGAGAAATCTAGGCTGATGGTCTGGCAAAACGTTCACCAGCCGAATCTATCATTGAAAACCTCCGAGGGCTTCTGGGAGCGTGTGGATTATGGGCTGTGGGAATCTTGGGTCATAAAACTTTCGCCCAGCTGCTCAAGTGCCTGGCCGGGCAATTAAGGAGGATTCTTTCAAGCAGATCAAAAGGCTCTGATGAGGTGATCTCAGGAAGCTTCCTGCCCTCCCTGCGAGGAAGGCAGGAGTCAGGTCTCATTATCCTCATTTTACAGATGAGAAAAGTAGGTTCCCTGGTGACTAAGTCCCTTGCCCGAAGTCAAACAGCCAGCAAAGGGTGGAACTCAAAATAAGCGTCTTGATCACCCTACTCTGAGGACACTGGTGCTGCCGAGCCTCCCATCCTGTGGAAGACAGACTGTTTCTGGGAAGTTTCACACTTGAGTGTTAAAGTGTGGCACGCGGTTCACAGGTGCCATCCCAACTCAGCACGCACAGGTACTTCCCAGCACACGCAGTCACTTGGCATCTGTCATGTGCAACATCAGATGTTTGACAGTCTTCTCACGTTAGCATTTTATAAAACCCGGGACCCTGATCTAACAATAAGAACCCGGTTAGTCTGCGGCCCACCAAGACGTAAACCATCTCAGAGGGCACACACGATCTAGCAGCCTTCTTAGGGAACTTCTTCCCAAGTTCCTAGAGTCACGCCTGGCCTCCAATCCCAGGTCTGCCCCTGCTATTCTCAGGACTTGAGCAAGTTCCTTAATCTAAGTCTCCTTCCCAAACCTATGAACTGGAGATTTCAGAATATCTCTCTAACGGGGTGGTTGTGAGGATTCGGTGGTCAGGCATATAAAGAACACAGCCCAGAGACCAGCATGGAGGAACCATTCAATAAATGTTGACAATTCCTAATAGCATTGATCATACGAGTGACTTGAGTTCGAAAAGTTATTTGTTCTCTAGCTGTTCATCATCTGGATATTAAGGATTTTAGTCCAAATCTTAGTATTTGGCCAATACCCCCCTTCTGGACCAAGGCAGTTCATTTTGACTCTTAATAATCTTAACTATCTGCTATGTTTTAAATGAGAGGTGACTTACAACTCTTAATGCAAAGGATACTTGCTACAGTGAGAATATTTTAAGACTCACAGAGGTGGGTCCAGCTTTTCATGGCTTCAAAATTCTCTCTGGGGTCCTGCCTTATACATCCTTGCTCTTGCCATTGTTACCTAGCCATTAATGGGCCCAGCTCCAACCAATTAAAGGCAACCCACAAAGAGAGGCCCAAGGCCCATATGCTGATGCAAGGAGACATGTGTGTTTCTGTGGTGCCTGGCTCCAACAGCATCTTTGTTTGAGTCAGTTTTATAGTGTCTTGTGACCTAGAAGACTCTCTCCAAATGAGCCCCGGTTGTTCAATGTGTTTGAGAAAGCATGTCCTATTATCGGTTGTTATTCCCTTGGGTATTATGGTTACACTTCATACACACCAGTGTCCTGCCCTCACCCCATCAGCTCATCCCACAGGTCACCTGCAGTGTGGTGACAGTTCACATACACTCCTCTGCCTTCATACTCCAAATTCTTACTTCTCTTGATCTGTGCTCTTTCTCTGCCACGACAGTGCACTTGGTCCCCTATCAGGGCAGGCCAGGGAGCTAGAGCTTCCAAGAGTAACCCTCAACTAATACAGGACGAGAATTAGTAAATAAATACCCCAGTTGTCTCACCCCTCAGTGGGGCGATTCTTACATAAGCCAAAACTGTCTCTTAAAGTTACAGGTGCCCACGGTGGCAAGAGACTCACTCATGCACTTTCACTGGCTTCCTCCCTTCCTTGGCTCACTTCATCACCCCTAATGCAGTTTCCTTGGATCACCTCCACATTAACTACTGTCATCCAAATCCCTGCCTGGAGTCTGCTTTGGAGGAACTCAAACCAAGAAAAATTCTTCAATGAAAAAGAGCATTTACATTATAATAACACAAATTGGGGCACCTGGGTGGCTCTGTGGTTGAGCATCTGCCTTTGGCTCAGGTTGTGAGCCCAGGGTCCTGGGATCGAGTCCTGCATTGGGCTCCCTGCAGGGAGCCTGCCTCTCCCTCTTCCTATATCTCTGCCTCTGTGTGTCTCTCATGAATAAATAAATTAAATATTATAAAAAAATAAAAATAAAATAAGGGATCCCTGGATGGCGCAGCGGTTTGGCGCCTGCCTTTGGCCCAGGGCGCGATCCTGGAGACCCGGGATCGAGTCCCACATCGGGCTTCCGGTGCATGGAGCCTGCTTCTCCCTCTGCCTGTGTCTCTGCCTCTCTCTCTTTCTCTCTCTGTGACTATCATAAATAAATAAAAAAAAAAAAATTAAATAACAATTATTTAGCTATTATTACCACATTAAATAGACATTGGCACTGACATAGGATATGGAGCAAGTCTGAGAAGAAAGTCCCTAATTTCGACATGGTGCTCTGTCTCCAGAGACTCCTCTAATACCAGCTACTAGTTAACTGAAGGTCAGGGCCTCACTCTCTGGTCAAATTCGTCCCAGTTTGTGGATGTGATGTGAATGCTCCCAGAGCCTGTGGCCAGCCCAAGCTAAGCACTCACAAGTAAATTAATTAGACTTCCCACAGCTGAAAGACAGCTGCTTTTTTATTCACTCAACATCAACTTCCCACCATTCTCTTTCATCCTTTTTTTCCAGATCACAAATGGAAAAGGAAAAAATAAACATGCCCTCTAATCCTTTTCTGGCTCAACCCTCAGAAAGTCTTCACTCAGCTGATGTGAAGTGTCTTCTCAATGACTCTGGATTGGCCCCCTTCTCCTGGTTGTCTCTGGCACCCCCATCAGAAAAGTGCTCTTTCCTCTGCTCTGCAGATGTTGCTCACAGGTCTCTGTTTTCCACCAAGACTTGTTAAACTTGGCCTTAGGGGCTTTGTCCTTCAGAAGATTTCATAAGTATTTGGAACCTGGTGGCAATTTGAAACAAAATTACATAGTTAAATTTACCATGCCCTGAAATCGTTTTTAGATTTTTGCATGTGTCTTAGAGTGGGTGCATTAGTTTTCTATTGCTGTGAAACACAACACCACAAATGTAGAGGCTTAAAACAACACACACCTGTGTCCTCACGGTTTCCGTAAGCCAGAAGTTTAGGCATAGCTTAACCGGCTTCTGTGCTGAGGGTCTCACTGGACTGCAATACACATGCCAGTTGGGCTGCCTTCTCATCCGGAGGCTCAAGTGGGAAAGAATCAACTTCCAATTTCATTTAGGTCGTTGGCAGGATTCATTTCCTGTGACTCTCTCCCTGAGGACCCTGGCTTTTTGTTGGCTGTCAGCAAGAGGCTATCCTCAGATCCTTGGGACCACCCTTAGCTCCTTGCCAGGTAGGCTTATCTACTTCATCGAGCCCACAGGGAGAATCTCTGATATGACAGTCTTATACGACCTAATCATGAGAGTAACATCACATCCCTATTGCCATATCCTCTTACTTAGGAGCAAGTCACAGTTCCTGCTGGCAATCACATTTGAAAACCATCTATACTTCATATTTTTCTCTGAATTGAGTCCCCCCTCTTTCTTAGCCTCTTCTTTGGCAATAACATCCAGTAACATTTTCTTACGGCACTTTAAAGTAAATGGCTAATGCCTGCTTGTTTTTAATCATAATTTGCTCAACATCAAAATTAATTTCACCCTACCCCTGTCATCAGTGGTACACAGCCTCTGAGATGGTCCCCAGTACTTCTCATCTTCTGCTATTCAACCCTCGTGTAATCCCCTCCTAAGTATGGATTGTATCTAGCTACGTGTTTCTAATTAATAAACATTGGCAAAACTGATGGATGTCACTTCCAAGATAAGGCCACAAAAGATTGTGACTTCTACTTCTATCTTGTGTGTGTTCTATCTTGATTTTTCACTTTCTCACTATGAAGAAACCAGTACTTGTTGTGAGATACTCTATGGAGGGGCCCATGTGGCAGGGCACCAAAGAGGGCCTCCAGCCAGCGGTTCCTGGGGCACTGAGGACCCCAGCACAAGAGCTAACAAGGAACTGAATCCTGCCAACAGCTGTATGAGTGAGCTAGAAAGCCAGCTCGCAGCCGAGCTCTTAACATGACTCCAGCCATCTGAGAGACCTAGAGCCAGAGAAATTGGTTAAACCTCTCCTGGATTGTTGACCCAGAAAAACTGTCAGATACTAAATGGTGCTGTTTGAAGCCAGTCAGTGTTGGGGTAATTTGTTGCACAACAATAGACAGCTAGTACACCCTTGAACAATGGTTTATGCCCAGCACCTAGAAAATATAATTCTAAGGGAATAGGGTTAGGTGATGTTCCAGTGGGACAGGTGGGGTAATGGAGAGTGGCTTGAGTGAGTGGCTCAGAAGCTTCCCAATCTGCCTCTTTACATCAGGCTTGGAGCTTAGATAAGAAGATGTGAGGGGGGAAACTGAAACAGAAGAAAACAAAACAAAGCAAAAAATAGAGTTATATCCTTAAAATATCACTGAGCTACTGGGAGGCAAGGTGGCCCTGCTTGGGGTATATGAGAGCAGATAAGATGTAAACAGAGATGGGCTTTCTCCTTGGGTCAGCATGGAACACAGTGGTGCCAGGGAGACACAGTAGCCCCACCATAGATACCAAGCACCGTGGCCTTGGCAAGGACTTTCAAAGCTTGGCTGTGAACATCAGAGCAGAAAGCTACAGCTGAGAAGAAGGAGAGTAAACAAAAGGCTGGAGCCAGAAGGACAGAGTTCACATGTACACAGGGACCAGACCCTGGGACTTCCAGAAATAACCGAAGTGAGGTCCTTGGCAGGGAACACTAGACAGTGGGGTAAGAGACCGACACAAGGTGAGCATAAGGTAAACATAAATATTTATCGGCTATTGACAACACAGAGGGTGTGGTGGCTATGGAGACTCTGATCCTCCCCAAAGGCTGGGGTCCCTGGGGACCCAAGACTACACAATATTTTTTTCTTTCTGATGGTTTGTAAGTCCCAGAGTGCAGCCATTCCCTTGCCATCTAGTGTGATGTATGCTGGACACTCGGTGAAGAATACAGATGGAGAGAAAGACACAGTAGTGTTTCTCATTTAATGATTTTAATACAGATTTCTGCATCACCCCCTTGGCCTTGTCCCTTGGCTAGAGGCTGCTTCATTTGCAGGGTTTGTCAGGGGCAGAAGCCTATACGTATGTTCAGTGGTGCCCCGTGCAAACATCAGCCAGCCACCTTCCTCCTCATCACTTCACAGCCGGACTCCAGCTTAGATTGTTGAAAAGTATAACCTCAAAGTCCTCCCAGACTGAACCCACTCTTCCAGTTCTGGCAGAACAATCAACAATGTGGGATAGAGGAGAGCATTAATGCCTGCATGAACCATTTCCAAAATAATAAATGATACTGTTCTAAACCATTAAGTGTTGGGGTAATTTGTTACACAGCAAGAGATAACTAATACGCCCTCTCCTGATGCTTGTGCATCATACCTAAAGGAGCAGCATTAAGACATCATTCCAAGGTGGGTAGGTGGGATAATGAAAAAAGCAGGACAACTTGGGTGAGGGGAATTAGCTGACAAACCAAAGCCTTGGGTTTTAGTCCCAGCTGTCCCAAGATCTATCAGCTGTGATACTCAGTGAGATCATTTCCTCTTCTGTAAAGTGGAATTAATGATAAATGCCTTTCTTACATCACACTGTTATTATGAAACTAAAATTATAGAACCCGAGTAAAAGCTTTGTAATATGTGAGGTTATACACTGAGTAAGGGGTTATAATCATCAACATTATCATTATCATCTTTATTGCTGGCTGTTCTAAGGTAAAACCAACAAAAGCTTGAATATCCCAGTCAAAGTCCAACCAAGTAAACAGAAACCACTCTACGTATTTGGAACAGGAGGAAATTAGTGCGGGGAATGGGTTATACAGGTGACACAAGGGCTGAAAAACCCACCGGAAAATAATGAGGCAACCCAGAAGTTAATAATAGCGGAAAGCTGCTACTGCCCCTTAGCTGGAGGGACAGAGGAGGAGGCAGGGGTGTAGGAGACCAAGTCCTGAGGTCACCCTATAACCATGGTGGGATCCAGAGTCAAGGAAGCCTTCTATTCAGTGAGAAATGCAACAGCATGCTAAAAATGAGAGTAACATAATGGAGAGACTCAAAGTCCCGAAGCCTCAGACTCCAGGAGTGCATGGGAATTCATCTGGTCCAAGCCCTCATTCTCAGGCAAGACCCCAAAGAAGAAAATGATGGGACTTGACCAAGAACATGACACAGCTGACATGGGGCAGCCTGGAACCCAAACATCCGAAGTCACAGCTCTTTTTCACAACACGAAACTTTACAATGACCAACAGCAGAGGCAGTTCAATTCGACGAAGAGATGTGCTCCAAGAGTTGATTTCTAAGACTGTTGTGTGGACCATAGAATTAATTTTCCCACAGAAACAAGGTTATGTTGGCTGATTAGGTTCCCCGACTGGCTGTCAAATGCCTATTTAACTCGCAACATGGGAAGGAAAGGAAGCTTCCTACTCCAAAGTAGTGAGAAATCCAGAAGCTGATGGATATCCTTCTCATGCCTCCCACCCCCAGGCCCCCAGGCCCAGCCCAGGGCAGAACAGAAGAGAGGATCCTCCCCCATCTCCCTCTGCCACACCGGTTGATGCTTCTCCTTGCTCTGCAATTAAGGGGAGATGGGTGGGGGGCTCCTCCTCACAGTCTGCCTGGTAAGAAAGTCTTCCTTCACCACCAGGTCCTTTCCCCCTGTTTGCTCCTATGGTTGCAAGGCCAGCAACAATGGGACCAGGAGCTTCTGGAAGGCTGAAAGAACGTCTTTCTTTCTTCTTTTTTTTCTCTTTTGTCCCTTACACTTTGGAACCCTTGAGGCCAACCCCATCCTGCCTTCCTCACCCACAACCATGTCCTCCCTAGTAGGGTCTGAATGAACATCTTCAGGAAGGGGATTGAGGAAAAGTATAGTCCTTCTAGAATAATTCTATATTTAGAAAATGCAAAGCAATTCCTTGCATTCTCATACTCTAAGCTAAAGTCACATGTGTGCAAAGGGACAAATTCAGCAAAATCCTAATTAGAGTAGGGATGCTTCTTGAGCTAACCTTAGACACTTGAGAGAATAAATGTGACAGGGCTTGTGGATGGTGAGGGTGTGAGGGACAGCTGGTGAGGTGAGAGTGCTGTCTTCCTCCTTCTCAGGGGCTGCCATGAGCTCATTCCCCTCCAAGGGAGGGGGGCAGAGATTTCCTCGGACGGTTGTCAGGTTGCCCACACTTGATGCTCTGGTCTTACACATGTCACCTGCAGCTGGTGAGCTCCAGTTCCAGGAGCCAACCACCCGAATGAGAGGAACTGGGCATTCCGCCGAAAATTAGACCAAGGGCGAAATTCCTGGGAACTTAAAATGAAATGCAACTTGTAGCTAATGGAGAAATGGAAACTGAAATAGATTTTCTGCTCCGCTGGTTGAAAGGCGGAGATATATTTCCTCAAAACTTGACACCACCTTCCCATTGAAGAGGACAGGAAATCAAAGTTTGTACGGCTTTGGCAGCACTCACAAGCCAGTGCCCTTTGCTGTGAAGCTTCCTCAGTCTGCAGAGGCGGAAGTGACTGTTCCCCATCCTTCACCCCTTGCCCCGGCCCCTTGTTCTCATCTCACTAGGTCAGGGCTACCGGATATGGCCACACTGGCAGTGCACTGCACAAGTCAAAAGGTGCCATTTTTCACCCACTGCAGTGTGGATGGTGCCCCCTGGAGTTGTACTGTGCTACTATTAGAACAAAGCTTGCCAGTTGCCTTGTATTGAGGCTGACACCCACAAAGCCAGGACCTTTTAGCTGAGTTGCAGTCACTTCTGTATCCCTGGCACCTACAACAGTGCCTGGTGCAGAGTAGAACCTCAATATAAACTCCCAGGGATTTAAGAAGCAACAAATTCAAGAGGCACCGAGGTGGCTCAGTGGTTGAGCATGTGCCTTCAGCTCAGGTCGTGATCCTGGGGTCCTGGGATCGAGTCTGGCACCAGGCTCTCTGTAGGGAGCCTGCTTCTCCCTCTGCCTATGTCTCTGCCTCTGTGTGTGTCTCTCATGAATAAATAGAACCTTAAAAAAAAAGCAACAAACTCAAGGAGGGAGTCAGCCCCAGTCTTAGACAAAAAAAAAAAAAAAGTAATTATTTGAAATGGAAGCAAAATCCTAATTGGAGTAGGGAGGCTCCTTGAACTAACCTTAGATACTTGAAAGAATAAATATGACATACGTGGTTAAGATCCAGTTCCAGAGTCAGAAGGATCTGGGAATCGAATCCCAGCTCCACAGCTTACTAAACCATCCCAGGCACATTTCTAAACCTCCCTAAGCCTTAATTTCCTCCCCTGTGAGGATCAACTGAGCTCTTGCCTTAGCATAGTGCCTGACACGTGGCAATGGTCCATACCTCTTAGCTGTAGTGATGAAGTATGTTGTTAGTGGCGATGAATCAATACAACAATAATCCCAAAAGACAAAGTTTAGCCATTGATATTTATAATCCACAAGAAGAAATATACCCAAGGCATAGTAGGTGCTAAATTAATGCTTATTGAAGGAGAGAGGCGGAGAGAGGGAGGGAGTGGGTGGGGAGAGGGCACTGAACGGGGAGTCAGAAGCCGGCTTCACATCTGCCATCACTAACAGTGTGACTTTGGGCAAATTCCTTTCTCAGTCTCAATGTGCTCCTTTTTAGTAAGGAAGGGCCTGGAAGCTGTCTCCAGTGCCTGCTGGATCCCCTCCGGCAGAGAGGAGCCCTCCGGCCCCCATCACTTCTGCTGTGTTCCCTCATCTCCTGCAGGGGGTGCTGCTGAGTTAAGAAGGAAACCTGTTTTTCTGCAGCCTGGTTCCCAGCTGCCAAGTTTCTGTATTAACAGCAGAATGGGAATTAGGGAAATCACTTACTTGTTGCTGAAAATGCCTGAAGCAGTAAACGAGTCATTCCATTTCCTTTCTTGCACTTGGCCTCTCCCGGTGCCATGAAAGCACCATGGGTGTGGGGAGGCAGCTGGCCCTGGATTCCAAGTCTATTCCTCTACATCCGGCCGGTGACCTTGGGCAAAGGCATTTGCCTTCCAAGAGGGGGCAGGGGCCCTTTGTAGTCTGCCCAATGAGGGTAAGAATACCACCACCCCAGGAACTTTGGGGGAAATTAATGAAATAGCGTTCGGCAGTTAAAGAGCCCTGTGTCTGGCATGTAGTGGGTATTCCAAAAAATGCTAGTTCCGTTTCCTTGCCTTCTTTTCATTCACCAGGGTCCATGGTCAGGGTTTGAGAAGAACTGAACAGGGAACGGTGATAGAGCCATGAGGAGGCAGCTTTCCGAAGGGGCTGCTGGAGGAGAGGACACGCCATCTGAGACAGAAAGGATGAGAGAAAAGGTGTCCCGGGGAAAAGAACCGGCAAGTGCAAAGGCCCTGCCCATCTCATCCAGCTTCCCCTCCCCCATCCCTTTCAAACTGACCCACAATCCAGTGGCTCTGTCCTCAGAGCCCTGAGGCACACCCGAGGACAGCAGTCATCTGCCCAGTTATATGAATTATGTACCAGGTCATGTCTTTTTGAAGACCCAGGAGCACATTTTATTCATGTCTGTCTTCCCAGAGCTTGGCACAACAAATGCCTTGATGAACAAATGAACCAATGGAAGTGCCACATGCGTCTTCTTTCCAAGTCTCTTACCGGCTGTGCTTGTATACATGCATCCTGACTTTTAGCTGCCACCCATCTTTGCATATCTTGCACTTGGTACATTTATTGGGTGCCCAATGAACGCTTACTTTGTTCAACTCAAATTGCATTTTCATTTAGTGAGCACCTGCTGTGTGCCAGGCATTTTGGTGAGCGCTGGAGATGGAAAGATGCATGGAAGGCCCCTCCTAGAAGAGTAAAAGTACAGGGTCACATACTAAGTTCACATCTCATGACTAGGTGCTCTTGATATGTGCTCTTCCACTAATACCTCACAAAACCGTGCAACGTAGGGGCTCTGACTGCACCATTTCACAGGTGAGGGAATGAAGGAGGGAGACTCACACAGGGTGGCAGAGCCAGACTGAGAGCCAGGTGTCTGGTGCAAGAGCCCATGCCAGTCACCACTTTGTCGTGTACATGCAATTTAGACATGAGTTCAGTTTGGGAGAGCAAGTGAGTGGGGATGACAGCTGGGCAAGTGTCCCCAGAAGACAGTAGGCGTGAACCGGACCTTGAAAGACAGGAGGATTTCTCCAGATGGGATCACAGTGGCAGTGAGGAAGGCACAGAAGAGAGGGAAAAGGAAATGTTCTAGACAGAGGGAAGAGATGTAGCAGCCCAAGGAAAAGACGGCGACAAGGAAGTGACACAGAGCCGGTCCAGGAAACACAGGCTGCTCTTCCTCTCTGGAAAGTCAAGAGCTGAATCTAAAGCAGGCCTCTAGAATAGCATTTTCTAGAGACAAAGTGTCTCCCATAGGAATTTCCACCCTCTTTTAGCCGCTGACCTGTGTGACTTGCCCGCTTGTAGTCTGGTCCCAAACACGTAGTCACCATGCACTAAATGGTGTGCCTGCCACCAACCACCGGAACTCCCACTCTCAGTGGAACACCTAAGGTTCGAACCTCTCTGGGCTTACACATCAACTCCAGTGTTCAAATGTCACCTTGCACAAGTTATTTCTCTGTGACCAGTTTCCTCGTCTGTTAAGTGAGAAGAGCGATCCTGTAAGACCATCATCTTAAATGAGTTCGAGCATGTAAAGGGCTTAGGACACAGCCTGGCAAAGAGTAAGCGCTGAGTAGACGTTGGATACCACCCGTGTGCCCTGCTGCCGAGGACACCCTCCTCATGTGATGCTTATGAAGCGCCAGGCACTGGGCTAGAGGCAGAAGGTTCAGTGATGAGTAAGACCAAGCCCCAGCCCTCCGGTGGGTCAGTCTAGAAAGAGTGAGGCTTACAAAAGAAGGGATTACGGCAGGGGGAAATAAATTAATAATAAGGAAGCGCTAGTGTCTGTGGTGGGATTTCTGGGTGCCCGGTACCATGGAAAGTTAGCATATATCCTACCCTCCACCACCACCCCCAGAGCTTTAGGGAGATGCCCTAGGTTCTAGGTTCTACTTAAGAAACCAAGGTCCCTCAGGAAGGGATGCAGCTGGTGTCCTGGTTCAAACCAGAGGCTGTACTTCTACACTTCTACCGCGGTGTGCAGCGGAGGAACGCGGCACAAGGAGGAACAAGCTCGTGCTCCGGTGGGTGAATGAGGAGGCCACGCAGAGGACATGATATTTAAAGGGTCTGTGATTTGGGACACCTGGGTGGTTCAGTTGGTTAAGCACCTGCCTTCGGCTCAGGTCATGATCCCGGGGTCCTGGGATTGAGTCCCACGGCGGGCTCCCTACTCAGCAAGGAGTCTGCTTCTCCCTCTCCCTCTGTTAAATAAATAAATTAAATCTATATATTTTTTTAATTTTAAATAAAGGATCTGTGATTTAAAGGATGCTGGCAGTACAGGATGCGAGGTCTAGTGGTGGGAATGGTACCGTCATTTATAGAGAACAACGAAAAGTTGTCATGCCAGAAGCAGAGGGCAAGCGTGGGAGCTCCGGCGGGAAAGAGGCCTTGAACGCCGACCTATGGCATTCAGACTTGTTGCTGGAAAAGCCAGAATCGCTGAAGCTTCTAATCAGGGAGATGCTGAGCAAAAAAAACAGCACCCCCCACCCCCACTCCTCTGATGCCCCCACCCCCGGCCCCCAGGAACTGGGGCCAAGGCAGGATCCACAGTCTTCTAATTAACACACCCCGTCAAGGAGCCTGTCCAGCCTCCATATGGTGCATAAATAATTTACAGTGACGGAGCGTGTTTATGTGGGATGGCAGCCAGCCGCCTTGCTCCTTCAGCCCCAGTGCTTCCTCTCGCTCGACTGGCCAGCGAGGTCCCCCTGGACCCAGGGGGAGGAGGCCCGGGAGCACCCAAAGACTCCCTCCAGCATGACCCGCCCCTGGGGAGGCAGAGATTTCCCAGTCCAGGAAGGCTGCAGAGCACCCCCGGCCTTGGTTCCCAGGGAAATCACGTCCAAGCCGCTGAGGCCTGATGGGGCCTTGTGTGTTCTCAGCACATTTCTCAGAAACAAGCCAGAGAGGTCTGACGTGGCCTAGGGGACAGGGCTGAGGGCAGGACCCAGACGGGAGAGGCGGGGTGGCGGGGGCCTGGCCGGCAGGGCTGCTGCCTGAGACTGCGGTGGGGGTTCCAGCTCGGTCCCCAGCTGCTTCAGCAGCTGCAGCCACTGCACCCTATCACCCTGCCCACGCGGGTCCCAGAGCACCCTTCGGCCTGTGCACCGGCTCTCCCTCCGTGCCAAAATTCAGTCTACCAGATGCAATAATCACAAAGGTGATCGCGATTCATAAGAAAAAAATAGACTTTTATCTCCCTCTTCGCTGTTCCTGGCACAGACCTCCTAAAACCCTTGGAATTTCCTAAGTGAGGGGGTGAGCGAGGTGTCCTTTGTTATGTTAACTGAGGTAACTTTTGGAAAGCCCCTAAGTCACCTAAGGCTGAGGGCTGGCTGCCAGGGTTGGAAACTTCAGCTCCACCCTCTGACCTCCTGAGAGAAGAACAGGCCTGGAGGTTGCCTTCTGTGGCCAATGGCCAATGATTGAATCGATTGTGCCTATATAATGAAGCCTCCATAAAAAACCCAAAAAGAAGGGTGTGGGACAGCTTCCAGATTGGTCAACCACAACACTTGACACACTGCTGGCCCCCAAACCCATGCGGACACAATTTCCTGCATTTGGGACCTCGCCCTATGTATCTCTTCATCTGCCCGTTAATTCATATCCTTTAATATCCTTCGTGATGAACCAGCAAGCCGATGGATAACCTGGTTTCCTGAGTCGTGTGAGCTGCCCTAGCAAATTTATGGAACCCGAGGAGGGGATTATGGGAACCTCTGATTTATCACCAGCCGGTCAGAAGCACAGAGACAACCTGGCCTTGTGACGGACACCTGAAGTGGAGACAGTCTTAGGTACTCAGCCCCTTGGTCTGTGCAGTCAGATGCCACCTCAGGTAGCAGTAGACAGTATGAGAATTTAGATTCTAGGACACCCTGGTGTCGCAGAGAATTGCTTGATGGTGTCGGAAAGTACCACACATCCAAACTGGTGTCAGAATCCTAGTGATGAAAGCAAAGTGATCTCCAGTTTTAAATCCTCCTATAATAATCCATACCAAAGTCATGGGACTTGGGCACTGGGACACCACAACTCACCATTTGTATCTAACTGGTGAGATGTTGTGAATCCAAGTGGCCATGGCAGCGACTTCAGGACAAGTAGAAAAATGCCTTTTGCTCAGATCTCGGCCGAAAAGGAAATGGTTAAATTGGATAAAGGATTTCCATCGGATAGGATTAGGAAGAGAGCTCCCAGAGTTTACCTATCTAGGCTTGGATTTTACTAAACTCTTGCTGCAACTATGAATTATCTTGTTAAATATAATAACTTGTAATATTGAGCAACAGAAATACTTGGCAGGGGCTTAATGTTACAGGCAAGCAAACACACACACACACACACACACACACACACCAATTCTCATTATTCATGGTAATTGTGTTCTATAAAGTTGCCCTGAACACTGAATTAGTGAATGCTGTATCATCGCTCCTAGGCGAGATGGAAGGTTAGGGTCTGGGGGCCTCTGGCCACAACATTTTCATCAACTCATCAATACATAACCTTGTGTTGTGTGTGTGTGTCTCTGTTTAAAGGCATCTTATTCAATACATATTGCTGATTTATCAGCCCTGAACTCGTGGCCAACAGCACTGTTATCTCACAATCTAAATGAAGCTTATCTCACACACCTGTTTTCTCCAGAAGGCACATCCCTGCCCCTGTGCCCAGGCACACAGCACCAAAGGCAGTGGCTGGGAGCCATTTTAAACAGTGAAATCACCGGGGGGGGGGGGGGGGGGGAAGGCACCAAGATACTCAAAACATGGTACTGACAGGTTACAAAATGGACCCTTGTTGACAGGACAGGAGCTGAAACGAGAAGTCAGAGCATCATCCCACCCGGAACGTGTCAGGGGAGTCAAATTTTGTCACCGCTCTGCGTGTGTCCTTGAATGGTTAAAAGGGCCACCGAGTATTGATTTGGAGGTTACAAGCAAATATTAGCCAACAGGGGCAAATTTACAAATGCAGAAACCACAAATAATGAGGTTCCACTATGTGCACGTGTGTGTACATATGTACCTATTGCACGTACATATAATACCGTGTGTGTGTGTGTGTGTGTGTGTGTATGATACTTGACTGTGGTCCCCCGGGAGGCCAGCCACCCGAGCTCCCTCCACTGGGCTCCCCAGGAGATGGGGAACTGCTACGGCTATGCTTGGCAGCTCCGGGATGCCAGAGCGGGAACGTCCCCCTGAGCCGCGCTAACGCCACACCTCATGCAGTAAGCACTGAGCGGAAGCCTTCTCTGTGGACCACTGCAAACAGCCTACACTGCCCTCTGCCCGGAAGTCATCCCCTCCCATGACCTCCTGGTTAGGGACAACTGAGGACCACAGGCCCACCCAGCACCGCTCTCCTTGGAGCCCCTCCTGACTTGCACACAGGCAGTGGCCCACTCCCTCCTCGGCGTGTCCCCCGCATATCCTGTGGGGTAATGGGGTTCCCTGTAGAGCCTGTTTCCTCACCTAGACTGTTAGACCCAAAAGGCAGGACGCCTGCCTTGTGTGCAACTTTATACTCCTAGCTCCCCACCACAGTGCTCCATGAGCAGGAGCTGTTGAGTTTTCTCAAATCACAGATGGCAGGAGCGGCAGGAACATTCCCGATCAGCCACCCCAGGACACTCAAAGTGGGGGGATGAGATGGGGGGTCTATGACCAATTGGCAGCGACAGCCTCACCAGGGAGCTGGTTAGAAATGCAGATTCCAGGGCCCCTCCCCAGACCTTCAGAAACGGAATTCCAGAGACAGGGCCCAGCAATCTGTACTGTAACAAGTCTTCCAGAATATTCTTATGCCTACTAAATTTGAGAAGCTATGAATCTGTTCTACTCCTCCATCCCCATGGAGACTTGGTGAAGGAAGTTGTTTCCCCCTAAATCAGACATTTGGCTAAGGGCATCTCAGGGGGAGGAGGCCAGCAGGTGCCCTCGCTGAAAGCAGCCTTTCGAGGTGCTTCTCAAGACAAGCATGGTTCTCCCTTTGGTTCTCATTCACGGGCCTTCTCTTCTCTGCTCCTCTCTCGTCCACTCTTCCTCCTCCTCCTCCTTTCTCTCTCTCTGTCCTTCCCCACTTCTCTGATGCTCCCTTCTCTCTCTCATCCGGGGGAAATAGCTCATACTCTCTCGGCCCCTATTTGACTTGCATGTCACAGAAATGACCCTGCCTCCCCTGGCCAGCTCAGGTCAATCCCGAGGACACGTTACTTCCAAGGGGATGTTTTTGTGATGGTTGGAGAAAGGGACGGGGAAATTAAAGCAGTCCACCCAGAGGGCAGGAGTTATCTTGAAGCTCTTCCTGCATCCAGTTGTCATCCCTGTTTTCCCCCATCAACCCTCACAGCACCCCCCTGGCACCCCCCTTGGCACCCCACCACCCCCCTCCTTCAGCTGTGACTACAAGGTTTGTTTTTCTCTGCAGTGGGCTCTGGGTTAGACATACAGGCAACTAGGTGAACGTTCTGGGAGGCCCGTTAGGGTTTCTCAGAATGAGTCATTTTTTCAAAAATAACAAAACCTCTCGACATCACTTGATTTCAGCATTCTCGCCAGGCTCTTGTAACCTCTTTTGCAATTGCATTCCAAGCACGCCTGACTTCGTTCTCAGGCCTGATGGCAAGTCCTCCCTCCCTGCAGGACTTTGCTGATAGACAAAGAAACCAGGCTCAAGATCTGCAGGTCCTGGTCCAGAGCACATTTAGTGCAGATGACGGGAGGAAAGTATATGGAGACTCTGGAGGGCAGTGGGCAAGGGGAGCATGAGGTCGGAGAGGCTGTCCTGGCTTCTGACCTCCAGTCACTCTCTGGAATTTGACAAAGCACCCCACTACACTGCCTTCATCATCCTAATTAGGGCCGGCTAAGAATCCCAAGAGAAATCACTACCATTTTTTTAAACACTTCACAGTTGTACAAAGCACACTTCACTTCCATCTCCTGGTGTACAGAGGGGGACAAATGAAGCTCCCGGAGGCTTGGAGAAATTGAATGTCTTGCCCCCGTTCTTACCACGATGATGCTTATTGGGCCAGGCACTTTGCCAGCCGTATCTCCGGGGTATACATTTTATTCGTAGGTGCCAACAGGAAGGGTATTAGTCTCCCCATTTTCTAGATGGAGAAACTGAGGCTCAGAAAGGTTAACTAGCTTGCTCAAGATCACACAGTGAGGGGCAGCACTGGAAACTGAGCCCAAGTGTGCATGGCTTCAGTGCTTACATCTTCCAACGCATCCTATGCAAATACCGCTCTCAGAGCACCGTGCACCTTTCTCCACTGGCACTTATATCGTGGATTTTTTTTCTTTTCCTTTTCTTCAGAGAGAGAGAGAGAGCACACGTGCAAGTGGGGATGGGGGAAGAGGGGCAGAAAGAAAGAGAGAATCAAGCAGATTCCATACCCAGGACAGAGCCCAACCCAGGGTCTCTGAGACCATGACCTGACTCAAAATCAAAAGTCAGACACTTAACCGACTGAGCCACCCAGCTGTCTGTTCGCATCATGGGTTTTCATTGACACTTGAAGTATCTTTGACCTGTGAGCCCTTTAAAGCAAGGAGAATGAGTTGCTCATTTCTGTACACTAGGGCACAGCTCACTCGTTGACATACACACGCAAACACTGTTGGTTAAAGGCGGGGTGAACTCCACCTCTGGCCCTCAGACCACAAACCTGGATGTGTCCCCTCGACACACTGCCGCTCCCATTCCAGAGCCATCAGAACTTGTGGTACCCGAGGAAGCCACATCTAAACTTGACTGCTGTACTTCCTGGCCATGGTGAAGACACCTCATCAATCTGGGTTCCAGCTTTCTCATTGATACAAACATGCTGCCGGACAGGAGATGCTCAGAGGGCACCCTGGGCTCTCACAGAGGATGGTTCTGAAGGGATGTCGAGTTTTCTCAAGAAGACAGGGTCTAGGGCAGCCCCGGTGGCTCAGTGGTTTAGCGCCGCCTGCAGCCTGGGGTGTGATCCTGGGGACCCGGGATCGAGTCCCACATCGGGCTCCCTGCATGGAGCCTGCTTCTCCCTCTGCCTGTTCCTCTGTCCCTCTCTCTCACTGTGTCTCTATGAATAAATAAAATCTTTTTTAAAAAAAAGATTAGGGATCCCTGGGTGGTGCAGCGGTTTGGCTCCTGCCTTTGGCCCAGGGCGCGATCCTGGAGACCCGGGATCGAATCCCACGTCAGGCTCCCGGTGCATGGAGCCTGCTTCTCCCTCTGCCTGTGTCTCTGCCTCATTCTCTCTCTCTCTCTGTGACTATCACAAATAAATAAAAATTAAAAAAATAAAAATAAAAATAAATAAATAAATAAATAAAAAGATTTAAAAAAGAAAAAGAAGACAGGGTCTAGCACATATGTTGATTATAATGGTTTTTTTGCAGAAAAAAAAAAAAGAAAAGGTGGAGTAAAACTCCACAGAGTTTGTAACATTAGCCCAATGGTATTCTTTACATTTGCTTTTGTCTCTGTAAGATCTTTGCACAAAGGAGAAGTGAAACCTCAGAAGACTCAATGCGATGTGACTAAAATCCTGTGTGAATGAGGTATAGCATGCCCACCCAGTATCATTATTGGTTTTTGCTTCCACTTTGAGACGTACGCTAGATGTCATTTTCCTACCGCCTCCACCCCCTTGCTGTCACCTCCATCCCCAGGCTGAGCTGGGCTGGGTGACCCTTCGCCATGCTTACCTCTGGGCATGCATCACTTTGGACTGAAACTGCCTGCTTATTTACCTATCTGCCAGGAGACTGTGCACCTGTGCCCGTCGATTCCCAGCTCTCCTCTGCCCGATGGCTCTTCACATCTCCAGCATTTATCCATTGGGCAGCCCAGAGCTGCCACCCAAGAAATGTTTGATGATTGCACAATGTCACCAATTCCGTACTCCTGCAGGGTCCTTGGCTCATCTCAGGGCCCAGCCACACGCTTCCTCCACATGATAACCCTGAGGACTCGGCAGCGTTTCTCTCCTTACGCTCATTTTAAAGACGAAGATGCGAACTTATCCACCACCACACAGTCGGGAAGCAGTAGAGCCCACACTCAAATCGTAAAATCAGAGATAATGAGGTTTTGAGAAGACCTCAAAGGCCACCTGAAACAGAATTCTTCAACCTGTTTTTATTTTTATTTTTTTAAGATTTTCTATTTAAGATCCCTGGGTGGCGCAGCGGTTTAGCGCCTTTGGCCCAGGGCGCGATCCTGGAGACCCGGGATCGAATCCCACGTCGGGCTCCCGGTGCATGGAGCCTGCTTCTCCCTCTGCCTGTGTCTCTACCTCTCTCTCTCTCTCTGTGTGACTATCATAAATAAAAAAATAATAATAAAAAAAGATTTTTTCTATTTATTCATGAGAGAGGGGCAGAGAAGCAGGCTCCCTGCAGGGAGGCTGATACGGAACTTGATCCCAGGACCCCGAGGTCACGACCTGAGCCTCAGGGAGATGCTCAGTCACTGAGCCACCCAGGTGTCCCTCTTCAACCTGTTTTTAGCAAAAGAATCTGTTTTTTCCTTCTTTCCCTAATGAAATCAAACTCAAAATCATAATATGAAAAGGACCTGCTCTTGATGAAGGAAAAGTAGAAAAACTGAACACCCACAAGCTCAGCTCCTCAACCTACCCTCAAGAGGGAAGGAAAGGGATCACGAGCACTGCTGGAGAACTATGGATCCAAACAAACATTCTAGAACATCTAGGTCTATGTTCAAATCCTTTGTCCATTCAACTATAGCACCCCACCTCCCTGACATTACCTCCCTCATTCAAAGGCTCCCTCTCCGTCATTTCTGTGTCAAGCATTGTGCTAAATGCTGTCAAAAATGCCAAATATGTCGAGATTAAGGTCCATGGATGCACTTTGGTCCCCAATCCTACCGTTTCCTGCCTGAGAACCTTGGGGAAGTCCCTTGATGGGTTCCTGCTCCTTGGCTGCTTCATCTGCAAAATGGCTCCACGCCTGAGGTTAAATCGGAGTCAACTGGCCCACGAACATTAACACTCTGTGCAGGACTCGACACCCACACATGCTCCCAACGCATGATGGCCTCTGCTGCCTCAGAGTTCTCCACTGTCCAATGCAGAAACCACTGGAAGGGCCTGAGATCACTTGTGTCAGGATGTGTCCTTTATTACCTTAATCACTGTGCCCTTATACTTACAGCAGTTTGCCTTATGTCACAAGGGAGTGGGTTTACGTTTATGACCCCATTCCTGTTGGGACATTGATTTAAGGATGAAAAAAAAGGGGGGTTGACTTCATCTCGAACATCCAGAAAGCCAGCTTACAGATGGGAGACGTAGGGGGCCAACGTGGTGTGGAAGCACCTGAGCGTCAGGAAATCAGGAGACAGGGACACCTGGGTGGCTCAGCAGTTGAGCGTCTGCCTTCGACTCAGGGCGTGATCCTGGGGTCCCAGGATCGAGTCCCACATCGGCCTCCCTGCATGGAGCCTGCTTCTCCCTCTGCCTGTGTTTCTGCCTCGTTCTCTGTGCCTAGTGAATAAATAAATAAAATCTTAAAAAAAAAAAAAAAAAGGAAACCAGGAGACTGATGAGCAGAGAGCTGAGGAGGAGGAGGAGGAGGAAGAGGAGGAGGGAGAGGAGGAGCACAGGTAAGGCGGGGGCGAGAGGACACCCACTGCCTCTAGGCACCCTCTGCTCTCCCCACCTCTGGTCGCTATCTTTCTGGAGGTGACGACAGGTGCCTCGGTGGTATAAATTCTCCTACCAGGTTGGAAGCCTCCCAGATTCCCTGCAGGACTCGCAGGGGGGCGGGGGGGGGGGGGGAGGCGACAAAGATGCCACAGGCAGAAGCCTCCAGGAGTGGCTCTTCCCCTCTGCATCCTGCGTCTTCGGCTTGATCTGAACGCAGTGGCTGCCTGGCGGCGGCTGCTTCTGCAAAAACCTCTGGTCCCAACGTCGGAGCGGACTGTTCTCTCGAACAACAGGTGCTCCGATCTTCCAACAGGTGCACTGTGCACCTGCTCCTTTCGCTATATGGCTTCCCTGCTTTTTCAATCTCGTGTCTTAGGGAAGAAGGCAGGCAGGGGCCCTTAGCCCACAGGTGCTGGGGGGCACAGAGCACCCAACAAGCACCTGAGGGTTGTCACTCTACCTCCAGCCCTCCTTCTAAAAGCCTCTCTTTCTAGAAACATCCAGTAACCTGAGCCCTCTAAGGGGGTGGGGGGAGAGTTGGAGGGCAGGAACACAATGACCCTTGCCTTGCAGACTCCCCGGTCAGCCAAAGGGCGCTGGCAGGCCTGAGGCCTCGTGGCATGACGGCATTGCCTGGGGCAGCAGAACAGCAGGGCCCAGCCAGCGGCACCCTTGTGAGTTCTTGGACTGGCCTTCGGCCTCCAGCACACCCAAGCCTCTTGTCTTCCTTCTATGTGTGGGTCAAGGGAGGCAGGTTCCCCTGGGGTCATCCATTGCCTTTCCCTTTCTCTCGGTCCTGGGGCCCTCAGACTGAGGCCAAGTTCAGAGGTCTTGAGGCCAGAGTGGGAGGCACCTGATGCAAAGCAAGAGGCCAGGGTTCAGCATTAACTGAGGAGCCCGTTCAACATGCACACACACCCCGTGCTTTCCTTCAGGAAAGAGTGTTCAAGTGAGCAGGGCAGTGTGTTTGGGACAAGCTCTCTGGCTAACTCATGCTTGCTTCACCACAGAACATGGAGCCAAAGAAGGCACTTTGTTTTCCAAAGACAGACAGACAGACAGACAGAGTCCTTGAGAGGACAAATGCTGGGCAGGGATGTCAGAGCGTACATCAAAGAAATTGGGCTCTGTGACTCTGTGGCTCAGGACCAGGGACTCTCCTGTCCGAGCTCAGTTCCCACCCTAGGACAATGCCACTGTTAAGTCCCTTCTAGCTGACTCTCTGCTTCTACAGGGTGTAAGTCCAGCCTTGGTCCCCCAGAGCCGAGCAGGCCTCCAAAAGAACAAATCTTCGGAGCCCTTCTTTAATGGAACAAAGATCAAGCTTTCACGGTCCCACTCCAACACCTTGAGATTTCTCATTATCAAAGCAGGCATAGAAGACAGAGGAATAAAGAGGACAATGAGGGAAGGCAGGACAAGGGCAAGCGTGGTGGTCCTCAGTGCTCATTCCTTCACTCCTTCCTGCTGATTTCCATCTGCAGGGTTCCGAAGAAGCTGACTACCTCCCGCTCCAACAATGGGACCTTGGCTAAGCCCATCACTGAGGTCCATCTATCTGCAAACAGTGATTGGTCCAAGGCGGGAGTGAATTTCAGGGTATTTGATGAAAACATAGGAGAGAAATCATTTTCTGTAGCTTTCTGGATATCAACAAAGTACATAACCAAGGAAGTGCAAGAAGCCGCCTCACAACCAACAAGAGAACCAGCTTTAAATGACGTTGACATCATAGGAGGCCGAGTGAAGAAACAGAGAAAAACCAAGTTCTCAGAGGCATCTTTGAGCTGCTGGATCAAGCATGGGCTGAAGCACACATTCTAGACTTTTTTATTTATATAAACCAATAAATTTTCTTTATTATGTAGAGGTCAGCTTGAACTAGGTTTTACTACTTTCAACCAAAAGATTCCTGATCCTACCCTCTCTAGTTGTTAAACATGATATAATGATTTAGCTGTTTATGGTAATAAAGCTCCTTCCTAGGCCATGTCTCAGCTGCTATATCGAGCCAGGTGAGTGTTATTTACCTCGTTGAAGTCAGGTTGCCGGGATCCCTGGGTGGCGCAGCGGTTTGGCGCCTGCCTTTGGCCCAGGGCACGATCCTGGAGACCCAGGATCGAGTCCCACATCAGGCTCCCGGTGCATGGAGCCTGCTTCTCCCTCTGCCTGTGTCTCTGCCTCTCTCTCTCTCTCTGTGACTATCATAAATAAATAAAAATTAAAAAAAAAAAATTAAAAAAAAAAAAAGTCAGGTTGCCTGTGAAAGTGGTGAGCTTCCCATCTCTGGAAGCATTCAAGCAGAGGCTGACTGGCCCTCTCCAAACATTCTGAGTAGAGAAGAATAATAGCAGGTGCTAAATCTGTGCTAAGAATTCTACAGACAGGATCTCATTTACTTCTCCCACAATGCATGTGAGATACTCTGTGTGTTATCCTGGGACTCTAACTTCCTGTCTGCAGAGTTTTCGATTTATCGTCTGCTTCAACTCCACTCTCCTATCAGGTGTCTTCTTCGGACGAGCCCAGCAGCTGCACAGCCAGTCTCTCTCCCTCCAATCCATCCGGTGCCTGTTATCATCATGCTCAACCCAGCCCCAGAGGGACCTGTGCAAAATGCAAACGGGCAACAATCTCTCACGGCCCTGTTCACACCCTCAGGGGCTCCCCAGGGCCTCAAAATAAGCTCCCAGCCTTCACATAATATACTGAAGTGGCTCCAGTAAGTCCTTACATGGACTATCCTGCCTACACCAGAGAGACCACGGCCTCCTCTTCCCCGCCAGCTCATGGCACCAACGGAAGGCACCTGACCACAGAACAGCCAATCCATCACTGGAAAGGGGCCTCCCAAGTGACTGTGGTGTGTGGACCCCCCAGAACTCCCATATTGAAATCCTCACCCCCAGTGTGATGGCTTCTGGAAGTGGGGCCTTTGCTCTCTTGCCCTCCCTGACGTGGGAGAAAATGGCTGAGAACCAAAAAGCCCTTCACCAGACACCAGGTCTACTACTACCCTGATCTTAGACACCCCAGGCTCTGAACTGAGAAATGCATGCTTGCTGTTTAAGCCTCCAGTCTGAGGTCCTTTTGTTACAGCGGCCATAACTAAGACACCTGGCACGAGTACTTTGTCAATGGAGATGAAGGTGAGCACCCAGATCCATCAGACCCTCCAGGGGGGGGCCAGTTCATCTGGGTACTCGCCTACCTCTCCCAACCTCCCTGGCAGTTAGGTGGGGCCATCTGGCTACTTCTGACCAATGGATTGTGAAGAAAAGCAGCAAGAAGATTAAGAACTAGTGGGCCTCCTTTGTCCCTCTCTTCCCTTGCCATGAGAGACTCTGGAGGCCACATGCTCCAGGGGACACTTTGTGTAATTGTATAAAGCCACCAGGGCTTCAAGGACTATCTGTTAGCACAGCAGAGCCTAACCGATCCTAACCAATACGCCCTCTGGAATTTGACTGAAGATGCACAAGAGGGTATCATGGTAATGTCAAAGCTCTAGGTTGGCAACCAATGAGTTTTGCTGCAGAAGATGAAATAATTCAGTTACAAAAAGTAGGTTCGGGGTGCCTGGGTGGCCGAGTCAGTTAAGCATCTGCCTTTGGCTCAGGTCATGATCCTTGGGTCCTGGGATTGAGTCCCATATGGTGCTCTCTGCTCAGTGGGGAGCCTGCTTCTCCTTCTCCCCTTACTCCTCCCTACCCTAGCTCATGCTCTCTTGCTCTCTATCAAATAAATAAACAAATAAATAAACAAATAAATAAATAAAATCTTTTTAAAAAATTAGGTTCCATCCTGAACAATTATATGTTGTCAAAGTACTTCCAACCTCCATGAGGCCTGGCTGTCCCAAGGATCTCGTTCATCCTGCGATGCTTGTTATGGTATATGACTGGATCTCCAAGAAGCTTGGCCCTGATTCTGGAAGCTCTTTTATTCCCACATGTATCCTCACAATCACTTCATTAGTTGAAGTTACCTGAACGCCCCTGCAGCCCAAAGAGGCTGCCAACACACCGGACCTTTTTACAATCTGGCCCCTGCTGACTTTTCCAACCCTATCTCTTCCATATGCTTCCCAAGTCCCCCAGGCCCCAACCCCAAGCACCAGTCACCTTTGCCACAGTCATCCAGCCCTCTCATGCATCTAGGCTTTATAGTTCCTGCTTTAGCCAGGAACACTGCCTGGCTCTTCTGCTAATTAAAAGGCCGTTCATCCTTCAAACCCCCATTCAAAGCCACCGCTTTCATGAGGCTGCCACAGTTTCTCCAGCTAGAATGAATCACTTCCTTTCCTTCACTTCCATAGTAGTCAAACACCAAGTTGTTTTGTTTCATTTTGTTTTTACCTATAAGACAGGTATAATAATAATAATTCTTACTTTACAAGGTGGCTGAGAGAGCCAAAGGAAACAGTGCGTGAGAAAACCCTTGGAAAAACGTAACAGACTATGTCAACACAAATCTGTATCGTGACTGCTCTTCCCTGCAGGAGCATGTTTCGTTCTGGTTGACATTGGTGGTTCGCTGTGTGCCTTCCTCTCTTCCTTGCATCTATGAGGATGGTGTTTGGGTTGCGTAAAGAAATTCTGCTTTCCTCAAGCACCCTCCCTATAAGAAAAAAGTGCAAAGGAAAGAAATAGATTGGGTAGCAATGAAGAGGCGCATTTGGTTGCAAGTAAGGGAACTTCCCAACAAAGCAGTTTAAAGCATAAAGGATTCTGAGCGAGAAGTCCAAAGGGAAGCTGCTTCTTGATGTCACCAAGCAGGGCTGATATCTGCGCAGTGCTTTCATTTTTTAAAATATTTTATTTATTTATTCATGAGAGACACACACAGAGAGAGAGAGAGAGAGAGAGGCAGAGACACAGGCAGAAGGAGAAGCAGGCTCCATGCAGGGAGCCCGATGCGGGACTTGAACCGGGGAATCCGGGATCACGCCCTGGGCCGAAGACACACGCTCACCTGCTAAGCCACCCAAGCGTCCCAAGTGCTTTTATACTTTTCCTCATGCCCACAAGGTTTCTGCCATAGCCCCAACCATCACGTCCACATCCCAGCAGGAAGGAGGAGAAAGGAGAGAGACCTGCAGCAGGTGGACACTCACATCTCATTGGCTAAGCCACATGGCCACCCTAACTGCAAGGGAGTTTGGGAGGGTAAGCTCTGAGCCTTCTGCTTCCTAGAATAGAGAAAGCACAGCCTGAAGAGCGTTGGAATGTGTGTTGAGTGAACTAACCTAGAGTACCTACCCCCCGGAAGCCCTCAGAAAGAAGGAAAAGCTGAGTAGCCAGATGGCAGGAACTAACAGGCAGTTACCATCAGGGTGCTGCTCCCTGAATCACTCAGCTCCTGCCACTTTTAGTTCTTGGGTCACAATTCATTTCCCAATGCCCCGTTTTCCAGTTTGAGACAAACGGCCACCCCTTGGAGGGGAGAATGCAGGAGACTTGACATGCAAGGCCCCAGTGTGGCATGCAGTGAGGGAAGGGGGGACCCCGAAAAGGAAATGCAGGGTCTCTCTGGGCAGATGACAAACAGTCCTCTTACGTTTCCCCTATTAGGGTGTGAGCTCCCCGGAGGTACCGAATCCCCTGACTTTCCCATCTGTGAATCTGCCCCTCTTCCCAGCCAAATGATGTGCTCACCAAATCCACCCCAACTGGAGTGACTTCATCCTTCAGCCTGCAGCACCAGCTCATTTTCTCCTCTCTGCTCTGATCTGTGTGGTTGTTATCTTCGTCCTCCTAGAGATCACGGGTCGGGAAGCCGGACAGACCAGGGATGGAATTCCAGCCCCACGAACCCTCTCTCTGTGGCTTTGCTCCAGATAACTTACATCGCTATGCCTCAGTTTTCCTATCTGCAAAATAGGAAGTCAGTCAATCTCAGGAGGTTGCTATCAGAACTCAACCACGTGCTACATGGTGTAGGACACAAGGCAGGCGCTCCAACATCAAAGGCCCCGTAGCATTTTTTCTGTAGGAATTTGAAGCCGTGAGAGTGCGATGGATAGCTCCCTATATCCAACGCCCCAATAATTCCTGTTTGGATTCCTACCAATTGTAGGTTTGATACTCGAGGAGAGAGCAAAGTTCTAATCTTTCTAGCTCATCCTAAAAATAGTTAGATCTTCTCTGTACATTCTAACAGCTCAGCAATTCCCATCTAGGGAACTGGGAGATTGTGAAAGGCAATCTTACTAAACTGGGGTCAAATGTTTTTCTTTACCCCAGAGTAACTCACAGAAGATGCACATGAAGAGAAAGCGCTGGCCTGGGAGTAGGGGGGGTGTCTTCCTACCCAGGCTGGGGTCTGGCGTCCGGAGCCTCAAGGGTGAGAGGCAAATGGTATGTTATTCATCCTAGGAAAAGGGGTATTTTTCTCATATTTCTTCATTCAACCGTTCAAGTTATCTGGAAGACATTATCCCCAGCTCACAAACTGATAAATGCTGCAGAGACAGAAGTAATTAAATGTGCTTGCCCCTAGAAATCTCATGGTAAAGCTATTTGTGGAAATATTCAAGCATTCGATAATAATAATAAATTCTATTACTTTTATTGAGCAGTTATTAGGTGCCATCCACAGTTCCAAAGCTTTGCGCACATCGTTTCCTCTTCATCTTTACCTTAAATTAACCTCACGAGGTGATAACTTTATGCCCATTCTGCTGATGAAAACATACGGGTATACCAAGAGTGAAATAACTTATCTGGTCCCTGCAGAAACCATCAGGAAAGCTTTCCATCATCCCCCCCTCCCCTCAGCACTGGGGGACATCTGACAGGTGAGCGGTCAGCAGTTGTCGTAGAAACAACAAAAGAACTCAAATCCAGTGCCATTTGCTGCTGGCAAGCTAATAACACCCCCTGGACGAATTCTTCTCCATGTTTAAGCTGCTGTCTCCCTGAGAAGTTCTTTCCCACCAACTTCTCTGTGTAGCTACAACCTATTTGTCTTTCAAAGTCCAGCTCCACCGCTGCTCCATCAAGAGAACTTTCCAGAATCCGCCCCCCCCCCCCACACCACCTAGCTATGATCTCTCAAACTTCTGTTTGGCCATCTCTGTTGACCCTTGGGTTCTGCCAAAAGTTATAATGGGCTGTGTCTTTGGCTTATTGGTTTAATAAGTTCTCCTCCAAAGCAGAGATGATGCTTTGGTCAACTTTCTATCTCCAGGGCCTGGAGTTCATGTGTGGATTAAAGGGGTACTAAACCCCTAGTGCCTGGCTCATAGCAAGCCTTAGTGGGTGCTCGGCAACTACGGACAGAATGCAATTGAATGTGGAAGTTAACAAAATGGCAGTGTGAAGAGAAACTCTTGAGTCCCAGAGTGGAAGCATGTTGACGAGACGTCAGCAGGTGCTTCGAAGAAAGACCAACAGGTTAGACAACCAGACCTTCTAAGATTTAACAATTAGACTGCCCTTCAACTTAACTAGCTGTGTCCTCTCAAGCAAGATTCCCCAGTTGCCGGATTCCCCAGTTGTCATCCAGAGTAGATGAAAAACAGAAGTCATATTATTATCTTGTGCAACTTTTGGGGAAAACCACAGCTTTGACTCTTATGGCTTCCACACCCTCTTCTGTCCTTCTCTCCCCATTCAACTTTTTCCTCCCATCCACAGGGAAGGCCAAATGTGCCTTGCTTTACAACTTATTTCATAAAAATCCAGGTTTACCAAGAGTATAAATCAGTTAGGAGTAATGATTTACTTTACCAGAAATCATTTACTTAAAAAAAAAAAAAGACTCTTTAATTGGCAAATTACCAACATGGAACATTGAAAGTGCACTTTAATTTTCAGAGACTCAATACATAAGTTTGTTTTTCCCAGAACACATGTCAGGTGCACTACAAAGTCAGTGAGGTGGAGTGAAGATGGAATATTTGGGGAGAAACTGAATAGGGAGGGCTACTGAGAATGTAGAACTTGACTCCTCCCCCAAAAAACCATCTGCAATGCCTCCTGAGCTGATTTTCACAAACTATGGGCCTTGAGCTGATCCACCAGAAGTAAAGAGTCCTCATAATTAAGAGTTTAACAAGTATACTTGCTCTGTCCTGCCTTTAAAGATCCTGGTTATTTAAGACTGTGAGGAATCCAGAAGTAAAGCAAGCTTGTTTCATTTTATATAATCCTATTATTACAGAATTTCTAAAAACAGACTATAGAATTCCTTTCCAGAGGAGGTGAGCTTGAGAAAGACTAAATAAAGTGAAGTGGGTAAGAGCCTGGTGTCTGCGGCCAGACAGCCTGGGTCTGGATCCCAGCAGTGCCCCTCACTCTCTGTGTGACATAAGCCACTCTACCCATGCTCTGTGCTTTCATTTCCTCATCTGGAAAATGTGGATGATAAGAGGACCTACCTCAATAGGGTGGATGTGAGAACTTAAAATACATAAAATCCTTGGAACGGATCTCTATATACAGTAGGGGCCCAATAAATATCCATTATTTAGAAGGTAAGGTTCACATATTATCCAACAGCACGAAGACTCGGTTATTAAACATCTCAGAACATTCTTCTTGATTAGCCCCAAATTTCTGGGGGACAGTAAAATATAATCTAACTATACTAGGAAAAACCAGACAAGAAAAGATGGGGTGTAAGGAAGACATGACCAGATCTAGGTAGTGATTCATGATGACCCCAAAACAGTGGAGAAGAGAATGGAAGTGGTCCAAGGCTCTTGGTTTCTAGCACGGCCGGTGCAGGAGAACCCCTGAGGGCGAAGCCCAGTCACACCTGGCGCATGCTTGGGGTCTGAGACAAGACACCTTACCTCTCCATGCCTGCGAATAAGAACAGCACCAACCTTTTAGAATTCTTGTGAGGATTACATGAACAATTAGGTGAACTGTGTCCAGCTTCTAGCAAGTACAGTTTAGCCTTGATCATTCTAGTCTTACAACGGTGATGTCTGTGTTTTTGCTTTTAGTTTAGTTTGTTTTTTCTTTAGTTTAGTTTAGTTTTGGGTTTTTTTGTTTTGTTTTGTTTTGTTTTTTTTAGTTTAGTTCAGTTTTTGTTTTTGTGGAAACACACAGCCTCACCAGCTCTTAGAGTTTGAAAAGGGTCCACAAGAATATCTTTATTTTGCTGACAAAGAAACAAGGCCCGGGTGGGGGAAAAAGTCCTTTTCCTTAGGTCGCATGGCAAGTGAGAGGTGAAAGGAAGGAACAAACTTCACTCTGTGAGGTGCAGAAAAAAATGGGTGACCCTTCTCTGACTGCACCCTTCTCTGATTGCACAGGCACCCGGGGAGGAAGTGGGTCCCTAGACAGAGGCGTGGGAATGGCAGGAAGTGGGCAGGCATTCCCATTTCCGGAGAGCAGAGGACAGCCAGCCGGTGGGAAAAATGATCCCAAATCAAACGACCCCATGAACACTGCTGATGCTGGTCACGGCGGTGCAAGATGCCTGTCCATGAGCAAATGGGGAAAAAAATAACTGTGATTGGCTCATGCACCTTGCAGTCCTGCCCCTGAAGCACATCCATCATCAACAGCTCGCCTGATTTTATCCTATGGTAGGTGCTGCTCTCCTTATTTTTAAAGACTTTTCAGAGAAGGTAAGTAGCTCGGTGAGGACCCAAAGGCAGTGATGCCTGACTCCCACTGCTGACCCAGTGCCACCCACCCCACATGTGGGAGACCTTAGCTCTAATACTCGGATTTAACACAGATTTGAACAGTCTTCCAAGCCGCAGGACAGTCCTCCTGCGATGTCCCTGCAGCTTGTGTCTCCATCTCACCCCCTCTGAGGGACCTTCTCTGACCAGCCTGTCCATTGAGCCCTCCCAGCTTCTCTGGGCTCCTCTAGAGCTTGCTGTCCATGTCCTCATGGGCACCTGTTCCAGAAAGGCTCAGCGTCTGTCTCATCCTCTCATGGTTCAAACTGCGGTTTACGTAGCAGTCCCTATGCGCCTACGGTGTGCCTGGCTCCGTGTCAGATAACTTCCACACTCAGACTCCCGTGATCCCTACAACCAGGCAAGGGTGCAGTGTCTGTGGTCCTCCTATTGCCAAGGAGAGTGCAGAGGCTCTGAGGCCTGATATAAGGGGCCGTATGTGTTTTCTCTTGTGGCCGTTAGAAAGTGCCACAACCTCGGTAGCTTACAGGACATAAATTCTATTATTTTATCATTTTGTAGATCAAAAAGTCTGACCCGGCTCTTTTTATTTTTTTTTAATTTTTATTTTTGGCATTTATTCTATGCAGAATTTACTACCGGGCCATAAGTTTTTGTTTCTTCAGTTTCTTCTGGGATATCTTTTTCTTCTGTGTAACCTCCTCTTCTGGTTTAGGAACAATCTGCTCTTTTTCAGTAAGAATCATCTCGATGTGGCAGGGAGAGCTCATGTATGGATTAATCCGGCCATGAACCCTATAGGTTCTATGTCGCATCTTGGGGGCTTTGACCACCTGGATGTGCTCAGTGACCAGAGAATCTACATCTAAACCCTTAAGTTCAGCATTACTCTCCGCATTTTTAAGCATGTGTAGTAAAAATTTAGCACTCTTCTTGGGCCACCGACCCTGTGTCCAGCCCCACTGTTTGGCCTGCGCACACCTGACAACTCCACCATTGTAGCGATGGAATGGCACACACTGCTTCTGCAAAGGGACATCTTTCAGATACTTGGTGGCTCTTCGGATATGCATACCCTTGATGGCCCGTGCAGTTTCACGCATGTTCTTAAAGTGAACACAAAGATTTGGACCTCTCGACTTGCGTGATTTTGTAGGGTTTTCTGGGTCCAGCGAGTAGCGAACCATCTCCAGAGGTCACCTCAAGCCGCTCAGGGGAAGAGCAACCCGGATCTCATGAGGTTAAATTCGAGGTGTCAGCAGAGCTGCAATCCTTTCTGGAGGCTCCGAGGGAGAATCCGTCTTCTCACCCTTTTCCAGCTGCTTGTGGCTTTCCCATTCCTTGGCTCATGGCCCCTTCCTCCAGTTCCAAAGCCAGATCCTTCTCACATTGCACGTCTCTGATCCTTCTTCTCTCTTGACAGCTCTCCCTCCAACCACAGCCGGGAAAGGTCTTTCACTTTTAAGAGCTCATATGGTGAGATTGGGCCCATCAGGATAATCCAGGGTAGTCTCATCTCAAATGTCATAGTCTTGATCGTGTTTACAATCCTGTCCCTTTCCCCACATAGGGTAATACCCTCACAGGTTCCAGGGATTTAAGGGTGGGCGTCTTGGCAGGCCTTCCTCCTGGTGGCCACCTTTGCCTGGGACCCCGTCGCTAACGGGTACAGGAGCCCCGATCCCTGCCAGCCCTAGCTCATTTCCATCGGGCATTCACTCCTGGCTCTATTCCATTCTCCCAAGAGTGACACCAAGTCAGCAAAGTTTATGCATGCAACTGAACACCTTCACTAATTAACTGATTAATTAACTAATCCATGTACGAAGAGTCTGACCAAGTCAGGCTACTCCGTAGAATAATAAACAGAGGAGATTGATGGAAAGAGCACAGACTTTGAAGCTATGAAGCATTGGATTCAAGCTCTGGTTCTCCCATGAAGACACGATCTTGGGAAAATCACTCCACCTTTCTCCACCTGTACAGATGAGAATGGTAATCCTATAGGGTTGTGGGGGATTTAAATGATATAAAAGCCCTTGCATTGTGCCTGACACCCAGGAAACATGGAATAGAAGCTATCATTACACAGGCTACTCCTACGCCATGACGCCCATTGGAAGCACAGACCACAGGGAAGGCGGATCGGCCCTCTGGATGTGATGAGCACTACTTCAGAGCCAACAAGAAAGACTTATGATGTGTGGCGGTCAAGGAGAATTGGAACCCGGGGTTTCATTGGCTTGAGGGTGGATGAGCCTGGAATCTCATTGGACAAGGAGAATAGGGTTATGAGGTCACCTCAGCCCCAAGGGGGCACGTGGTACAGACCTGAGGTACATCCCTACCTTAGGCCCCAGATTTGAGGCTGTTCCTTTTCCCCAGGCCTGGATGTTTAGAATCAGGTGGGTAGGTTACGGCCTCAGTTAAGCATCTGAGTCTCTGTTTCTGCCTCCTTGAAATGGGATGATAGTCCCGTTTATCTATTCATTCTCTATGAGGATGATACAATCTTCACAACAGCCCTAAAAGGTAGATAGTGTGGTCCCCATTTTAGAAATGAGGAACTGAACCTCAGGCAAAAACACTATTCCTATTAGCTTGCACAGCTGGTGGGGTCATGGTGCTGCTGCCGCCGCTGCTGCTGAAAACTATAGCAAGCAACTCCCCGTGTGGCCCTTGGGCAAATTCTATAAGCTGTCCTGTGTCTCGGATGTGCTAGTGGTGGCACTGGACTGGGCTTGATTGTCATCGCCGTGGCCCCTTTCAACAGCCAGAGTGATCCTTAAATCTTGATCACCCCTGTGCACTTCCCCATGCTTCCAATTTCCCTCAGAGAAAATCCAAAGCCAGCCCCTGAGGCCCTCAATGCCATACAAGACCAGCTCAGCCGCCTCGTTGGCCACAAGGCTCCAGCCTCCTCTTCTGGGATCCACCCGTGAGCTCCCACCTCAGGGCCTTTGCTCTTGCTCTCCTGTCTGTCCAGTGCACTGTCCCCCCTACATCAGCAGGGACCCCGTCCTCGCCTCCTCCCAGTCTCTGCTCTAGCGTCACCTTCTCAGTGACACGCTCCTCCATGACCACCCTTTATAAGCACACTCTATGTCCTCATCCGGTTCGATTGCCCGTCTAAACAAGCACCCCCACCTGACCAATCAGGATGATGCATCACTTGGCTTATTGTCTTGTCTCTTTCCCCTGGAATATGAGCATTCGCTGCTGGAGCCTCACTGCCGAGAACGGGGCCAGGCACACAGTAGGCGCTCTGTGCATATATGTTGCACCAGAGAATGATCTCCTCAGCTCCTCTGCATCCCGGGCAGAGAAAGCAGCAAGCTGGGCAAAGTGGGAAGGGGAGCAGAGGGGGAGCAGAGCCATTCTGAAGGAGGAACAGCCCGGGCTGCTGACAGCTGTCCGTGGGTGCCCCTAGCAGGGCACAGCTGAGTGCATATGCTCATCTTCCCCCTTCTCCTCCCCAAAGTGCAAGAGCACCCCAGAGCCACCGAGAGCTGAGCCCAGCCCCAGAGCTGGCTAAGAGAACTGAAAGCCAAACCTAGAGTCTTCAGGGTTGAAGCAAACCCTCGAGTCTCGGTTTGCTGACCCGCTGCTTTATTTAGGACAAAAAAGATGAAACAAAGGAGGAGACGAGAAGTTCATCCCAAGGAAAGGAAACTTGGGCCTACCAGGGTATTGATGATAAGCAGAACAGTGGGTGTACACACCCTTATGGACTTATGGGTTTTACCCCAGAGGGTGCAAATGAAGACAGGGCCGCTCAGAGATGGGGGGCTGCTGCCGAAGCTCCTGGAACATGGGGAGGAGACACTGAAAGGGTGATGGGAAGAGTCCATGGAGGAGCAGAGCCAAAGAGACGAGCCTCTCCTGCCTATTGGTCCCTGCTAGGACCCTCCGTGGCTGAGCTCCACCAGAAGCCAGGACAAGGGAGCAGGGGACGCGGTCGGCAGGGTCAGCCGGAGGGGCACGGAGGCGGTCAGGGACGCACTCTGTGAACCGCGGAGAAGGGCCAGCCCTTGGCGGGGAGCAGGCCACAGACAAGGCCCTCGGTCCCTATTCACTGAAGGTTGCCAGATGTCCCCAGCCCAACACTCAGCACCCTCTGCAAACTTCTCAGTCTCCAGTGCTCCCCACAAGCACCAAAGCCTTGGTATGCGTAGGAAAAGCTTTCATCAAAAATAAAATAAAAATAAAAATAAAAAAATTTAAAAAAGAAAAAGAAAAGCCTTCATCCACACATACACAAGCTCCTGTGCAACTCTCACACACACACACATGCAGCACATACACAACTCTCACACGTACACCGACACACTCACACGCGCACACACACCTATACATGCGTATATGCTCAGTCTCATGCACACATATGACACACACTCGTGCTCAGAGGCGCACCCTCACAGATACACATGAACATTCACACACCTGCGCACTCTCACACTGTCACACAACACGTATGCACCTTCACACACACAGACACACACATGCACAGACATGCACATCTGTATGCATCCTCACACACAAGACACATCCACACCTCCACTAACAGACCCGCACAGCTGAGCGTGGGCTCATAGCCTGTGTTCACTACGTTCTCAGAACACCCCATGAGTAACCTCGCCCTTGTCTCTCTCTCCCCAGACTGGGAGCAACCCGAGGGTAGGGGCCACAGCTTGTTATTGTTGGCTGTGTTAATACGAACTTGGCACGTGAGTGCAATGATGGGGGTGGCACGAGAGGCCGCTCCTCCTGAGCGCCCACTATGTGCTGCGCACATCTGAGGGCCTTTACATTCATGGTGTCCCTGTTCTTCAGATATGAAAAATGAGGCCCCAAAAGGTTGACAGCTTTTCCAAAGAGAACTCAAGTCGTGAGGGGCGGAGCCGAATGCAAACCCCCTGCCTCCCAACAGACACAGTGCTCGGGTGTCTGAACCCAGCGCAGGCCTGCAGGGCCGAGAGGTCAGTGACTAGAGGCCACAGGGAACTCGCCCTGCGTCTCCGCGTGGGGGTCGAAGGTTAGGAGCCTAGCTCTGAACATCCTGTGTCTCCAATCCAGAGTCACTCAGGGTAAAATGGGATTGCCCTGGCAGGGCTGAGACAAACCTATGGGAGGGCTGAGGAGTGGAGCACAGGCCTCCAAGGCTGCCCTGAGTCACGGTGACTGAGTGCTGAGCCGGGGGGAGCCCGTCAGCGCCTACCCGGGGCCGCACAAGCTCATCAGCGGCAAGTGTTTTACTTCTGTGTCTGCACTTTGGAGGGAGACTGGCAACCCAGGCAGAGCGCAGGATTTGTGGAAACCCACCTACTCCAAATTCAGAAAATGAACCCAGAAAGAACACTGCGTTGATGGTGCAACTCTTGTTTGCCTACCATTTGACTTCTAGCAGGAAGTATTTTTAAAGGGTATTTTTCTCCTTTGCTGGCCAGTTCCTCATTGAGAAATTCTCTTTTGTGACACTTGGACATCTCAGCTCCCAAAGTGATGATGGGACTTTTTTTTTTTTAATTTCCACTTCTAGGTTTGGATTCACTTCTTCATTCATCTGGAAGAGCAGAGAGGATTTCCAAACGCTTACAGAATGTCTCTTCCGAGCACCAAAGACTGGCCTGTTCCCAGACCCTGTCACTTCTTACAACCGTGTGGCACAAGATGGGATGTCTCCACCTCCTCTTCCTCTCCCCTGACCCCTACTCACACACCCTGCACAGTTTATCAGCACCCTCCACGTCCCACCATACGTTATGAAGCAACATGATAAAATCTCCTGTTAGATTTGGTAAGAAATAGAATGTAACCCGATGGTGAAACCTTAATGGGCTTCAGAACTGAACGGGAACATGCTGAAGCTGGACACTTCCTTACTCCCTGCCCTTGGAGACCAAGAAAGCCAAAACTATCACCCCTTCTGGCTGCCCAGCAGCAGGGTTCCCTCTGATGCCTTAGGCTGCATGAGAATTTGCCCATCACCAATCTACCAGGCCCCCCCTGGGCTTCCATCCTTTCAGTGATCACAGGGTATGAGCTCCTGCTTACTCTGCTGGCCTCGCCTGATGCTCCTGCACTCAGACTCTACGTTGGGCGGCACCAGGCTCCTGCTATGCCTTCCGTAGGCTGTTCTACCTTTGGCTCACAGTATTTTCTATTCCTGGGATGCCTTTCCCCCTCAGATTTTATCTGGTGAGATCCTCCTTATGCTGCACTCACACTGAGCATCATTTCCCAAGCCCCAAGCTACACGGCACCCCCTTGGAACCTCCAAGCTTCCCTCTGCCCCGACCTTCACCACCTTGTGTTGAGAACATCTGCCCTCTGGTCTACCTCTTAGTTCTGAGTTCTGGGAAGACAGAGGAACCACGTCTGGTTTCATCCTGATGCCCAGAGCCCAGCACAGGGAAGGGTGTATTACCGGTGCACAGAGGAGCACTTTGTAGAAGCTGGCTCAATACCCTTCATTCGCCTTCATCCTCTAAATGGGCACATGAATTGGCCCAACCTGGGCCCAGAGAAAACAGGAGCCTAGAGATAAGTACAAAGTGACTGAGTTCCCTAACCCTCCCAGGTGTTGGGTGAGAAACAGAGAGCAAGCAGCCCAGATGGGGGCCCCAAGAAGCTGTCAGTGGTGGGACTCCCCAGGGCAAGATGATTCCAGGAGGAAAGCAGGTGGCCCTGTGTGGCTGAGGTTTCATGGGTGGTTCCAGGAAAGCCCTAGGGCAAGTACTTCTAAGCTATCTTTATTTCTACAGCTTTCTTTATAATCATAAAGGTTCTGTTCTAACAGGACCTGTGTCCATCATCCAATTAATTTCATATCAACTCTATGAGATCAGTATCATTTTCCCTATTTGATGAATAAGGAAATTTAAGTAGAGAAAAATTAAGTTGCCCAAGATCACACATCTCAGAAATTGTAGAAGTAGAATCCAAACTCAATTCTGCTTGGCCACATGGCCCTTTCTGTTACCCAAAGAGTTGAATTTCCTAATTGAATAAGAGAAAAATTCTCCAAACAGGAACCAGGAGAAATGCCATGTGACTTTGGCCTGGTCATAATCACTCTGGTTCTTGATTTCCTCATCATTTCCCTGTAAGTGTACACTTAGCTCAAGGCACATTTAACATCACCTCCTCTGTAGAACTGCTCCTGACCACTCCATGTTATAGTTGACAGCTAACCAATCCTTCCTTTGTGCTCCCAAAGCTTCTATGTCCCAGCACCTACACATCAGTCAGCTATCACTGTGTAACAAACCACTCCCAAACTCAATGGCTTCAAATCAGGTATCAGAAAACATTTTCTTCAAAGCCTTAGTCTCTTGTCACAACTACTTGTCACAACTACTCAGCTCTGTCTTTATAACTCAAAGAAACTTTAAACAATACATGACTAAATGGGTACATCTATGTTCTAATAAAACTTTTTTTAAGGGATTGCTATTTATTTATTTATTTTAATTTTTATTTATTTATGATAGTCACAGAGAGAGAGAGAGAGAGAGAGAGAGACATAGGCAGAGGGAGAAGCAGTCTCCATGCACTGGGAGCCCGACATGGGATTCGATCCCGGGTCTCCAGGATTGCGCCCTGGGCCAAAGGCAGGCGCTAAACCGCTGCGCCACCCAGGGATCCCTCTAATAAAACTTTTTTACAAAAAGTGGTAGCTTGCTGGGCCACAAGCCATAACTGGCTAATCCATGCTTTGAGCAATAAGTGTTTATCATTGTTCATGAGTCTATGAGTTGGCCAAACCAATCTACTCATCTGGGCCAGGCTCAGCTGATCTTGCCTGAGCTCATTCATGCGTCTGTGTTCAGCTGTCCAGATGCCCAGGGGGTTAGCTGGTTTAAGATGCTCATATGCATACCTGGTAGTTGGCCTGCTATCAGCAAAGGTAATAGAGATGACTGAGCCATGAGTCTCTTGTCATCAAGGAAGCTATCCTGGGTTTGTCCTCCTAGAAGCTCTGCAAAATCCCTAGAGATGGGGGAAGCACACAAGGTCAGTTGAGGCCTAGGTTCAGAATTGGCACACCACTACTTCCACCACATTTCATTTGACAAAGCATATCACAAGATCAGCCCAGGTCCCAGGGGTAAGAAAATAGCTTCAGCCTCTTAAGAGGAGAAACTAGAAACCCACATCACCAAGAGTGTGACTACAGCATGAACCAAGGAATTGTGACTATTTCAACCATAGGTGCACCTGTATATGTTATATACATGTCTCCCTCTCTTCAGACTATAGGTCCCTTAGAGATGGGTTTCCATATCTTATTCATCTTTGTGTTTCCAGTTTCTATCACAGGGCTTGGAACACATCTATTTCACCTTAAGAGCCCTCAAACCCATCCATCTCTGTCATCACCTCCCCTCTGGTCCAAGGTATTGTCAGCTCCCACCTGGCCCACTGCCACTGCCTCCTGACTCTGACTGCTGGGGGTAGGGAGAGATGGTTAACATTTACTAGACATTGGGAAAGAGTTTATATCCATTGAAGCCAGAAAACAAGGCAAGTGCAGAAGAACACCAAGCACTTGGGAAGCAGAGTTGGAGGCTTCTATTAATACAGGGGAATAGGGCAGAAAAGGAAGTTTGAGGATGCTGGTGCTCTAGTCATGACTCTGCTCAGTGTTTGGACCTGGTGCAGGTCCTATCAGGACACCTGAGATCAACAGTGGTAGGAAAGTCCAAGAACTTACAGAGAACCCACATGGCCAGCCAGAAGCAACATGGCATTAGCATTGAAATCAACACCCAGCTCTGCTTCCTTACTTTACAGATAGCTTAACCTTTCCATGCCTCATTTCACCATCCACAAGATGGAAATAAAAACAAATAACTCCCTCTCATCATAAATATAAAACTCAAAATCAAAGAGTTTATGTAAAGGATGTTGTAATGAGACCTGCCGCTCATGGTGTGTCGGGACACATTTTACATGCTGTACAGCTCATCCACTCCCCACCATGACCTCAGAAGTCAGGCCCTGCTATTATCCTCAGTTTACAGATGAGGAAGCAGAAGCTCAGAAATATTTAATAACTTGCCCAAGTTTGCACAGCTAGCAGGACATGGATCTGGAATTTGAGTTCCCTCTTTTGTTCCAGAGCCTATGCTTGTTATTACTCGGCACGCTCAACAAACTCCAGGGGAGATTACTATTAAGGCTCTCAGGGCTCCCCAAGGTCAGGCATGCCTTCCTCTTCCCTTCCTGTCTATGTGTGCCTGGCCAAATGGCAAAAGAGAAGCCCATGTCTCACACTTGCCTCTGCTACTTCTTCACCCCTTGACCTTGAACAAGCAAGGTCACTTTTCTGGAACTCAGTGATTACTCTTTCCATAAAATGGGTCTGATAATTCATGCCACCCTAGCAGATCATCACAGGGAATAAGACCAACATGACCACACATGGCAAGTTACCCAGCAATGCCTAAGTCAAAAGGGCTATGGGACAAAGCACTTCCAGCTGAATGAACATGATACCAAAAGCTCAGCGCTCAATGAGGGGCTAGCTCCAGTGGAGTGGACCACCCTTGCCCAGAGGCCAGCTTGTTTATGCAGTGATTGACTCACGTTGAAACTCAAGAGGCTGCATCTGCCTTCAGAGCAAGCCCAGATGCCACTTTCCTCTTTGCTTCACTGGCTTCAGGTTGGTTTTTTTCTTTAAAAAAAAAAAAAAAAAAAAAGTTTGGCAAGGGATGTTTCCCAAAAATTTTAAGTGGTTTGATTTTTTTCTTTCTTTTTCTTGATTTTTTTTTCTTTGATTGCATGCAATTTCAAACAATGGCGTCATTTACAGGCTCCTGGCGGCCTCCCGCCATGGGTCCCATGGTGAGCTCTGCTGTCTAAATCATTGGCTGCTGCCATTCTGACCCTGAAACCGCAGCTCTCCTCTGAGGTTGGGTCACGTGGCATCTGAGGGCTCCGTAGCCTTGAAGTGAAGTACAGGCCAGCTAGAACTCAGATTTTCTATTTTAAACTCATCCGTTGTTATTATATGCCCAGTGGTACATTTTTCTCTTTCTTCCCAATGAGTCTCCAAGATTCTCAATGTTAAGCTCCATGGGTATAACCCTCCTCCCACTCTCGATTCCTTATTTTGGAAGATGTTATAAATAAAGTTGGCCAAAGTCTGCCGCCCTTAGATGTGTATCGTGTGTATAACATGGGTTTTCTACCCTCCTGGATTCCTGGAATTAGGACACTTTATGTTAAGACAATATTTTGGAGAGGAGATACCTTCAACCCTAGAAATCATTTACATTGTAGGATGAATCGGCCTTTTTTAACAGATCTGAAAGCAGTTGCTAGATGGAGAAGGTGGAAAGAACAAGACTTCTGGGAGTTACAAGTGGAGTGAAATACCAAAGGGTGGGAAAGGGGTAGGAACAGGATTGTCACACACTGAAAATGAACTTCACCTCTGTCATGAATTTACTCTGTGCTGGGACCATCCCAAAGCTTTACTCTGAAAGGAGGTTATCATCAAAGAGACCTCCATACTGTGTCTGGGATTTATCTTTATTTATATTATCTAACAAATTTTATATAACACATTTCTGGGTCAGGAGGGGCTGTGTCTTTACATATGTAAACTAATTTAATCCTCCCAACAACCACGTTAAATAAGTATTATTACGATCCCCGTATGACAGATGGGGAAACTGAAGCACAGAAAAATTGAGTCATTTGCAGGATGTCCCACAGCTTCTGAGGGGCAGGGCTGGAATTCAAATCCAGGCAGTCTGGCCCCAAAGTCCATGCCATTAACATCTAAGCTGTAAAGGCAAAGGGACATAAAACCATTGGTATGATTTTATTTTCTTTTGGGGGTAAGTAAATGAGTAAGCTCTTGTGATGAGTAAGTCATTTCACCATTCAACTTGAAAGGCATCATCAAGACTGTCAGAACCGGTAACCAGAAAGTGGCTTATGAAATTGACGGTGACATTGATTAATTCATCTTCTTGACTCATTCAACAGGTATTACCAAGCACCCTCTATGCCATTGGCTGGACACTGAGTAGACAATCATTAGTAAGACGGTCAAGGCCTTGCTTGCTCAGAGCTTACCATCTGGATGACACTCAGGCCCCAACTGATAATTGCAATATGGATTGCAAGTGGCAGGTGGCAGGTGTGGGCCAGCCCGCTATAGGAGTCCCAGGATGCAGAGGGCAAGGTCTAGAGAAATGACACCTATGCTGAGCTCTCACAAATGAGCAGGAGTTAGCCAGATGACGAGGCAGGGGCAGAGTGAACCAAACAGCAAGAGCACATACAAAGTCCCAGTAATGATGGAGAACAGGATGGTTGGGAAAACAGAAAGTTGAGTGAGGCTGGTGTGGCAGGGTGGGTGTGAGGAGAGGGTGAGGGGTGAAGGTGGACAGACGCGGGGCCGGATGCCACAGGGCCATGTGCCCTCCTGCCCCCGTGCAGAGTTGAGGCTTATCCTGGGGTCAAAAGGAAATAGATCCGGGGAGGCACGAGGGGTCTTTAAGGCAGGGAGGACCAGGGGCAGATGTGGGCAGGAGAGGACCTGCAGGCAGTGGTGGTTTCCAGTGACTGTAGGGAGCAAAAGACACATCTCTACCCCTAAGCTGGGCCTCTAGATCTGTGGGTTGATTACAAAAAACTGGGCCTGACCACCATAAGTTAAATATAACAGTTTACCTCAGATGTCCCGCTTCTCCTTGAAACAATACAGACTTGGCAGAGAAAACACGCCCATAAAAGAAACCAGCTCCGGTGATGAGAGAAGCCAAACTAAAGAGTCTCTATGATTACAGACTAGGAAATCTGCGTATCTGGTTAACTTTCTTTTCCCTGAGCCCCATCAGGCAAGACCAAAGTGAAGACCAATGGGGTCACAGTCATGGTCTGGAAACTAGACCCCACCAGGGCCAGTCGAAGCCTCCGTCCCCCTCTCTCAGATTCAAGGAGGCCTTGGCACGCCTCCTGTGCACAAGACAGTGCTCCCCTTCATCCACTCATGTCATTCACCTTCCCTTTGCCACTCACCTTGTGCCCCTGGTCACATCCCTAGTGGCCTCCATCGAGGGCTCCTCACGCTGCTGGGAGTTCCCAGGCTCTTGCTTCCCATCCAGCGAGCCAGCCCGCTGTCTAACCCGCTCTCTTCTATACAGTCAGGCAGATGGTTTTGGAACCTCTTTGACACAGTCACAAAGCTGAGCAAACCTTAGATCCCTGGGAACCCGGAGGCACAGCCAGTCCATTTCCCTAGTGAGCTTATCTTGACTGATTGCTGGAAAGCCGAGCACTGGAGACACAGGCATGAATGAGACCCATCTCTGCCCTTGAAGGGAGCCTAGCCTCATAGAGGATCCTAGCCCCTCCCTTCAGAAGACTTCTTAAAGCCTGACACCCAAGCATTGGCACCAGTAGAATATCACCAGGGGATGGTCGGCGGGGAGGCCCTCCAGGAAGAGGATGCACGCAAGGTCCAGTCTTAGCCGGCTCCGGCATGAGGGCAAATCTCCCCACTTAGTGCAAAAGAGAGCCCGTCTTGCACTCCATCTTGAGCTGAGAGAGAGAGTAACAGCAACAGTGAGGACAATAGTAACTTACTATGTTCTAGACCAGCTCCAACCAATAGAAGTTTCTGTGATGCTGGAAACATCGTATAATCTGTACTGTCCAATACACCAGCCACTAGCCCCATGTGTGCATTTGCAATGTGGCTAGTGCGACTGATGAACTGAATTTTTTAGTTTAAGTTCATTTAAATAGCCACATGCGACCAGAGGGTGCTATATTAGACAGCACAGTACAGGGTATTGTGATAAGTACTTGATGGGTAATAAATTAATACTAACAAAGAACAATGAGCTAAGCATGATTATCATGTTCATTCTAGGAATGTAGAGACTGAGGTCCAGAGAGGTTAGATAATTTATCCAAGTCACTTAGTAAGTGTAGAGACAAGATACAAATCCCCAAGACTGGGCAGCCCGGGTGGCTCAGCGGTTTAGCACCACCTTCAGCCCAGGGTATGATCCTGGAGTCCCGGGATCGAGTCCCACGTCGGGCTCCCTGCATGGAGCCTGCTTCTCCCTCTGCCTGTGTCTCTGCCTCTCTCTTTCTCTATCATGAATAAATAAATAAAATCTTTAAAAAAATTATTTAAAAAAAATCCCCAAGACTAAGCCTGAAAAGAAGAAACAGTTCCCTCATTGTTCATTCATTCATTCATTCATTCACTCACTCTAGAGGCAGAGAGTTGTGCCCCCGTGCTATGCGGTGGGGATATAGACATAAATAGGATGGGGTCCTTGGCCAGAGGGAGAAGACCATCTAAAGAGGGAGACAATCGCTTCTTGGCCTCTTGTCTAAGATGAAGTGTAAAGAGGGAGACAGACAGACTAAAGGAAACCTTCACATCAAGAGACAACTGCCATGTTCAAGGTCAGCTCACAGTGCTGGGGAGCCCTCAGCTGGGACCGTTAACCCAGCATAGGGACGTTGGGACTCTTGAAGACAAGCAGGATTTCTATATTCACAAACAGAAGCCCCAGCCAGGTGCCCTGATTCCTTTCCAGGCACCCCCTCCCAGGATGAGGACCTCCTGAGAGGACAGAGGTGGACAGACCCTGGGAGGTGGGGATAAGGTCACTCCTGCCTTATGAAGCTCACGGGACACCCAGCAACTGAAAACCTCCTGTGACATGCCCTCAGTTGTCCAAATTGCCCACCGGTAAACCATTCAGACTGTAGCTTCCAGAGCTTTCCAAGATTTGCATCTTGCAGAGCCTAACCTAGCACTCGATAATAGGTCTGCGATGAAGGTGTGTTTAGCATCAAGTGCCAGCTCCACCACACAGTGGCCTGGTGACCCGAGGCAAGCTTTTTGTAGCTTTCTGAGCCTCAGCTTCCTTGTCTGAAAAACATGGAGAACAATATTTATTTTCCAGGTTTGTTATGAGGATTAAATGCGTATGAAGCCCCTGATATTCTGAAGGCCATTAGTAGATGGCTACTATTATTATGAAGATTATTGTTGATTAAAGCTAAACGTAGACCATGTCCCCTTGCTCCCCAACACTTCCCCCAGAGTACTGAGGCAAAGGAGAAAATCCAGAGTGTGGAAAGTAGCTGAGTGTGCTGAGACCTGGGGTCCTTTCTGAACCCGATCACTGATTTGTGTAAAATTGGATGGCTCCTAACCCCACCCTGGGTCTCAGTTTCCTCATCTGTAAAATAATACTACTAGCCCAGACCTGGCGATCTTCCCAGCAAATGCCTAAAGGAATGGGGCGAGGAGAAAATAAAAATGAGCCAAGGGAACCTAATGTCACGGTTGCTGCTGACAGTGCCAGATGGGAACATTGACTTACTTTTACCAATTATTCTGATTTTCAACAGAAGCTAGACATCTGGAATTTTTGTTTTAAAAAAAAAACAACAACAACTTAAATTATTTTTAAATTATATTTTTTTAAAAAAGATAACTATTTCAAACTTTCAAACACCATAAAGTTAAACACAGCGGATCTTCAAGCCAGGGCTAATCCAGTGGCTGGCATTTTAGCCTCCGCAGACCAGACAACCTCTGGGCACCTCTCGGTCCTGATGGGCAGCAACTCTGCCCCCAGGCCCCACCTCAGCTCCATTGCCCCCTTTGCCTGTTTCTGAGAAAACACATCTTTCAGGTCCCCTTTTCAGTTCCTTCCCCCACGTGCGTCACAAACCTATAAGGCCTCAGAGGATGCCCCGTTGGGGCCCAAGACTCCTAGAACCCTACAGAAATGCGTCCTAGCAAGTTCTCCTTGCATTTCCAGAAGCCTCTGTACCTCTCAGTTCCTGGTTCCACTTTGTGACGACTGATTTCCTACACTGACCTCATTCTCCACTTCACCAAATGGAAAGGGTTGATGAAATCATCATTTCAGCCCCAATGTGGTGGAGCAGATGTGAAAACCAAGGCTGAGCTGACAGCCAGAGCATCTTAAGGGCCATCAACATGCCAGGCACTGTTGAAAGCCTGCGGTAGGTGAGCACCTACTTAATCTTTGTGGCAAACCCATAAGGTATTCAGGAGGAAGTCCAGCCCTGCTTGCCGGCATCATGTCTCCCCCTCCTCATGGGATCATGTGTGCCTCTGCATCCTTGTATATTCTGACCTCTCTAAGACGCTCTTCCCTCCACTCCTGATTGGCGAGTATTACAACTGACCCTTCAAGATATCCCCTCTGTGAAGTCATCCTGGGCTTCCTACATCTGCGTAGCGTGTATGTCTCATCATTGCAAGCCTCCCATTGAACAAGCACTGCACTGTGTGTTTGTCTCCCCCATGGGACTAGAAACTCCCTGAGGGCAGAGCTAGGGCTTACTCATTTAATCCTGACAACACAGCAGGCTTAATACATGCTGTCCAAGGTGGCCTACTCTGAATCCCTCCCCTTGTCCTGCCTGCACTTCTTGCCTAACCCCAGAGGAGCCCAGATACCATGGCTGGGAGACATAGCCATTGCATCCACCAATGGTGTCACCCTGTATCAGTTTACCAGGACTGTCACAACAAAGGATCACAGACTAGGTGGCGTAAGCAACAGAAATTTATTTTCTCACACTTCTAGAGGTTAGAAGTCCAAGATCAAGGTGTTGGCAGGAGGGTTTCCTCTGAGGCCTCCCTCCTTGGCTTTAGATGGGCATCTTCTCCTGGTGTCTCCATGGTTTTCCTTCTGTGTGTGTCTGTGTCCTAGACTCCTCTTCATATAAGGACATTAGTCAGGTTGGATTGGGACCCATCCTGATGACTTCATTTTACTTTAATGACATCTTTAAAGGCCCTATCTCCAAAAACAGTCACATTCTGAAGTTAAGACTTCAACATCTGGATTGGGGTGGGGGTGGGGGACACAATTCAGGCCATAACAGACCTCAGTTTCCCTCCTTCCCGCTTCCCAAGGTAACCTACATGCAGCTAGAATCATTTAAGATCAGTCTGGGAGAGCCCTTCATGGGCTTCCAGCCCAAACTTTGCATTTCACAAATGGGAACACTGAACCTTATAGAGGGAAAATAGCTTGCCATTAAAATCATCCAGCAAATTACATCAAAGCTTCTGACTACTGGCCCACGAGTCTTCCTGTGACCCCCACACCCATTTATAAACACCATTTTTGCTATTTTGAGAACCCCTCTCACCTGCAGAGCAGAAGGTAGGCTGATGGGAGACAGGAGCAGATTTCCCGCCAGTCACTCTCCTCCCTGGTCCTGCTCAGTGAATGCCAAGTTTCTAAAGTTGCTCTCAGCCACCTGTGAGGGGTGCACAAGATGCCCTGGTCACTCAGCTTGACCTCAGAGCTCCCAGAAGGGGTATTTGATTGAAATATCAAGCATCTTATTTTTCTCCTTCCAGTTCAGAGAGTGTCCACTTAAAGGGCCCTCTTGCCACCCCACATGCCTCCCAGGACCTGAGAGCCACCGCCATTGCCCTGGGGGCCTGTGGAGCAGCACCTGCACCCCTTGTCCTATATCCACTTTAAGCCTACAAAGGCCAGGCCAGGGCAGCTCACGTCTGTCTAGTCCAGGCCTCTTCAGAGCAACCCTCAGTGCTTCTACACTGGGACAACCCAAAGCCCTCCACAGTTTCACATGCCTGCAAAAGAAATTTGGTCCTCCCCAAACTGCTTGGGTTCAAATACTTTCTCTAGCCTCTTCTAGCTATGCAATTGCACAAAAGTTAAATAGCCTCTCTGGGGGTTGGTGGTGGTGTGATAGCAAGACCTCCCTTATAGAATTTTGTATATTAAATTCACTCATATGTGTACAGCACACAGAGTAGTGCCTGCATATATTAAGTCCTACGTAAGTATTTGTTAAATTCATATATACGTGCTCTCCACTCTACCCAACACAGCCAACACAACAACGACAAGCGTTCTCAAGAACCTGCGATGTGTAAAGCACAGTTCCTGGCAGGAAAGGCTTACGGTTACAGGTGAACTTGATAAGGGCCTTGAAGGTTAGGGAGAAATTCCTGGGGCATGGGGGAAGCTGTAGAAATCCAAGTAAAGGGAGAATCACGAGTAGGGTCAGGGTGGCTGAAGAGCCCATGGCGTTGGGCAAACACTGGGTGTGGCTAAGGCTCTGAGCAGAAGGGGAGGTTGTAGAACCAGAGGCTGAAAGGACAAGAGACCAAATCTTGGCGAAGTGGGATGCTGGGGAAACAGGCCTCAGGGACGCAAAGCACTTAGTCCAGGAATGCACCACGCATGTGCCCCTCTCTGGGCCTTGCTTATTCTGGTCCTGTCCTGGCGGCTCACACTGCCACGTTTTGACTCTGTTCCAGCTCAGCACTAGGCCTGGGATACAAAACTGGATAGGATGTACACAGTCTCTGCTCTAGAAGCAAGCACAAAGTTGAGAGGGAGAGGGGGCAACTAATGAGCCGCTTGAGAGTGGTGTAAAGAAAGAATGAGACAAAACAGAAAGAAGAAAGAAAGAAAGAAAGAAAGAAAGAAAGAAAGAAAGAAAGAAAGAAAGAAAGAAAGAAAGAAGAAAGAAAAGAAAGAAAGAAAGAAAGAAAGAAAGAAAGAAAGAAAGAAAGAAAAAGAAAGAAAGAAGAAAGAGAGAGAAAGAAAGAAAGAAAGAAGAAAGAAAGAAAGAAAGAAAGAAAGACAGACAGACAGAAAGAAAGAAAGAAAAAGAAAGAAAGAAAGAAAGAAAGAAAGAAAGAAAGAAAGAAAGAAAGAAAGAAAGAGAGAGACCCTGGACATGGAGCAGCTCCAGCGGAACATGGGAGGTCAGGGAGGACTTTCCAGAAGATGGGACATGTGAGCACAGTGATGAAGGGCACCTGAGCCTTCGCAATAGGGTAAGGTGAGGAATGTTCCAGTCTGTGAGTAGGCACCAGAGCGTGAAATGTAGCCTGGCATGGCTGGAGCAAAGGGCATATAGAGGCCAAGAGGCAAGGGATAGGGCTTTGGGGGAGGAAGTAGCCAGAGCTGGTGGGGCCTTGTGGGGCAGGACAAGGAATTGTACTATTATTCAGGAGCTAATGGGCTCCAGAGATGGACTTTGGCAGGGAAAGGGCACAAACAGAGCTACATTTTAGAGCAAACCCTGTTGGTTCCCCCGCATCAGAGCCTGAGACACGAAAGTGAGTGGCAGTGGTTTGTGAGGTGACCCCAGGAAGCAGCAGTGACAGAATGAGGAGAGTGGATTGGGGATAGGGGTAAGACTAGAAGAGGTGGGGGGTTACTGAACTGGTTACTCCTGTGAACAGCAGAACTCAGTCCCATTGGGGACCCTCTGAGAAACCATTAATGATCTTGACATTGTCACCAACTTTCAGTTCCCACCATTTTTTTTTAAGATTTTATTTATTTATTCATGAGAGACACAGAGAGAAAGGCAGAGACTTAGGCAGAGGTAGAAGGAGACTCAATCCCAGGACCCCAGGATCATACCCTGAGCTAAAGGCAGACACTCAACCACTGAGCCAGCTAGGCATCCCCATTCCCTGCCATTTAAAGTCTGCCTCAGGAGACACTCATTCTCTCTCCACCCATTGCTCTTCCAAGCACAGACACTGACTGGCTTTCCACTGGCTGTGGTTTTGAACAAGCCCGGCATGTGTGAAATAGGACAGTTACAGCGTGCATGAAACCATCTTCACTGCTGTGCTGAGGTCCGGTGGTCTAAGGAAGGTGTGGGGGGCACAGAAACATCTGCAGTTATCCCCTTTGGTATAAGATGCATCCATGACAATTACCTTCTGTTGCAATTAACAGAAAAACAAAATTAATAGTAGCTGAATCAAGTTAGATTTTTAGTTCATCCTTGCATTAAAGACGTCCAGAAATAGTGGCTTATGGCTGGTATACTTCCTGAAGGGCATTCTCCAAAGGCCATTCTCCAAATGGCCCAAGGTAGCTGCTAGAGCACCAACCATCAGAACCAAGTTCCAGGCAGCAGAATAGAGCCAGGAGAAAGAGGAATGCATGCTCTGCATTTTAAGGAAACTGTCTAGCACGTCCACATGACACTTCACTTATATCTTCTTGGCCAGAGCTTAGGCACAGAGTCATTCCTAGCTGCAAGAGAGGCTGGCAAATGTTGTCTTTTAGCTCATTGGCCATGTATCTAACTAAAAGTAGGCACCCTATAGCTAAGAAGGGAAAGAGAATGGACCTTGAGAGGCAGCTATCAGCCCCTGTCACAAAGATATGAGGAAGAGCCAGGAGGTTAATTCAGAAGCAGTTGTCATAATCCAGGGAGAGATGAGAAGGATCCAAGCAAGGGGAATGGCAGGGGTGGATGAAGAGGAACTGTGCGTGCCAAACACCTGGGTATGGATTTGGCAGAACTTGGAGAGGGGTGTAGAGAGGAAAGGAAGGGCAGGAGTCAGAAATGAATCCCAGGCCCTGACTTGGATGGTGAGGTGAGTGGAGATGCCGTCCATGCAGGAAGATAATACGAGAAGGTAAACAGTTTATGAGAAGGTGATGAGGTCCTCTGCAGTCATGCTGAGTCTGTGATGCCAGAAGGATACCTAGAGATGTCCAGGAGGTAGACATTGGGTGACCAGGTGGTCAGGCGACAGCAATTTAGGGGCATCAGCCAGTGGAGAAGAGGAGCCCTCAGAGTGAGGACACAGAGAAAGGGGGAAGGGGCTCATGCAGCATAGCAGGCTGACATCAGAGGATAAAGAGCATGGGAAGCTGGCCCGTGTGAACTGCATCAGAGGGCAGGAGGAGAGTCAAGGGTATTTATGCCCCTGGTTGGCTGTGCCCCTCTTGTAGCTACACTCTCTGGGTTCTGATAACCACTTGGCCTTCCCATTGGGCCTAGAGTGGGTAATGGTTCCCTGATATTATTCATGCTAGAGTGCTGCACCATTTCCTGGTACATTCTCTTAATTCTTCCATACTTTTTAAAGAGTGCCTTCATTATACCCTCCTTAATTAGATAGGTGATAGATAGATAGATAGATAGATAGATAGATAGATAGATGATGGATACATGGATAGATTGGATGGGTGAGAGATGGATGGATTGGATGGAGGGGAGATGATAGATAGATAGATAGATAGATAGATAGATAGATAGATAAGTGGATGGGTAGATGAATGGATGAGTTAGATGGATGGGTGAGTGGGTGGAGGGACGAGTGGGGGAGTAGATGGATGGATGGGTGGATGGATGGATGGATGGATGGATGGATGGATGAATGATGGATAGATAGTTTGGATGGATGGCAGATAGATAGGTTGCAAGGGAAGATGAGATCACAAGAGAAACTGGGAAGTGACAGCAAGGGAGGTAGCAGGAGAACCACAAGTCAAAGGAGAAGTGAGCTCAATGTCTAATGTGACCCCCACATTAGTTAGGAGAAGGGCTATGAGACATCCACTGGATTTGCCAAAAGAAGGTCACTGATGACCTCGGTGAGAGCAGTTCCATGTTATGGGAGAAGCCAGATTGCAATGGGTAAAGCTGGAGAAATGAGTGGGAGATGAGGAAGTAAGGCCTCTGCTTTCTCCCTCATCTCCCCCTAAAAAGCCTGGCTCAAATGTCACCTCCTCCATAAACTTTCTCTGAATCTCTGTTCTTCTTCTCTGCTCCCTGAGCATCCAGCTGGCCATCTGCCGCAAATCCATGGCTGAGCTCTCAGGGCCAGGGTCTGTGATACTGGACATATACAATACCATGGAAAGAGCACTGGACTTAGAGTCTAGAAACATGGGCTGGAAGCCTAAAAAACCACCCAGCCTACCTCCTCCAAGCTCCTGAGAAAGAAGCACATCTTGTCTGACTTGGTCAGAAACAGGTTCTGGGACCCTGGCCAGTACTCACTGCCCCATACATGGAAGGGTGCCCCTCCAACTGCCATCAGTTGTGTGGCCTCCTACCAGGTCAGCATCCAGTAAAAAGATCACAGCCCGCCCTGCCACTGCTCTCATCTGCTTCCTTAGCCATGAGAAAATGTAGAAGCCTCCAATGGTCATGGCCATCCCTCTTTCCCACCATCTCTAGGACTGGTCAAGGCCAAAGGCAATCTCTATTACAAAATAATAGCCGAGTTGTTCCTGAGGGCCCACTGAGGAGCCCAGCTGCTCCCACTCAACCAGGCTGGGCTGTCACTGCCCGAGCCTGTCACTTCTGGTTGAGTCAGCTCAGCCCTACCTGACCGCTGAGACCAAGGCACCAGCCAGGGTTCCAACACTAGAAGGAAGAATGATCTAGAGCCAACCACGAAGCTGACCTTTATGGGCTACTTCCTGTGTAGACGGAGCTGTTCTAGCATGGTACTTTCATCACCTCGGCCCTACAACAGCTCTATGAGACATGCCCTATTCCTATCTCACTTTATGAATGAGGGACCCAGAAAAGATCGACTCCTGGAATAATTTGACATCTTCAGATCCAAATATCGCTTCTTGGCAAAATTATGAAAGAATGAGCATGGAAGGAGAAGACAACGAATACTTTTCCTGGGCACCTTGTATATGCCAGGAGCGTTCTCCCGTTTGATCCTTACAACAACTCCCGGCAGGGCTGTATTTTATGGATTTGCAGATCGAGCGTTGGAGAGAGTAAGGATTGCTCAGAGAGTCAGGCCTGAGGCCCAGATTATGATTTACACCCAGGCCACTCCTGCTTAATTTTCTCAACTCTGCAAAGCAGGCAGTGTTATCCCCATTACACAGACGAGAAAGCTAAGACTCAGGAAAGTCAGAATGACTTGCTCGAGGTTGCTGTGCAATTTGTGAGATCTGAGGGCAGCAGAGGAGGGAATGTAAGGGGAGAGCAAGGATTCAAAGTGAGGTTTCTGACTTTGCAGCCTGTTGACAACAGGCAGGGAAGACGGGATTGGGGGACAGAGGCTTTTCTCTGCCCTTCAGTTGTGCCAGGGCTTCTGTGGCTTTTATGCACCACCACCCCCGTATTTTGCACTTTCAGCCTAGTTCCCCACCCCCCAGCCACGCACGACAGCAGGAGACGTCAGGGGTGGGAATTTCAGCCACCACAAGGGGTCCATTCCCAGTCCCATCCTCTGACCTCCTTGCTCTCAGTGGAGAAAGGGAAGACGGAGGATAGGCCTGATAGCACTGGCACCTCCCCATCTTCCCAGCTCCACTCTGCCCCCGTAGGGCTACCACTCTGGACCTGCGTGAGGGGCGCTGTGGACCAAGGATGGGTTGGCTTCTCGGAAAAGTGATTCATTCACCTTTCACAGAAAAGACACAGACTTTATTTTCTGGGCCCAGATCAAGGTCAATTTTGTGCACCCCTGTCCTTAGGGTCTCCTGGGTGATACCCCGTCTGGAAATGTGTGCCTTTTTAAGACCTCAAACCTGTCCAGGGTCCTGCTCAGCAATCGGTGCCCTGGGCCATCCCCCAGGTCTTGCCTGCAGGGAGATACTTTCAGTCCCCACCCCGGATAGTGAAGACCAACCCCACCTCCCACCCATAATAATAGGAAGCTGGCACGGTGATGGCTTTCACCAAATACCTCGCCACCTTCCCAGCCCTGAGAGTGGCCTGTTCCCAGGATGGGTTGATTTAGATACTCTCTGGAATGGTTCCCCAGGTGTTTCCCAAGTTTATTTAGAGTATCTACATAAACCCAAATGCTGTGGGGGTTACCATCCCCATAGTAAGATGTGGTGGGGAAAAACGAACAGATATCAGAGTCGGACAGATGCGGCTTCAAATTCTGACACCACCAAGTTGCTTGAGCCTCTGTGTTCTCATCTGTAAAACAGAGCTGGTTATCAGGAGTGCTGAATATGGACGCAGTAACGCCTCTCAGGATTGTATGAAAATTGGAGAAATTAAAAAAAAAAAAAAACCTGGAGAAATCAGCACCTAGAAAATGCCTGGCACTCTGTCCAAATCCCATTGCCCATCTTCGGCTGCCACTTCATCACGTGACCCTGCAGCCTCCCATGAGCCTCACGCCCAGACTCAGCATCCCCAGTGCCCCATGACTCCTGCCTTGAACAATCAGGAGTAGGTCTTTCCGGACTTCCATTGCCGGCACTTCATCCATCATCCCTGGGACAAATGTCTTTTGCCCTTACATCAAATTCTTTCTCAGGATTATAAGCCCCAGAGATAGACTTTCTCATTGTTGGCTCATGTCTCGAGGGCTGAGAGCGTGGGCTCTCCCTGCAGTGTTGACCCCTGTCCTCTACAGGGTCATCGCCTCCCGGGGCTAGAATGTACCAGGCCCCCGTTCAGAGAGAAGGTTCAGCTGCCCCTCCCCTTCCGGCCCCGCTGCCCAGGCTGCACAAAAGTCCCTTAGGGGTCTCTCCGCTGCTAGCCAGCTATAAGTGGTTATGGACTTTTATTTCCACCTCTAATTCACACACTTGGCAAAGTTTAGCAAAGACCACACAATACCTCGTGACCCCACTGACTGATGGTCATGGCACCTACAGGGTTCTCTTGTCCACCAGATCCTGTCCACAGATATAAAGCCAAGGAGAATAATACTAGCTGAAGAAATCAGCCCTCGGGACTCCACCCCCCAAAAAGCAGCAGGATAAAGTTCAGAGAAGATGAACAGCTTACTGGGGTCACAGAGCTAGTGTGAAGTAAAGACAGGGTGACCTTCGTCCCTCCACCCTACCTGCCTCCACAGGCAACCCACCTGTGGTCCCATTTTTGCCTCTTACTATCCCTTCTCTGGACCCTGGACATCAGAGAAGTCAACGACTCCTATACTATTTACCTTGAATCATAAGTTCCACTTGACAAACATTAAGACCCTGGACAGCAGAAGAACCAAAGAAGCTTTTTTGAAAGGCGGTTGCCTTGGCCCCACCCCAGACCCACAGGCTAAGAATTTCCCAGGGGGCTTCCAAGCATGTCTCTTCCTGAGAAGGGTGGTTCCGATGTAGAGCCAGGGCTGGGAACCACCAAAACTAAAATTAATCATAGGAAATGAATAATGAGCACCTACTAGGTGCCAAGCCGTGTCACTGTGGCTAATTTTGCCACAACTCAGCAAAGTGGGCTTTCTCAACTCCACTTTCTGAAAGGAAGGGAAAGCTTCGAGAGGTCAAGGGGCTTCCCGAGACACCCAGTTGGTGCAAAGCAGAACCAGGGTTTGAATCCGGTCTTTCTGATCTCAAAGCCCACACTCGCCTGCACCCTTTATGTGCAGTCCTACTGTGAGAGAGCCCTGCGCTACCAGAGCCCAGGGAAAGAGGATGAGTCAGACCCGTGCCTGGTCTAGGAGCTCACACCTGAGTGGGGGTGGCTGATACATAAGGAGTTAACTTACGCACAAAGCTTCCTGGGAAGGATAAACAGAGGTTCCAAGGGCTATGAGAGCCCAGTGGTGTGTGATGGGGACACGGGGAGGGGGGGAAACCAAGGAAAGCTTCTCGGAAGAGGTGACGATTGAGCTAGGTTTTGAATGATACCATAGGTACAGGTATCTATCACACCATGTGCCAAGTTCTACATCTGATCCAGAAGAAAGAAAGATACATAGGACACAGTCCTTGCCCTCACGATGCTGGGAGTCAGCACGCTGCCTTCTCTGAATCTCCCATTTTCTCTGCCAGAAATCCCTCAGCTCCTCCCTCCCTCTTCCCCAGTCCCCATCTCTCTGCTCCCTTTGGTGCCTCAGCATCCCCCTTGGCCCCGCACAGCGAGCCCAGCCTTCTTGGTTATCCAGGAAATGGGGTGCTCCAGGCCCAGAACCAGGGAGGAGAGAGGCACGGGGGGCCCCCGCCCAGGCCGGGGGACAAGGAGGTGAGCTTCAGAGCCACAGAGTGAGTCACAGCACACAGACACCTAAGCGATGGGGATAATAAGACACACTTCCCTGGGAAGTTGGGGAGAGAGATGAGATAGGAAGAGAAAGTGCTTTGAGCCTCTCGGAAGAAAGAACCCATAAACAGATCCAGGGTATTATTACCACGGTCATTACCTGCCTCAATTAAAGGGGTACGCATCTAACTACATGAGGAATCATTAACTCGTTCTGCAACCCACACATGGTTATATTTTTTAATATAATTTCATTTTTATTATTAACAGATAAGACCGGGAAATATTCTGCGAGTCATTCTGACATGTGAATACTCCCCTTTGGCTTGGGTGGGGTGTCATCCCTCCCACAGGGCTAGGCAAGGGTCCAGCCCAGGGGAAAGAGGCCGAGCCTCCCTTCCCACTCCAGCTCCTCAGCCCCAGGTCCTCCTCAAAGAAGTTCGGAACCATCTCTTGGTCCCCGATCCTATCCCCCAAACTGCCCTTCCTCTCAGCCCTCCACACCTGTCTCCGCTTCCCACATCTACCCACACCTGCCCGACTGCTTAGCGGGCAAGGAGAATGAGTGAACCACTGGGTGCCAGGCATTGGGGCGGCAGGGGGCATTGGGGGGGGTGGGCAACGATCAGTTAGACACAGTCCTGCTCGTGAAGTAGGTAAGTGCACCGGGCCCATTCATTCATTCACCCAGCTGGCTCTGAGCCTTGGGCTCTGGGAAAGGCAGGTGAATGACACATGTCCCCACCCAAGGAAACCCACCTATGAGGGGAGACAGACCCTCCAAACAACACAGAAATCCCTACCAATGTGTGCTGTAGTAAAGCAATGCCCCCAAGAGCTGGGGAGACTCAACAGAAGACTTCAATCTGCCTTAGAATAGGACTGGCAGGAGCATACCCAGGAAGGTCCTCCAGAGGGAACAAGACAGGAGCTAGGCCTCAGGGTACTTAGAGAAGGAAGGGCATTGCCGGCTGAGGGAACAGCATGGGCAAGAAAGAAATCAGTGTTCTGGGGCAGGGTGGGGTGGCGGGGGGGGAGTCCACTGTGGCCGGGGAGGTGAGGCACTTGGGAGGAAGGGAGAGAAACAATGCTGATGTGGAGTGGGGGTGATCCAGAAGGGTCTGGTCTACCATGATGATACCAACCGGCAGCATTTCCAGAACCCTCCGTGAGCCAGGCCAGGGCAAGGCGCTTTCCCAGTGACAGCTTTGTAAACCCTCAGGGCCGCCCCACCTAGGAGGCCCTGTTACCACCCTCTCTCTACTGAAGACCCCTGGGGTCAGGGACACACAGGCTGCCCAGCAAGGAGGGGGAAAAGCAGGCTCACAGGCACCCTAGGTTTTAATGCCATATAAGGACTTATTTTGAGGCTAGAAGGGTCATTTAGTCAGAGGGGAGGAGGAGCCACAGGCTCCTTGGGGTAAAGTGATGGGGTAACTGGGGGACCCGAGGTGAGTGGGGCGCATCAACCACTTGGAGAGGGCAATGGGGGAAAAGGCTGCAATAGGTGGGTGCCCCCCCCCCACTGCGGGGAGCAGGCTGCCCCCCAGGGAGAGCCAAAGCCCCCACAGGCAGCCCAGCCCAGCACAGAGTACATCGCAAAGGGCCAAGCTGGGAACAACCTCATGGGAAATGGGAAATCTTCGGGTTCCCCTCCTGCATAATTTGCCAGACTGCCACCCCGTTAGGCTTCCAGCGCCCTCAAGCAAGTCAATAGCATCCCTTGCTGAGATGGCGTTAGATGAGGTCCAAAATGCCTCTCCTGGCTCAGAAGGTTCTGGGTCTGCTCCTCACTTCCCAACCCGTCTCACTGACTCGCTTCGTGCTCTGCTCACCTCTGCACCCTGACCTCTTATACTCTGGCCACACAGGACTTGACTGAGTGTCTCACCGGCGCCTGGCTCTCTTTTCTTGTGACCGCCCCCTCCTTATCCTTTAGGGTTCAGCCTTCGCTGACCCTCCTGCCGCCCCCCTGCCTGTCCCCCACTCCCATGACACTCTGGTCTTCCCCAGCCGATGCTTTTCTTGCTAATAATCTGGTCGTGATCTGGCTCCTCACAGCTGCCGAAGCCGGATTTGTTCCCCGCTCTGCTCCCCGAGGCTGAAACAGTGCCTGGCACGGAGTGGGGCTCATGAAGTCATTTTGGGGGTGAATGAGTGAGTAAACAAGAGAACGACTGAGCAAATGAAAGCGTGTGCAAACCCTGCGTCGTACTTTAGCTTGTACGATTCCTCTTGCCTGGACCATCCCCTCCCTTCCTGCCCACAGCCCGCCTTGGCCCCACCAGCTTTGAGAAGGTGTCCTTGGGATCTATAACACAAGGGGAGGCTCCTCTTAAATGTCCACCGTAGGACATGTTGCCTGAATATCCCGAGGCTGCAGAAAATCCTCGTGATCACGCTCTGCTCTGTGTAAACCTGCCCCCACCCCGATACAAGCCAGCTCACCAAGTCCCGACGCTGCTATACACAAAAATGGGCAGCAGAGAAGGGAGGTGAGGGGTGCACATGCCTGAAAGTGAGCTCAGCCACCAGAAGGGGATGACTCACTGTAAAGGGTTTTGAACATGACATCGCATCCTATAAATGTAGCCTCGCCTGCTTTCCTTTTCTGCACTGATCAAACACTCCCTACACAGGAAAGAAGCTGACGCTCCGATCCCGGGGTGCTAAGACCTTATGATCACGTTGCAACATAAGACCTGATCACAAGCAATCACCATAGAAGACTATCAGCTAAGTGCCAAGAGAACCCCACCTCCGGAACTCCACGTCTTTATCAGGGAATAATCCCCAAATCTGGCCCCACGCCCATGAGCACCTGGGTGTTCGGTTCCCTTTCTCACTGAGCGGTGTTCACGTCCCCGCTGGATCTCCTATTTGCATTTTTCGTTTTTTATCTCCTCTGGTGGAGAGAGAGAGTTACAGTGAGCCTGCCCCAGACCAAGTGCATGTTGCCAAAACCAATCCTGGGCTGTCTGCAGAATTTGCTGCCTCCCGTGCCTTGGAATTATTTATGAGTGCTTGCACTCAACAGCTTGCCTCCAGCAAGTTCACCCAGTTGGGCAATGTGGCCAAACGGCCAATGGGGAGGGTAAATGCTCACCCCTGGAGTCCAAAGGTTTCAATGAGTATTTGGAGTTTGTAAGCACACTTTCAAGATCCTTTAAGGGTGAAGGCAAAGGTGCTTTAGGCATATATACGAAGAGAGATCCCTGAAACCGTAGGGCAATAGATGAGTCGGGTAAGGTGGCTCTTGGCACTCCTCGGGGACTGAGACACGAGAGTTGCCAAAGCTTCTCAGATCCTATCACCCCCACCTTGAGCTGCCTGGATGATGAAATACTCTGAAGAGTCTGAATTGCTTTTACTGGTGAGCTGAGCTAAACCCAGCACCCCAACCTACCTTGCAGGTGATCACAAAGGATGATGGGTGGGACCCGTGGTGCCCCCACTGGCGCTTTACAGACCAGAGCACAGCTCCCCTCCTCCAGGGCCACCAGCCAGCATGGGGGAGGAGGTCCTTCACTTATTAGTTAGCAAATGAAATGCCAGGTGGAAGCACAGTGTTGAAACAAAACTAGATGCATCCCCACCCCGAGGCGTGATGAAACACTTGGAAGAGGCCTTCACAGGCACTTGGCACATGCCTGAGAGAGCAAGGGAGGTGGGTGCTGGGGCTGAGGACACCCTGGCTGCACTTGAACTTGAGCATACCGCCCAGTGGTGGAGAGGCAGAGGATGGGGCGGGAAGAGGACATCGGGAGATTAGCGTAGCTGCCTGGGGGAAAGCCCAACCAAGACCAAATTTGGCCAATAGATTCAGCCTTTGGTGACATTAGAGAGTCTTTCCTTTCTAGTTGAGTATTCCAGCCTGAGCCTGGTAGTCCTAATAATTCCCTAAGACATCACTGCCAGGAAAATCAGGAAGAGAGTTCTGCTCACAGAGTGGGGAGGGAGCAGAGGAAAACGGAGTTGAGGAGGGAGGCGGGAAGGGAGGGAAGCCAACAGAATGAAACCTTGGAGATGGTATCTGTAATGTTTCTGATCTGAAATATCCAGAGCTTCCAGCCGTTTGAAAAAATTTCCCCATTGAATAGATTGATGTGTGTGAAGCAAGCAGATACATACCCGGTGTGTGTGCTAGAATGGTGCGTGTGTGTGCACCTGTGGGTGTATTTGTGCATGTGTGTGTTTGTGGGTGTGCACAAGTGCATATGTGATAATGTGTGCATTTGCATGGTATGTGCGTTTGCGTGTGAGAGTGCATGCAAGTGTGCACATGTGTGCATATTTGTCTATCTGCTTGTGCAGCATCTCAGATTGAGAACAGCTCTGGAATAAAGAGCTGTTTACCATACCAGCTGGATGACCTTGAGCAAGGCGCCTCATCACACTGGGCCTATTTTCTCACTTATTCTAACTCCCAAAGCCATGCCTGGTATGTAATAATCACTCGATAAGTATTGATTCAATGAGCAATTGTTATTTAAGGATAAAGCTGCCTATTTCTTTGGGTTGAGGAAACGACAAAATGAGAAAACACATGCATAACTACTCTCATACTCTCTCAATGCTTGACACGTAATAGAAGCCCAATAAGCCTTAGCTCTATACCTCCCCAAATTCTGTTTTTATACCCTGGAGTAGAAAGAGGTTGATGAAGGAAATGATGCATAAGATCACGTCTCCTACAGCTGGCATCTTTGGGCTGAATTCCACTGACCATATTCCTTTTTATTTTTAAAGTTTAATTCCAGTACAGTTAACATACAGTGTTATACTAGTTTCAGGTGTACGATGTAGTGATTCAGCAATACTGTACATGACCCAGTGCTCATCATGGTAAGTGTACTCTTAACCCCCATCATCTATGCTCCCCATCTCCCCACGCACCTCCCCTCTGGTGACCATCTGCTTGTTCTCTATAATTAAGAGTCTGTTTTTTGGTTTGTCTCTTTTTTTTCCCTCTCTTTGATTTGTTTTCTTTAATTCCACATAAGTGAAATGATATGGTATTGGTCTTTCTCTGACTTATTTTACTTAACATTATACTCTCTAGCTCCATCCATGCTCTTGCAAATGGCAAGATTTCATTCTTTTTATGGTTGTGTAATATTCCATTATATATGTATATATGGCGGCAACATTTTCCTTATCCTTTCATCTATTGATGGACACTTAGGCTGATTTCATAATTTGGCTACCGTAAATAATGCTGCTATAAACATAGGGGTGCATGTATCCCTTTGAATTCGTGTTTTTGTATTCTTTGGCTAAATATCCAGTAGTGCAATTGCTGGATTCTAGGGGAGTTCTGTTTTTAACTTTTTGAAAAACCTCTATACTGATTTCCAGAGTGGTTGCACCAGTTTTCATTCCCACCAACAGTGCAAGAGGGTTCTTTTTTCTCCACCTCCTGGCCAACACATGTTGTTTCTTGTGTTATTGATTTTAGCCATTCTAACAGGTGTGAGGTGATACCTCATTGTAGTTTTGATTTGCATTTCCCTGTTGTTGAGTGATGATGGACATCCTTTCATGTGTCTGGTGGCCATCTGGATGTCTTCTTTGGAGAAATGTCTGTTCATGTCCTCTGCTCATTTTTAAATCAGATTATTTGCTTTTTGGGTGTTGAGTTGTGTAAGTTCTTTATATATTTTGGATACTAACCCTTTATCAGATATGCCATTTGCAAATATCTCTCCCATTCTGCAGGTTGCCTCTTAGTTTTGTTGATTATTTTCTTCGCCGTGCAAAAGCTTTTTATTTTGATGTCGTCCCAATAGTTTGTTTTTGGTTTTGTTTCTCTTGCCTCAAGAGACCTATCTAGAAAAATGTTGCCATGGCTGATGTCAGAGAAATTACTACCTGTGTTCTCTTCTAATTTTTATGGTTTCAGACCACTGACCATATTCTTAAGCCAATTTCCAGAGGCTTCTGAGTTCCCATTATGTTATATATTAGCTAAGCCTCTTCTCCCTGATTTCAGTCAAAGATTGACAGCAATTCATTTGCAAGAATTAAATGCAAGACTGAATTTTAATGACTCAGAAATTCGAGGCCAACTTTGCTTTCAGTGACCTTTAAGGAAAGGAAGCCTAGGAAGTGACCTGGTACCTGACCTTCCATCTGGTGGTATACCTGTGGGTCATGATCTTGCAAAATAGGAATAATTATCCTCATCATGCATTTAAAGGGACAAAAGCTTGGAGAGGTCAAGTGACTGGCCCAAGGTCACCCTACTCACTCCAGAGTCCTAGATATTCAGAAGCATCTGGAAAGTAAAGTCTCTTCACTCAGGCAGAGAGAAATGAGGTGTCTTAAGTTCTGAACCCATAAACATCTCAAAATCTCTGACTAGTCAGCCCTGGTTGAGTATTGGCAGATAGAGCCAGGGCCATGTGGCAATAAGAAAACTAGTCAGGTGGGACTGGAACAGTGCCTCTGAGGTATTTCACAAACACGGGGAACAAACACATTGGTGTCGCAATCCTGGCCACCCGGAGCTGCCGCGTTGGCTGTTTTCTGAGCATGGACTGTGGATAAGGAGTTTGAGGGCTGAGGGCGCTAGGACTCCTAGGTGGGTGGCCATCAGCCCTCAGGGGACAGGTTTTCAGTCCTGAAGCCCCTTAGGGTTATAGCCAGATGGAACTACTCCTTCCAGAGTGCCAAGGGCTACTCCAGACCTGGGGCCTTCCACAGTCCAGAAGTAACCTGCATTTCCATCTTCTCCAACTACTCTCTTTGACAGACACCAACACCCAGACTTACTAGACTCTGACTGGATCCCAAACATACCTTTTCTCCACCATTTCCATCCCCAGGAAACAGACTCTCCTCTGCCCTCAAAAGAACTATTCATCTCGCAATCCCAAAAACAAAAGTTAATTAAGACCAAATCTCTCTTAGCATTTCACAATGCCCTCTGGGATAATTAATATAACTGGTATGAACTGCTTCGTAAAGTCAGAGCACAAATATGGTCACATTCCACTTATTTTTCCAATTAATCTCTTAAGCACACATCTACATTAAAAGCAGAAAGTCCAGCATCTCCCTCTGGAGGTTCCCCTCCCTTCCAACAAATTGTCCCAAAGCCCTGGGGACAGGCCAAGTAAAAACAAAAATGAGCCTCGCACATACCAGGCAGAGAGGAACTGCAGTCTGTTCGGTTTAGAACTGCCAAGGATTCTCTCTGCCACAAATTCCTGCTACCACACAGTGTCACTGTTGAAACTCATGCCTGCACAATTTCTTGGATCCATAGAAAGGCGGAAACCAAGCCCCTGCCTGGCAGCCAGGGGCCCCGTGCAGAGCTCTGAAAGCATGACTCTTCTCATTCATTTTCTCATACTTCGTTATTTCCCAGGGCACAAGACCACAGCAGGAACCCAAAAGCAGGACCGATTCTACTTTCCACCCCAGACAAATCCCTTTTCCCTGGCCTGTGAGCACTGACAGGAAACACGCTTTTAAATATCCGGAGTGGGAAACACCTTTTCGTATCCTTCTCTGCAGAGCGTGAGGGCTACTTGCTCTGCACCTGCCCGTCTCTGGGAAGCTGCCTTTGGTTCCTTTCTTCTCCTGCCTGCACCCTGATGTGACTGGTAACCTTCTCATGAAAGTAGAGAACAAAAACCCCAGTTAAATCTCCAGCAGGACACCTCCTATTAGCACACCTGTGACATGTGCAGTAAATCTCAGGGCATAGCCAGAGGATAGTAATTATGTTTGGGAAGGGCCTACTGTCTGCCAGGCACTTTGACACATATGATCCTGTTTAATCCCACGACACCAAGCAAAGCAGTGAGAGCAGCGTTTTCCAGCAAAGGAAAACGAGGCAGAGTGGTGAGGGGGCCCAAAGCTCGACAACTGTAGGGTGCTCGAGCATTCTCTCCTTGCCTGGGGAGCCTGCCGAGGATGACTATCGAGGAGGTCAAACGGAGAGAAACAGCCCGAGCAGGCTGAAAGGGATAAAGGGATCCCAAAAAGGGCATCCCAAAGGGTTGTGTGAGGCCAAGGAGCGGCTGTTACTTTGGTAGAAGATAGGAAGAGAATGGGTTCATTACAGCCTCTAGAACTCAGGACACTGAGCTCCAATAATGACAAACCAGTAATGGTCGAAGCAGGGGTTGAATCCCAAATTTATCTGGGACTTATCTACCGGGTCAGAGGTGAGGCTGGGACAGAGAGGAAGAAAGATATGCCTCCTCCAGCGGGAGGACTCTTTTGGAGTGGACTTCCCCATGCAGGCAGGAAGTGAGCACAGGCAGGGAGGAATGACTCGCTTTTTCCTATTTGATAAGAGGCAGAGTCTCCGTGTCCACTAGGAAACAGCAGCACGGGGAACAGCAAACTGTAACAAATGAAATAAGACACTGGCTGCTTGCACAGCAATTAGAGAGAAACTGGGATTTTTTGCTCTAAACTTCCCCAAATGTGAGCATGGTAAGATGCAGAATGGATTGAAAGGCTCATGTCCCTCTCATCATGGGCACGGCATATCCGAGGCTTCTGTAAGCTGTATCTCCTTGTAATTTTCATAGAAATGGGTGATGGGCACTTAGGGGGGCACTTGACGGGATGAGCACTGGGTGTTATTCTGTATGTTGGCAAATTGAACACCAATAAAAAATAAATTTAGTATTAAAAAAAAGAAATACTCTCATAATCACCGATAATATCCACCGATTGTGAATCACGTGCCAGGCATTGTTCTAGATGCTTCTATATGTTTAAATTCATTGGATGCTTATAGCAACTCTATACAATAAGTAGTATTATTAGCCCCATTTTACAGAAGAGGAAACTGAGGCATAGAACAATTAAGGATTTAGCCAAAGATCATATGGGTGACAAATGGAAGAGCCTGGATTTGAACTCTGGCAGTCTGGCTCAAGAACTCATGCTCTTTTTTTTTTTTTTTTTAAGATTTTATTTATTTATTCATGAGGGACACAGAGAGAGAGAGAGAGAAAGAGAGAGGGGCAGAGACACAGGGAGAGGGAGAAGCAGGCTCCATGCAGGGAGCCCGATGTGGGACTCGATCCCAGGACTCCAGGATCACACCCTGGGCTGAAGGCGGCACTAAACCACTGAGCCACCTGGGCTGCCCAAGAACCCATGCTCTTTACCACCATCTATCCTGCCCTATAAAGTAGACATTATTATCCACACCAAATAAATGAAGAGGTAGAGGTCCGGCAGATTATATGAGTCATTCAGTCATTTTGACGGCAAAACCAACATTTGAACCCAACATCCACACTCTTAACCACGTGGCAATAGCAGCCCTCACCCTACCCTGACTTGCAGTATGAGCTCACATATCACTTCTCTTGATGCTTCTGTTTCTTCACGTGGAAAAGAGGAAGAAAAAACTTGATATTTTCCAAGAACCTGCTCAGCTCAGACCTCCCAGGACAGGTGAGAAGCTTGGACATCCTAGGGGATCACCTGAGTGGAAGACCAGTAACTTTCTGGCAGGCAAACCACAGCCTAACTCTCACCAGCTTTTCATTTGCACGCAGATAATCCAAGGTTCCTGTCATGAGTCCTTGTCCACCCCCCTGGTAGAGTGTCCAATAGGGCTGCCAATGGTTTCTCCCATTTCGGTTCGTACATCCTGCCCCTCCCAGCAGGAGCTAGAGTCTATTTTCTCTACCCTTGAATCTGATCTGGCTTTGTGATTTACTTTGCCCAACCAGTGTGGTAGCAATGATGTCCTGTGACACCTGAGCATGGCCTTAAGAGAGTGCAGAGCTCCATCTCCAGTTTCTTAGGAGCCAGCTGCTAGACCACAAATGACGGTGAACCACATGGAGAAGAAAGGTCTGAATGAGAACCCATCTTGGATGTCCCGGCCCTGGCAAGCTCCCAGCCAAGTGCAGCTACTTGACTATCCCTGGCTACTTCACATGGAACAGAAAACTGCCCAACCTGGGGGAGGAATAATAAATCCTCGTTATTTTAAACCACTACACGTTGGAGTAATTTGTTACATGGCAATTGAAAGAACCCCATTTCCTCCACCTTATCTTTTCTTCACCACGAAAGATTACTCCATAACTCACAGGTGTCAATGTCCATTGGCTTATGGCATTTAAGTGTGCTCATACCTTTGTGATTAGGGATGACTAACTACCTAAGGCAAAGGGCAGTAATGTATGTGGCTTCCTTCATTCAGTGTGAGCATCTATCCCCCAGGAACAGTCTAAAGACCCAGAGACAAATAAGACACAGTCCGTGCCATCAGAAAACCATGTTTTGGGATGAGCTGGGTCCCCTTTCAGCACAGCATGAGGAATGGGGTCAATTGTTCATTCATCTGATACCTGTTGAGTGCCCACTACACACATCAGGGACCGTGCCACCCATTTGTGCTAGTGAGCCAAGCCCTCATCCTACTTACATCTTAAGGCTATTTTATTTTATTCCAATGATCACAGAGGTGCACGTGAAGCTCTATGGAGACATAAAAGAACTAAATGTTGAGATGGTCGAGGTAACAGTGTATCGCCATTATAGATTATGATTCTGAGATCCAGGAGAGCTCAGACTTACTCCACCACTTATAAGCTGTGACCTTGGGCAAATTACCTAACATTTTTGTCCTGCACTTTCCTCATCTATAAAGTGAGTTTAATTATTATACCTACATCATAGACTATTACAAAGATTAAATGAGTTAGTGTTTGTAAAGCACATAAAATAATTCATTACACTTATTTAAATACTATATTATTCATTGTTAAATGAATTTTAGAAACAAAGCAGAAGACAGAGATATGACTGGCCCAAGTTCCACAGAACTGGATAGATGTTAGTTGGAACTGACCCCTGATCCAGTGATCCTTCCACACCCCTCTATCCTGCTTAAAATAAATCTGTGTTTCTGTTTTCAGGGAGAGATTAAAATTATCTGTGCACTCCCTTCAAACACACATATTACAGGAAGACCCTTGTATGTCACCTCATTAAAGGACTCAACACAAAGGACTCTCAAGGTTCAAATCTCAGGCTCTTGTGGAACATGTGCAGGGTGGAGATTGTTGATATGACTCAGGTTGAAGCTAATTTACAGATGCACATGCCAGAAATCATACTCACACCCCAGCTATGTTGAGTGGGACTTAAAGGGTTAATATGCACCATCTTGCAGATGGGAACTTCCCAGGAGTATGACTTCTCCACCGATATTCCCACCTTCCACTATCTGGCCACCCTACTTCCATGACCCTCATCTGATGAAACTTGGCCATCCGAGGCTGATAGTGCCCAGGCTCTCTGCAGCTGGCATTGTCCTTCCACGGGAGTGGAAAGTAAGGGTGATAGGAAGACTATGGTCTCATTTGTAGCCTGGCTTCCCTCCATGTACCAACAATGACACAACACCCTCCTCCAACGAGCATTTCCAATCTCCACTGAGATCTGTTGGATGAGGAGCCAATTTCCATCACAGCCATGCACAGGCGGCTGTGGGTGGGGGTGTGGATGTAATTCTCTTCCACCCCAAGATCTGGAAGACAGAGCTCATCTCCTCACCAGCCAGAAGCCCAGCCAAGCATAATAGGCTGCTGCTAGGGGCCGTGAGGAACCCAGTGGGAAATGGCCCAACAGTCGGGACCGTGAAAGCCACAGTTGTCAGAGAAGCATGCTCATCTGCCCGCTGATGGAATTGTCCCAAAAGGAAAGATTTAACTTGTTTTAGGAACTAGTCAGAGCCTGGCTTGGGCATGCTGCCTGTGTATTACGAGAACAATCTCTGGAAAATGTGGAATAGAGTTATTGCCAAGCAGATCATAGCTCTGGAGCCTGATACTCAGTGGCCCTTGGTAGGCAGCCAGCCCCTAAATCCTCAGGACCCTCCTGACCATTCCCAGTGCCAGACAGGCTGACCCGTGTTTCTCAGCCACTCGGCATGTGCTGAGCCCCTGTGACTAGCAGGAGCCTGGGCAAGAGGTGCAGTGACACGGCCTCTGCCCTCAAGGACTGCTCTCCCCAGAGCCCACAGAGAATTATAATACAGTATAACAGATGCCACAACGCCAGAGTTCCGGGAGCCCAGAGGAGGAGTGACTGTTCTGTCTGGACAATCCCAGGAGGATTCCGAAGAGGTGAACTGTGAGCCAGGCCTTGAAGGGTGAGCTCTGCTTCACTCGTGTTTGTGAAGCGCCTGCTGGGCCCCGGGAAGAACGCCAAAGCTGGCCAGGGACAGTGTGCCAGATGCAGGGGGATTCCAGCCCAGCTCTGTTCCCACCCTCCCCACCCGGCCTGCCTGCCAGCCTTTCAAATGCCAGCTCAGAAGTCTGTCCTGGAAGGAACCATTTTCCAATTTCCACCAGCCCTTAACTCACCATCTCTTCTGGACCCATGATCTTAGTTTGCTCTTTTCATGAAACCAACCAAAAGTCATTTGTAGAGGCCCAAGAGTAGCTTAGAGGAGGTAAGAGCTCTAAGAGACTCCCCCAGCTGGTACTAGGCTCCAAGAAGAGAAGCAGTGTTCCTGTCCTCAGTTGGGTGCCCAACTGGTCATATTTAGAAGTTCATAGGAAACTATAGATAGCATTAGGGATGAAGAGAAAGTTTATCCTCCCTGAGAATGCCAGTTCAAAAGGATCGTGGATTGCTTCAAGTGTGAGCCAGTGTTTGAACCCAGGCAAGCTAGCTCCAAGACCCTTGAGAAGAGAGGGTTGGTGTTTTCTGAGTCTGGGTAGCCACACGTCTCCACCACGGTGCTCATACTTAACTTCTCAGCAGGGCCATCTATAGCACAGAATATACTTGCTATAGTCTGAATGTTGTGTCTCCTCAAAATCCCAATGTTGAAATCCTGACTCCCCAAGTTGATCGTATTGGAGGTAGGCCTCTGAGAGATGCTTAGGTCATGAGGGTGGAATGCTCATGAATGGAATCAGTGCCTTATAAAAGAGGTCCAGAATAATACCCAGTCCCTTCTACCATGGGAAGACACAGCAAGAGACCCCATCCATGAATCAGGAAGACATCCCTCAATAACCACCTCACAAAATCTGCTGGCACCATGACCTTGGGCTCCCCAGCTTCCAGAACTATGAGAAATAAATGTTTTTTATAAACTACTCAATCTATGACATTTTGCCCACTCAGAAGCCATTCTAAACAGGAAGGGTAGACACCTGGACAGAGCTGAATCTCTCCTGGCCAGTCTAGATGGTTCCCCCTCGCTGCGTCTGGGGAGACACTTAAGAGATTGGGATCAGGCATAGAAGCTCAGACATGCTATTTATCTGTAGATGGCAGAAAGGCAGAATAGAAAGAAGGAAAGGATGGGGTTGCAGAAAAAATGGAAGATGGAAGAAAGGAAATTAAGAAGGAAGGGTGGATATTTTTCAAGCACCTACTATGTGCCTGGCACCAAACTACCTCCTTTACACACATTATTAACTACTGTCATATTTAATTGCTGCTCCAAACCACCCTGTGAGAAAGGTTTCATTGACTCCACTTTATAGATAAGAAACTGAAACTCAGAAAATTAAGTAACTCGCTGAAGGTCAAAGCCCTAGTAAACAGGGATTCAATCCAAAATCTGAAGACTCAGAAGCCAGTGCTTTTTCTAGACAGCCTGGATAAAAATAACTGCCATTTATTAAGAACCCACTACTTGCCAAGTCCTAGGAAAGCTCTTTACAAACACAGTGTCACACTGAGATTCTCACAAAGCAGATGTTCCCGGCAGAGCGGCCCCTGCCCAGGTGCTTGTCTTGCACAGGAGGCAAGAGGCAGCGTGACCATACCATCCAGCATCCAAAGCGGAGCCATGCTAAGCATGGCCAGGTGCATTATTAATAACTGCAATGAGCACCAAGTACAAATGTCTCATGTGTCACCCTAGCTGTAGCCCGCCTTCCAACCACCCACCCAGCGCCCAGAGCAAATATGTTCAAAGAATTGGAATCCAACTTTACTGTAGGATCCTTGAGTCCTCTTCACTCTCCCCAACAAAGGGTCACTGGGCTACTTGGGCCACTTCAGGGTTTCACAGACAATGATCACACTGTCCACTAGGGAATGTAAAAGAAATTAGAGCAATGCATTTTTATTATTTGGCTTTTTGTAAAACCAATACTATCCATTTGAAGAATTAGGGCCTGTGCCTTGAGAACATGTCTTTCTTGCTTTCTTAAAGTTTAAAAATATTCTTTTTTCGGATTACATGAAGGCTATGACAAATTGAAGTTTGACTTTTAATGCCTTCAGTGGACAAAATTAAAAGGTGACGACTTTACGATGTTAGTTTGGTTGGCTTTTTTGTTTTTTTAAACCATTTTTTAGTATACAGATCAGTGTTTCTTTTTTTAAGATTTTATTTATTTATTCATGAGAGACACAGAGAGAAAGAGACATAGACAGAGGGAGAAGCAGGCTCCCTACAGGGACCCTGATGCAGAACTCACTCCCAGGACCCAGGGATCATGCCCTGAGCCAAAGGCAGATGCTCAACCACTGAGCCACCCAGGCGCTCCCAGGTCAGTGGTATTAAGTACATTCACACTGTTCTGCAACCTTCACCACTATGAATGTACAGAACTTTTCCATCATCTCAAGCTGAAACTTTGTTTACATTAAACAATGACTCCCCCACCCTCAGCCCTTGGTAACCTCATTCTACCTTCTGTCACTAAGAATTTGTCTACTGTAAATACTGCTAGAAGTATAATCAAATAGTATTTGTTCTTTTGTATTGGTTTATTTCATTTGACCTAATTTCCTCAAGTTTCATTCATGTTTTAGCATGTGTTGGAATTCCCCATCTTTTCAAGACTGAATAATATTACCCTGTATGTATATGCCACATTTTGTTTATCCATTCATCTATTGATGGTGCTTGGTTTAATTTTACATGTCACCATAATCCAAAAACCTAGCACCACTGATCCTGTGTGTGCACATGCTTAAGTGATGGGGTACTCACTCCCTATCCTCCCCAGGACTTTATCCTATGGTTTCTATTTAATCCTGGATGACAAGAAAAGGGCAGACTTAACTGAGGAAGAACATGGTAATATGATGAAGAATGATTTTTCAGGCCTGGGAAGCCTCCCTACACTTCAAGATTTGATTCTCTTCTCTGGGGTTCTAGAAACCCATTGTTCAACATACCTGGGAATGACCAGACCCTAGAAAAGACAATCCATCCACCTACATCCATGGCCACCGTCTTTGTTCATTCCCTCACTTGCTGAGATATACCCTGAACTCAGATACTCCGACCAAAAACTCCGGAGTTAACTCCAACTCCTCTCTTTCTTTTACTCCCCATATCCAAGCATCAGCAAATCTTGTCATCAGCCACTTCAGAATACAACTCAACCCAACCTTCTTTCACTGCACTACTACCACCCTAGCCCAAGCCACTATATCTTGTGCCAGGGCTATGGCAACAGTGCCCTAAATGATCTATCTCCTGGTATGAGATTTCCTTCTTACAATCCTTCTTCTCCCCAGAGCCAGAATGTCCCTCTAAAATGTAAATGTAGTCGTGTGAGTTTCCTAGAATATGGCAGAAACTTGCTTGGGTTAACACAATAAAAGTGATGGATGAGTTCTTTTTAAAACCTATTCCAGAAATAAACCCACAACTATATGATCAATTAAAATTTGACAAAGCAGGAAAAAATTTCCAATGAGAAAAAGACAGCGTCTTCAACAAATAGGGTTGGAAAAACTAGACAGCAACATGCAAAAGAGAAACTAGACCACTTTCTTACACCAGACACAACAATAAATTCAAAATGGCTTAAATGCCTAAATATAAGACCTGAAACCATGAAAATCCTCGAAGAGAACACAGCCAGTAACTTCTTTGACATCAGCCGAAAAAAACTTTTTTCTAGATATGTTTCCTGAGGCACGGAAAACTGAAGCAAAAATAAACTATTGGGACTACATCAAAATAAAAGTCTTCTGTGTGGCTAAGGAAACAATCCACAAAACTAAAAAGAAACCTACAGAAGGGGAGAAGATATTTGCAAATCATATATCTGATTAAAGTTTAGTATCCAAAATATATAAAGAACTTACACAACTCAATACCCCCCAAAAAAGACAAATAATCTGACTTAAAATGGGCAGAACACATGAACAGATGTTTCTCCAAAGAAGACATCCAGGTGGCCAACAGACCAATGAAAAGATGTTCATCATCACTTAACTACGGGGAACTGCAAATCAAAACTACAATGAATATTACCTCACATCTGTCAGAATGGCTAAAGTCAACAACACAAGAAAGGATGTTAGCATCCAAGAAAGGTGTTAGCAAGGATGCCGAGAAAGGGCAACCCTCTTACACTGTTAGTGGGAATGCAAGCTGGTACAACCACTCTGGAAATCAGTATGGAGATTTTTCAAAAAGTTAAAAACAGAACTCCCTATAATCCAGCAATTGCACTACTGGGTATTCAGCCAAAGAATACAAAAACACTAATTCAAAGGGATACATGCACCCCTATGTTTATAGCAATATTATCTACAATAGCCAAGACATGGAATCAGCCCAAGTGTCCATCAACTAATGAATGGATAAAGAAAATGTGGTATATATATATATATATATATATATATATATGTGTATATATATATATATATATATACACATACATATATACATGTGTATATATATACATATAGTATATATATACTATACACAGGCATAGTATACTATATATATGAATATTACTTAGCCATAAAAAGAATGAAATCTTGCTATTTGCAACAACATGGATGGAGCCAGAGAGTATTATGCTAAGTGAAATAAGTCAGTCAGGGAAAGACAAATACCATATGATTTCACTCATGTGGAATTTAAGAAACTAAACAAATGAGCAAAGGGAAAAAGAAAGAGTGAGAGAAATCAAGAAACAGACTCTTAGAGAACAAATTGATGATTATCAGAGGGAAGATGAATGGGAGAAATGGGTTAAAAAATTTTATAATTAATAAATGCCTGAGCTAATAGAACAGAAAAGGTAATCTCTTAAAGACCAGAAACAACAAGGAAGCTTGAATCCATAGCGGTGAGCAAACAGTGGGGTTGACGTGTGCCTGAGGCATGCATGATCCCCAGGCAGAAAGGAAGTCATAATGGATCTTATACAAAGGGGTAGGAGAAGGTATGGTGGGGAACAAGAGACAAGGCCTGGGACCCTAGCAAGGTGGGAGGTTAAATTGGAGATTCCCATTAAAAAGTATCCTCAAAAATGGCAACCTCTAAGTCAATGTAAATGGTAGGGTAACTGGGTGACAGGCATTAAGGAGGCCACATGATGAAATGAGCACTGGGTGTTATACCACATGTTGGCAAATTAAATTTAAATTAAAAAATAAACATAAAATAGGACAGGTTCTTGCAAAAATAATAATAAAATGGCAACCTTGGTGGATGAATAAAGAACCAAGACTCACTCCACAGAGCAAAACTTGCTGGTCTAGGCTTCAGCTCTGAATGAAGTCTACACAAAGAAAAAGAAAAGACTATTTCCTAGAAACACCTAACCACAAATCCAAATTCAGTGTTTGGGGTCATTATTTACATCTCCTATGTGGCCTAAAACAATCTAAATAGACCTAGGACCTAGTAAAAATACTGCAAGTATTCCCTGGAGGTGTACATTTTAAAGCTAAGCCTCAAAGACTTACCACAATATTGTTCCAGGGATAAGCTCACAATTGAGAATCATAAGCACACAAATAAACAAATCCTCCTAAGCGAGAGGAAGCAGGATCAACAAAGTATGGCATCAACCTTATAAACTCTGCACATATTGGAATTGACAGATACAACATGTAAATCAATCATGCTTAATGCAGGTAAGGAAATAACAGAAAGAACCGAACACACAATAAAGGTATTAGAAACCAAGTAGGCATTTTTGAAAAAGAACCGAATAGAACTTCTAGAAGCAAGAAGGGATAATAATAAAATTAGAAGCCAGTGGACTACTTAAACAAAATATTGACACATCTAAAGGGAAAATTAGTGAAAACAAATCTAAAGAAATTAACCAGGCTGCATTTCCAAGAGAAACAAACAGACATGGTAGATAGAATGAGGGGTCTAACATGTGTCTAATTTGGTGGCCAGAAGAAGCAGTGAAAGAGATTAAGGAAGCAGTTGTACTTGAGCACATCAACCCCTTGCTCAAAATCTTCAATAATGTCTCTCATTTGTGGGGAAATTACAAAGTTCCTATCATGGCCTACAAAGTCAAGCATGATCTAGATCCCAACTACTTCTCCAGCCTCACCATCTGCTCTAGAATCTACCAAGCATGTTCCACACCAGGGCTTCTTCTGGGAGCATCCTTCCCCCAGGACCCTGCATGTCTTACTTCCTTGCTTCATTCTGATTGATTCAGCTGTAAGGCCACCTGTGACCACCCAATCTAACATTGTTCTCCATCCTGACCCCTGCCCTGCTTTATTTTGCTTCTTAGCGTGTATCATTACCTAACATTATATTATACTTTTATTAGCTTATTTTGTATTGTTTCTCCTCCTCCCAATATATAGACAGATACCTGAATAGATACTGAATATTTTTTGAAAGAATGAATTAATGAGTGAGTGAATGAATGAAACGTGTACATGCCTGTTGCAAGGTCAGTGCTGCAGGGGATGGAGATAGATGAGACAGAGATTTTGGATTGCCTCCTATTATCTACCCTTCCTTTCTCCCTTAATAACACAATCTTGATTTTTTTAGGGGAAGCAGTGGAACCAGCTAAAAACCTCCATTTCCCAGGTATCCTTATAGAGAGAGATGATTATTTGGCTATATTCTGGCCTCTTGTAGGATAGGAATTTTTTGTTTTCTCTTGCTTCCAGGAAAATATCTAAAGAGGATGAGTAGACTTAGTTGGAGGACTTTAGTTGAAGGATGAGTAGCTTTAGTTGGGATTTCTTTCTTCCTTCTCTTTCTTGCTATCTGGATAGTGGACATAAGGGCTGGGACTGCCATGGCCATTTTACAACCATAAGTCAATCTTAAGGATGGGAGCCATGAGCTAAGGATGGTAAAATAAACAGATAAAAGGAAACTAGGACATCAGTGATATCATGCACCTGTCATTCTAGGCGTATCTTCTTACCTCACTGACTTCTTTCAGTTACTACCCGCTGAACTTAACCGATACTCTAAGTACAATTGAGTCTGTGACTCCAGGAATGTACCACCAACAATGGATTTCAGACACACTCAGTGACCCCCAGGGCAAGAGGCTGACCAGAGTCAAGTGTTTTGCCCAGTGTGGGATTTGGTGGGCAGAAGGAGAGCACTGGTATCTCCCCAAGGAAGGATTGGGTCATCAGCTTGGCTTTCACACTCCCAAATTATTGGGTTAGGCAAGGACTGGCAGTGTGAGGGGTCAAACCACAGCAACTTCTACTCCTTCTGGAGTGATCCAGTGGGGGAAATGTCACAGATGCTCGTGAGGTGTCACCAGTCAATCATCAAGCATTATCTCAGCCTCACGTCTGTGCCAGCATGGTGCCAGGAGCTGTGTGGACTGTGTGGGGAGGCACAGTGAGGACAAAAATGTGGCTCCTGTCCTCAAAGAGCTTACACTCACAGGTTCTCACAAACAACCTTGGTTTCCTGGCCTCATATTTCCATGTGGAGGGATCTTATCCAGCGTAACACTTCCTGCCTCATTTCCCCACAAGGCTCACTCCTCAAGAGAGGTGGAGCCACTAATCTGATCAATGAATTTGAGAAAAGAAATAGATAAGCACTTCCAGGTTCTCTCTCTTTAGGATTTGCCTTAAAGTCCACCAGTAGGATCATGAGAGGGAACCCTGAGATGTCCAGAGTATACATTGATTGGGTGATCAAGTCTGTGTAACTCTGGGAAGCAGCATATGAATTTCATTCATTATGATCACATACCTATGCCACATCTTTCAAGCTCACTTTTATCTGTAGAAAATCCATATTTTTATCTCCATCTGTCTTTTGGTTCTGTGTTCAGAGATCAAGAAGTGAAGAAATAAGTTATTTGGGGCTCCTCGGGATAATTAAGGCTGACAGCTGTTATGAATGACCCCCAAATCTCACCATCTTACCACTACAAAGTGATATTTCTCATTTCACAAAGTACAATGACGGTGTTTCTGGTCAAGTGACTCTGCCATACAAGGGGAACTTGGGGACCCGGTTTGCTTCCATATTGTGTTGCCACCATTATGTGTCTTCCAAGTCAACCCGGAATCTTCCAGCCCTGAGAGATGAGGAAAGCCTGGAAGATCAATGCTGCAGGATGTTTTCTAGTGTAAACAGCGAAGCCTGGAAATGTCATAGATCACTTCCACCTACGCTCCATGAGGCAAAATAAGTCATATGGCAACCCTTAGATGTGAAAGAGGGTGGGAAGTGTGGCTTATTCATGTGCCAGAGAGGAGAGGGAACTGGATGTCAGTGAACTTTAACATTCTCCACCACACCCCAACATGGTCTAATCCCTTCATCATGAAGATGATGATTTTTCTAATCAAAACATGGGACTAAGTAGCCTAAAGCACACAGCCATTTAGCAACAGGGCTGGGAAGGAAACTAGGAACGCAAAATGGTGTGGGGGTGGGTAGGGGGGGTGGTGAGACTGGGGGCCTGAACTCAGGTGAGACATCTGCCCTGCTTCAGAGAGTAGTGAGCTCCATGTCACTTGGAGAGAGGCAAGCAGAGACCAATCACTTGGTGAAGATATGAAGAATCATTTGTTAGCAGACGACTACCGCAATTCCCACACTTTTTACTCTCAAGGGACCCTTTCATAATTTTTCCCTTTGGACTTCATGTTTTGAAAGATTTCGTCTAACAAACAAACTGCACTTGTTGAGCAATAACAAATACATTTCCCCACTTCTTCATCAAGGTTGTGAGTGTGCATGCGCATGTGTGTGTGTATGTGTATGTGTGTGACCTCCAATCAGATATGCTCACTTTGGGACCCATGACTATCATGTGTTTGGTCTGCTAATCATATTCCCAAAATGCCTAGGATGTAATCAACAGCCAATCTAAGCATCTGACATCCCTCATTCATGATTTAATTGCAGCCAAAACAGAGAAACTAAGAGTTTGGTTACCCCTGTCATGGGGTGAATTAACAACTTAAAAAGACTGTATTTAAAAGGGCTCCCAGACCCATGGTACTTCTTAGGCCTTGGATGACTCACTTGCTTCTTCACTGCAACCCCTTTGTGGCCCCAAACAGAAAATGTCGAGGTGCCTTTTGTCCCCTCACTGAGTAGGAACATTCTCAAGGACAGGGACCCCATCTTTGTATGTCCATTGCCTGGCTGGGTGCCAAGTAGTTGCTCAATAGTTATCCATAAAAAATAAAATCTAGAGGGGCACCTGGGTGGCTCAGGGGTTGACTGCCTGCCTTCCGCTCAGGGCATGATCCCAGGGTCCTAGGATTGAGTCCCACATCACGTTCCCTGCAGGGAGCCTGCTTCTCCCTCTGCCTATGTCTCTGTCTCTGTCTCTCTCTCTGTGCCTCTCATGAGTAAATAAATAAAACCTTTTTAAAAAGAAGAGAAAAGAAAAGAAAAAAGAAAAGAAAATCTGTGAATGAAGACATTGACCTCCATTTTTAGCTTTAAGGTAAGACTGGGAGATCAGAAGAAAACCTGAAGCCTCTGAACTTGGCAGTTGCCATGATCAGAAGGCAAAGCCAAAGGTCAAATATTAGGTGGAAGTCTACCACTCTCCAGCAAAAAGTCCTCACTGTGTATCCTTCTAGGGTGGAGATCCTGGAGAACATCATCTCTGCCAACCCTTTGTACACACGGAGTCCCTTCCGGGACCTGCTGCATCGTAGACCCTTCAAAGAGACTACAGGGCCTCTCTCTGGTACCAGCTTCCTTCTGCATCCCCTGCTTTCTGCCCATGCCACTGTCAACGCTCCCAACTGCCTTGCTCATATCCAGGCCTGGCCCAAATTCTCAGGACTGCCCTGCATATGGAGTAATTAATTATGGGCATGCCTGAAATCATACAGTCACCATAGAGCTCATGAAATTCCTACATTGGAGCTCAAAATTAGCTTTCTGGTAACATGTCCCTGAATGTGTATGATGGCTGTGTCCTATACCTTTCTTTCTTAGACTCCACCTTGTTCCACCACCCAGACCTGAGTGGGGTGTGAGCTGGTGGCTTCTCCTCTGCACTCCTTCAGGCCTGGTGCTCATGTTCTTGGTAGCAGCGAGTGGTTCCCAACCCCACCCCAGCCCCAGCACCATCCCCAGAGCCACTGAGTACAGAGCACCTCCCACAAGAGGGAAGAAGAGGGCAGCAGGGTCATGGCAGGTGTCCTCACCCCTCGCCCTGTTCCTGTTCTTCAAAAGACTTATCCCAGTCTATGTAAACATATATGCATGTGTGAATAATTGTTTATCTTCCATCTCCACACTAGACTGTAAGCAGGGATCATGTGTGTTGCCACTGCTGCATCCCCAGTACCCAGCACCACACTTACATCCTAGGAACTGTTACATACATGCAACAAGTGAATGAAGGAGCAAGTTCACTGCTAGTGAACTCTGCTCAGTTCACTAAAGGATAGCTTAGATCCTTTCCCCCTTCTTGCTTCGCTCCATGGAAGCTGTGACCCACTGGAACAAATATTCCCCTGGATGTGAAGAGACCCAGTTTTACAGTCCAGCTGGGCCTTTGTTGTGTGATCTTGGGTATGTCACCAATCTTCAATAGGCCACATACTCCTCCTGTGAACAAGCAAAGGGGGTGATGTAGTTGTTTACAAACTGATCTTTCCAGAACCCCGGGTTCTGTAACAACCTCTCAAGGGCCACTGCCCAGAGATGGAAGGGCAAGGAGGTGGGGACCCAGGCCCCAGCCTTCTTTCTACCCAGAAGCTCTGCTTTTAGCTGGGAAATCTTTGTCCTGGAGTCAGCAATAATGCTAGGATTTGAACGAAGTAGTCTGGCTCTGGCACCCGAGCTCTTAATCACAGGTCTACACACTGGTGCCTTAACACAGAATGAAAGCAAAAATTCAAAGCGGTACAAGGTGTCTCAAATAGTATTTGGAATATAGCAGGTGTTTAAAATAAAAATACCTGTAAGTTGAATGCATAAAGTTAAGAACGAATGATTCAATGTGAAAGTATAGGAGGGTTTGTGGAAGAGGTGATTTTTTCTGAAAGATTTTATTTATTTATTCATGAATGACACGGGGAGAGAGAGGGAGGCAGAGACAGAGGCAGAGACATAGGCAGAGGGAGAAGCAGGCTCCATGCAGGCTCCATGCAGGGAGCCCAACGTGGGACACGATCCTGGGACTCCAGGATCACGCCCTGAGCTGAAGGCAGACGCTCAACCGCTGAGCCACCCAGGCGTCTCAAGGAGTGATATTTAAAGTAAGTCTGGAAGGATGTGTAGAAGTTTCCCCAGATGGGAAGGTGGGACCTCCATTCTGGACAGAGGCCATAGCAAAGGCAGGATGGGGGGAAGGTTCAGGAAAGTCAAAGAGGTTCTGATTGCCCAGAGAATAGCTCCCAATCATTCCTGTGTCTTTATTCCAAAACCTGAAGATCCTAAACCCCAGTGTCCAAGAGCAGCATTGCCAAGAGGCAGGAAGAAAATATCGGCCCCTTTAGTTTTTTGCAGCCAGGCCTTGTTCCCACCACATACCACATAACACCCAAAATTTAGAAGAGGTTCAGACACTGGGCAGTTGAAATGCCCTATGCTCTCTGCAAAGGCAAAGTGGAAAATTCAGGAATGGAACTCAGTGTCAGTGCTCTGTGTGATTCCTTTCTACAGTCACTGTTCCTATAACCTTTCTATGAGGTTATTTTTTTACCTTTTTTTTTTAACTATTCCATTTCTAGGAATTCGCCCTACAGATAAACTCAAACATGAAAACAAATAGACACACAAGAACATTCACTGTAGTACATGTTGTAATAGTAAAAATCAACAAATGAAAGTTAAAAACAAATGAAAGTTCCATTTATAAGCATAAGTTAAACTCAATATGGTATAATTCCTACATTTGAACATTATGGGGCTACTTTAAAAGAGTAGACCAGTTTTGTTGATTTGGAAAGACACCCACGATAAACTAAGTGTGAAAAATCAAGATGTCAAACAATGTTATAGTATGCTACCCTGTGTGGTGTTTCTGAGACTATGCAGTTATAGATTTTACACGTGGAAAACTGGAGTAGTGATATGTAGAAATTATTGAAGGTGATTACCTCTGGGAAACAGAATTAAGAGTCTAAAGTGAAAAAAAATTATTTTTTCCTTTGTGTATCCTTGGCTTTTACATTTTTACCATGTGTATTATTTCCATAGCGAAAATTAATGTGCAGGTCTATTCACTTGTAAATTAACTCTGTTAATTAATTTTAATAGAACATGTGCCATGTATACAAAGTCCATTTATAAATTCACTCAATTAACATTGAATAAGGGTTTATTATGCCCCCAAGCAAGTGCTAGCTCTTGGGATTATGTGTATCCACAAAAGAAAATTAAGACAGAGATCCTGCCTTCTTGTAGCTCATCGTCAAGAGGGGGAGCCAGTCAAATAAATTTATAGCAAGAAAAAATTAGCGTCATAAGTGAGAAAAGCCCTGAAAACTATGGGACCATAGAATATGATACCTGACATAGATGGTATGTTGAGGAAGGCTTTCTTAAGGAGGTGCTATGTGCAGGGACTTTTGAGAGATGAATAGAATAGATTTAAAAGGAAGATGAAAAGGGAAAAAGCTTTTCAGGAATAAAGAACAAAATCCATCCAGCACACTGGACAATATGGTCAGATGGGTAGGTAGATTTTTTTTTTAAGATTTATTTATTTATTTCAAGGGGAGGGAGGAGCAGAGGGAGAGAGAGAATCTTAAGCAGACTCCCCACTGAGCGCAGGGCCCAACTCAGGGCTCAATCCCACCACCTTGAGATCATGACTTGAGCTGAAATCAAGAGTCAGATGCTCAACTGACTGAGCCACCCAGGTGCCCCAGGATGGGTACGTAGTTTTAATCACAACAAACACATACATTGAATACTTAGAATTTAAAGATGCTCTTGTAATGGAATAGTATACAACCACTAAAAAGAAAAGGTTGGAATCAAGAGTCAGTTGGGCAGTGTTTAGGAATGTAGGCTTTGGATATTAGATATTAGATATTAGATATTAGATATTAGATATTGGGTTTAGATACTAGATCTGGTTCAGATCCTGGCTCTACCGCTTGTAAGCTATGTCATGTTCCTTAACTTCTCTCTGTCTAATTTCCTTCCCATAAAAAGAAAATAATGACAATATGTTCCTCACAGGATTCTAGAGAGTAGTCGAATAAAGTGATATGTATAATATTCCTACCCCAGTGCCTGCCACAAACTTAGCACTGTATTCAGTAAGTAACAGTCATACTCCCATGGATTGATATCAAGCTTATATTAAAGTGTGGAGGGTGGGGGTGAGGGGGGAAGCCTGGGTGGCTCAGCAGTTGAGTGTCCGCCTTCAGCTCAGGGCGTGATCCTGGGGTCCTGGGATTGAGTCCCACTTCGGGCTCCCTGCAAGGAGCCTGCTTCTCCCTCTGCCTGTGTCTCTGCCTCTCTGTGTGTGTGTGTGTCTTTCATGAATAAATAAATAAAATATTTTAATAAATAAATAAATAAAAATGAAGTGCAGGGGGGAGGAGGCAAATGGCCTTTTATCTTTATGATATTATCTCATTTCAGCAGGTATTTTTCTACCGTGCTCACTAAAATGTGCCCTTCGGTATATAGACAACATCCAATAAATGGCTGTTGAAAGAATTAATTCCTGTAAAAAAAAAAAATGTGTATGGCCTTTGCTAACATATACAGAGAAAAAGAAACTCAAAAGATACATACCAAACTACTAATAGGTGTTATCTCCGGAATGGCAGGATTATGAAGGATTCACCCTCCTTAAATCCTACTTTCCTGTAACAAATATTTTTACAAGGAGCCTGATACCTTGGAAAAAGCAAGTAAAAGCAATAGTAGTGACAGACATTGTCCCTGCGCAGGGTTTTGGAAAATTAGCAAACATGACTAAATTAAGGGCTTGCAAAACACTTGTAATTGGGGGTCAGAGCCCTGCCACCATGTGAGGAGGCCCGAGCCAGTCCGCCGAGTGATGAGAGACAGGAAGTCCACTCCCACAACCAGCCAACAGCCACCCAACCACCAGACATGTGAGTGAAGCCATCTGACACCAGACAGCCCCCTCTGACCGCAGACACGTGAACCAGCACAGGCAGCCAAGATCAGCCAAGCTCAGCCTAGCCCAGAGAAGCACCTGGCACAATGACGACCTAAATAGATAGCTGTTATTTCGAGGCCACTGATTTCTGGGGTGACTTGCGGTCTGCCACAGAACAACAGGTAACCAACATAAATTATTTTAGTCACATGGCTTCTAAACAAAGTGATCAACTGTATATGATTTTTCAAATGGGGGAAAAAATAAATAAAAAACGTGCAGCAAAATCACCACCAAGTATTTGCAAAGGACCCTTTGGGTTAAATGAAACTGTATCATATTGGGGGCTGCCTTTTGAAAAGGACAACAGACACGAGAATATAGTAATATAGTAATAGTTTATATATTATGTAAGGATATATAATATTCTTTTTTTAATTTTTTAAGATATATAATATTCTTACACATAATATTTTTTTGAAGATTTTATTTATTTATTCATAAGAGAGAGGCAGAGATATAGGCAGAGGGAAAAGCAGGCTCCTTGCAGGGAGCCTGCTGTGGAACTCGATCCCGGGATGCCAGGATCACGCCCTGAGCCACACCCAGGCATCCCCATAATATTTTTGTATTATATTCTCACATATAGTATTTTTACATATTATATAAGATTATAATGCATTAAGGGCCCTAGCTTTCTGATCATAAGAAGAACCAACGCTCACCCTGGCATAATATATATTTGGCTTCCTTTTGAGATGATACAATAGGTAATAAAGTGACTGATTAAATTTCATGGAATAGGGGCAGCCCTGGTGGTGCAGTGGTTTAGTGCCGCCTTCAGCCCAGGGCCTGATCCTAGAGATCCAGGATTGAATCCCATGTCAGGCTCCCTGCATGGAGCCTGCTTATCCCTCTGCCTGTGTCTCTGCCTCTCTCTCTGTGTCTCTATGAATAAATAAATAAAAAATCTTAAAAAAAAAAAAGAAAGTAACTTTTAAAAAATAAAATAAAATAATTTCATGGAATATCTATATATCTTCATGATGAAGTCATTTCTTAAAAATTACCCTGAACCTTTTCCTTTGGACATTCCTGAAGCATAAAGAGGCAGAGTCAACCCACTAGCAAGGACATACCTCTCGCGGCTGGGTTTCCCATTAACACACGCATCCCCACATTTGTTCCTCCCCGCACCTCTGAAGATAGGTATGACTATTCCGATGTGACAACTGAGAGAGTGAGGCCCAGAGAAGTTAAGCAACCTGCCCAAGTCCACACAGCAAATAGCTGATAGTGCTAGCCTCAGGGCCAGGTCTTCTACATCCAGATCTCTCATTTTCATTACTTCACCACACATGCTCTGAGATACTTTGGTGTCATTGGGGAAGTGAGATGAGTTTACCCCGAGCATCCAATAATCAATTGATAACATTCACGTAGTGTTTGCTGAATGCCAGGTGTTACTCGAAGCACTTTATGTACATGAATTCATTTTATCCTCACAGGCCTAGAGGTAGGGACTCAGATTGCCTGCATTTTACTAATGAAGGAACTAAGATATATAGAGATGAACTGAGGTGACCGAGATCACATAGCAAATAAGAGACAGAGCCAGGATTCCAACCCGGGAAATGTAGTTCAGTAATCAAGACTCCCAAGCCAGTAAGCTGCTGCACCGCAACTCCTGTCCTGGTTTGCCTGGGACTGAGATGTTTGCATGGATGCTGGACTTTCAGTGCTAAAACAGGACAGTTCCAGGCAAACCAGGACAGAGGAACACCTTGTCTGGAACAGAGATTATGAATCAGCAGGTCCCAAGCCACCTCGCACCCATTCTGTTTGAACCACGCAGTATTTTGAAGAAAAATAGAGCCAACATCTAAAAATCTGAAGGCATCACATCAACAGCTGTACTGGGGGAGAGATCTGGCCCTAGGGGTGCGCCTTTAGGCAGGGGAACAATCAGGTGTTGCTAGGTAGCCACTGGGCCCTGTTGTCCTGGCAAGAGCCAACCTCGACCCTCTAGGCCCCACTATACACGTGCAGTGTCACATGCACTGATCTCAGCCAGCTGGGCCCATTTCTGCGCCTGACTAGACATTTGAGTGTGGGACCCGGCTTCACGGCATCACCCTGATGCGCTAGGTCAGGGCTTCCGCACCTTCAAATCACCTGGGGGGCGGGGCCTGTGAAGGTGCCCCCAATACCTCAACCTAATAGAATCAGAACTTCTGGGAGTGGGTCCCAGCAGAATTCTTTAAAACTCCCAGGATTCCACTGTGCAGCCAGGTTGGCACACACCCCAAGATTCAACGTGCACATGAATCATCAGGACACCTTGTTAAGATGCAGGTTCTGATTCAAGAGGTCAGGGTAGGGCCCGAGAGTCTGCATTTCTACCAAGCTCCAAAATGATGGGAATGAAAAAAAAAATGATGGGAATGGTGCATTTTCGGGGACCACACATTGAGAGGCAAGGGACCAAAAGACAGCACCTCCTTAGCTCTGCGTTCTTCCCACCTGAGCAGGCCGGTCTCCCCAGCTCCCGTCTCCTGGAGCCTCATCAGTGCTTTGGGCAGCAAGGACCAGAGAGGGGCAGTGAGCAGCCCAAGGCGACCCAGAGCTTCTCGAACCACCCAGAGCCCTGATCTCTGTTGTTTCCTGCCACACGGGGCTACGTCCTCCGCCAGGTGACTTCACCCAGCCATCCAATCACAGCACCTGCTAGCTCACTTTGCAAGGAGAAGCTAGGGCGCAGCTCCCCATGGAGAAGTCAGCTCTGGCCAAATCTGCTCCTGGATGCATGCAGGTGTCAGTCCTGGGTGGAAGGGGGCCCGGGGGAAGGTCAGGTACCCAGCATGCATGCCCGAGAGAACAGGGGCTGATGGAAAGGGGAGAGCATGCTGAGGAGCTGGAGCCCAGGACGGCCACCTCCCCTGGCCCAAATGAGGACACCCCATGGTGCCTGAGTCAGAGGACCTGTGAGCTCAGCCCCTGGGGCTGCTGGGCTGGGAGGGTGAGTCAGAGGGTGTGTAGTGGAGTGAACTTCTCTCTGGCCAAATATGGGGCTCTGCTCTGCTTCGTCTTGCCATTCGGGCTGCCAGAGGCCAAAGGCTGGGTCTGCTCCGCATGACAGCAAGGTTCCTGATGAGGAGGAGAAGCTTTCCACGCTCTCCGACCCCTCTCCCCCTCCCTGCCCAGCGGCTGGCACTTGGCTCTGTCCTCTCCGAGGACCTGGTCAACTCCTGGCCTGCACATCTGCTCGCCCCACATCACTATACGAAGCATAAAATAGAGAAGTAATAACACATTTTGAAACGGTGGTTTTGCGGTAACAAGGTCCTGCTCTGCTATCCTGGATTCACAGGGCTGCAGGCCTCGGGGAGATGGGGAGAGAAGAGACCACGTCTTACCTTTCCAGATGCCCCCCTCGTTCCACACACAAAGCCTGGGACGGGGTCAGCACGATCAACTATTGGTGAAAGAAAATTAATGACCACGCGCCTTCTGTGTACGTGGGTGTCACTCCCGGCCACTAATTCCTCCAGGAAATAATAATTTGCATAGATTGCCCTATATGCCAGGCATGGTGCTCAAACTCTTCTCCCAGGAGCTTATTAATTATGAATATTAATTCATTTCATGCCTCCAGCAATTATATGAAGAACGTACTGCGTTCACCCTCATTTTACAAGTGAGGAACCTAAGGCCCAGAGATGTTCAGAAACTCACCCGAGGTCATCCAGCCCTAAAGTTGTAGAATCAGGATTCTTACCCCAATGGCGTGGCCTCAAATTCTGTGCTCTGAATGGTTTTCCTTTCGTGTCTGGTCTCTGATGCCCAGCACAGAGCCTGGCACAGGACATGCAATAACAACTGTGTGTTGACTGAATGAATGGAATAATTGATTTGTTAAGTACTGTGCGTGTGTGTGTGTATGTGTGTGTGTGCGTGTCTCCCATCAGACACTGAATGTCTCAAAGTATTGGGCGTGGGTCTTGCCAAGGCCTTCCCATGTATTTAATAAATGGCTTCAGGGAGAACGCATTGAAGAATGGATGTTTCTAAATGCCCACATGCTTGGTTTGTGATCGGAGCACCCAGGCAGCTGACTGAGGTTTTCAGGGTTGACTCAGATGTCCAGGAAGAGACTCAGATGTCCATGGCCAAGAGTCGGGGCCAGTTTCACGGCCATGTGACTTGTACAGTGGCACAGGGTCCCGTGCTCAGTAAGTTCCCTCCACTTGTTCAATGTTCTACAGTCACCATCTTGAAGTTCTGAATTTTTGAACAAAGGGGCTTCCTGGTTTTAGTTTACACTGGGCCCCACAAATCACGTAGCCTGTCCTCACAGGGGTGACTAAAGCCCATGAAGATGCCTATAGGAAAGGAGAGGTAAGGAAAGTGTCTTCAGGAGCAGTGTGTCCCTGGCCTCCAGGAGCCAAGCTTTGGTGGTGGTGAGCATCTTGGTGGTGGGGCACCGGCTCAGGAATTCCAGCCCTGGCACGCCTCCTGAAGGGGCCCTGAACCTCATCAGCCCTCCCTAAGAGCTTCTCCCGGAGACACCCTTGGTCGCCAGACTCCAACAGCTTCGAACACACAGGCCAGCTTCTCCAGCCTTGACCCATTTCAGCCTCAGGGTTGCTAGTGCCAGCACGTGTGGTCACAAGCTAAGCACCGGATGAAGCCCTCCCTCGTCTTCATTTGCTGCTCACAACCACCACCTTGTGGGACGGGTTTTGGGTTCTTTTACCCCATTTTAAGCATCCGAGTTAACAAGAGGCATGATCAAGCGTAAATAAATCATTCCAAGTCTCTTGTTCTTAACCAACGGCCCCTACTACCCCCCTCACTGTTTGGGGTAGCTGTCTTTCTCTCTTCCTCCCTCCAAATCCTGTCTTCCCCCCTCCTCCCTCCCTTCAACTGTGTAGCTGGGGAAGCAATAGAACCAAGATTCCAACCCAGACAGTCCGCCTCAGATTCCTGCTCCTAAACATATTTGATATATTTGCTCTCCTTGCTTGGACCTGGTTTGGAGGTCTCAACTCACAGGAACATGGGTCTGGAAAGGACTTTCCCTCAGCTTCTTCATCTGTAAAATGGAAGCAATAAATAGACCCCACATCATAGATGTGCTGGATTAAACACAATGCAAGAGGTCAAAGTGTTTGTTAACAATCTACAGGCCCAAGCAGTTACTTCTATTAATCACTAGTAGTGAAACTAAGGCTTGTTAAACATGGTGCAGAGGAAACAAAGGTCATTAACTCCCAGCCCCTACGCTCCAGTCTGTTCCAAGGCCAGCCACACCCCGGCCAATCACCGGTCAGGAAAGAACTGAACAGGATGCATCCCCGTCAATCATCGGATTTCTTCTGCGCTGTCCTGCTATCCTGACTGTGTCACTTCTTAGCTGTGTGGTCTTGGGCAAATCACTTTACCTCTCTGAGCTTTGGGTTTCTCTTCTGCAAAGTGAGGTTGATGACGATAGTTGCGTGCAGCGTGGTTGTAGGGTGCCTGGTACGGTAGTCAGGAAGTGGTGGTTGGCCTTATTCTTAGAAAAGTTCTCATATACACGAGATTCCCTCTAAAGCACCATGCACCTGGTCAGCATCCGGCTTTTTGTGATGGTCAATTTTACGTGCCAAGTTGACTGGGCGAAGGGACACCCAAGAGCTGGTAAAATGTTACTGTGGGCATGTCTGTGACAGCGTTTCTCAGGGTAGCTTTTGAGTTGGTAGACTGAGTGAAGAAGGGGGTCCTCCCCAATGTAGGTGGGCCTCAGCCAATCTGCTGAGGACTCAAACAGAGCACGAGGCAGAGGAAGGGCAATTTTGCTCTCTTTGCTTATGCTGGGACATCTGTCTTCTCCTGCCTTGGATCTCAATGCCTGTGGCTTTCAAGACTTCAGAGTCAGACCATGATTTTCACCACTAACTTCCCTGGCTCTCAGATCTCTTAGAACTACCCCCCTTCCCCAGATTTCCTGGGTCCCAGTTCACAGATGACTGATTGTAGGACTTGTAGGACTTCTCAGCCTTCATATCATTTGAGCCAATCCCCTCATAACAAATTTTCTCTCTCTCTCTCTCTCTCTCTCTATATATATATATATATTATATATATATATATATATATATATATATATATATATATATATATATATATATTAATGGTTCTGTTTTTCTGGAGGACCCTGACTGGTATAACACTCATAGAACCTATTTTCTAGGTGCCATCTGCCCCCTGAAGATGTAGTGCATTCCTAGAGCATGGCTTGGCTCTCTACTGATAAGTCCTAAATAAGCTAACCTCGTAAATCTCTCAGCCTGTCCAGACCTAGATGAACCTACCACATTGCCCACAGCTCTTCCAGTGTCTTCCTCTCCCTTCCCTTCCTTTCCCTTCCCTTCTCATCAGGGTGGCTGGGCTGCTCTGGGTGTAACTGGGGGCCTTTTGACAACACTCCTGCCCCTACCAATCCTTCACCCCTAAAATCAAGTTGGAACTTTCTCTTCCAGTTTTCTCATCTTTGCAGAGAGGGGAAAGATTCCGGGTGTAACGAGGAGGGGCTGGATTACAGGATGTTGTGGGGAGTCCATTTAGAGTTGGACGTTCCCTATTCTTACCCTACTGTTTCCTGTAATCAAATTTTTCATAGGAAAAGAAAATGGTGCCCATCAGATACCCACATACCAGCTCTACACACACTAACTCCATGAGCTTCGGCAGGATGCATAGTGTCTGTAAAGCACACCTAACTGGGAACAGTCAGAGTGCCTATCTGGTAGGGCCACAGTGGTGGCTAAGTGAGATAATCCATGCCCAGAGTCTAGCACAGTGCCTGGCACATAGTAAATACACAATAAATGTAACTATTTTGTTGGTGGTCTTATTATATGGAATCAGTTCCAATTTGTGAAATGTACGTCACAGTTTTATTTGATCATAACAGTACTAACCTCACCTTTCATCATCATAGCAAAACTATGAGCATATTGATACCAGTCAGCTCATGGTGATATTTCATCAGGCCTCGGTGCTGTCCTGAGGGAGAGTGAGGAAGGGAGGGCCTGTTGCCCACTGAGTTTTTTTTAGTTCCTGTCAGTACTCTGTGTCTCTTAGCAAAAAATTTAAAAATTAAAATATTTACTCTCTAAGGGCACCTGGGTGGCTCAGTCAGTTAAGCATCTGCCTTCAGCTCAGATCATGATCCCGGGGTCCTTGGATGGAGTCTTGCATGGAGCTCCCTGCTCAGCAGAGAGTCTGCCTCTCCCTCTCTCTCTGCCTCTTCCCACCACTCATGCTTGCTCATTCTCTCTCAAATAAAGCTTTATTTATTTGAGATAAATAAAATCTTTTTTTAAAAAATTTACTTTCTATAGACTTCTGCTATTTTACATGTGGTAAATTGCGGTTTGTCCCTGATGCTTGTAATTATTTGAAGGCCTGATTAATCACTCTTCAGAAAACTTGCTAAGAACTTCTGGGGCAAGTTAGAGGCTATGGCAGGTCATGGTGGTTGTCATTCATGGTTGAGTGACAGCATATTTCATCCCCATAGGCACTGCATCAGGGGACATCTGGGATCCATAAGGGAGCAGGATACTGTGCTATCTCAGGTTGAGATCCTGTACATGATTCGAAATTCATAACCTAAGAAAAGGCTGCACTTTATCAACCCAAATGGGCCTTCAAAGTACAGAAAGTCCAGGGCAAATTGCAAGGTGTAAAGTATCTGGAAAATGGATTTTTGAAGGCAGGAGTTCAATAGCATTCTATTCCTCAGACTCATTGTGCAAACAGGAAAATTGAGCAGTGGGAAGGGGACTTTCTATTTTTATTAGGGGAAAAAAGCTAACAATTTTCAGTAAACATGAGAGGAATAATATGGCAATTGTAGTTAGTAATGATTTATATGTAGTGAAACCATTGCAGGAAGAGTGTCATCGGCTCAGCCAAAATAAGTTACAGGAGAGAGTTTTTTGGTTTTTTTTAATTAGTATTTTAAAATACAGATCAACGAACTAAGACCCATAGGTCAAACCTAGCTCTTCAAACCCTCTTACATTGTTGGTGGTTATGGAAGCTGGTTGCAGCTCCTCTGGAAAACAGTATGGAAGTTCCACAAAAAGTTAAAAATAGAGCTACTCTACAAACCAGCAATTGCTCTACTGGGTATTTACCCCAAAGATGCAAATGTAATGATCCCAAGAGGCACCTGCACCCCAATGTTTATAGCAGCAATGCCCACAATAGCCAAACTATGGAAAAGGCCCAGATGTCCATCAACAGATGAATGGATAAAGAAGATGTGATACATATACAATGGAATACTACTCAGCCATCAAAAAATGAAGTCTTGCCATTGCTACGACATGGATGGAACTAGAGGGTATTATACTAAGTGAAATAAGCCAATCAGAGAAAGACAATTATCATATGATCTCATTCATATGTGGAAATTAAGAAACAATACAGAGGATCATAAGTGAAGAGAAGAAGAAATAAAACAAGACGAAATCAAAGAGGGAGACAAACCCTAAAAGACTCTTAATCATAGGACACAAACTGAGGGTCACTGGAGAGGAGGGGGTGAGGGGATGGGTTAACAGGGTGATGGGCATGAAGGTGGGCACGTGATAAAATGAGCACTGGGTGTCATAGAAGACTGATAAATCACTGACCTCTACCTCTGACACCAATAATACGTTCCATGTTAATTAATTAGATTTAAATAAAATAAAAATAAAAAAACAAATCTAGCCCCTCATCTATTTTTGTAAATAAAGTTTTATTGTCACACAGCCACGCTCATTCATTCATGCATTATCTCTGGCTGCCCTTGGGCCACAATGACAAGTGAGTATTTGTGACAGAGAGTTTATGGCCCATGAAGCCTAAACTATTTACTCTCTGGCACCTCACAGAAAAACTTTGCCAATCCCAAATTTGAAACACGAACATGAAGCTATGTTATCTCAAAAGCAAAATAGTGTTTAGGAGTATGTTTGAAATCAGAGTGAACCACAAAAGAAAGAAGAACTTTATTTGTTCATTCCATGAATATTTAATTAGTGCCTACTGTATGTCCAGCTGTGCAAAAAAAGGAAAAAGCAAAACAAACAGAGAAAAGTCCCTGTACTCACAGAACTTACCTGGACTGAGGGATTTACTAGCTAATCACTATAAAAGTGCACATATTTTTTTCATGAAATCTTTAAAAGAACAATGATGAAATCTTGCAGGGCCTTAAGAATGAGATCAGTGTTTCCCTGGCTTAGTCAATAATATATGATGAACCCACTGACAGTGTAATGAAAGAAGACTTCTCAGCTTGTGCAAAAGAGATCCAAGAAGACTTCAAGGCCCAGCATCAACAAAGAAAGGCTGTTAGGCTCATCAAGGTTGAAGGGAAAACTGGAACCAATTTGCACATGGTTGCAAAAACAGATTTGCAGGATGGAGTCACTCTGAATAAAATTCTTGGCCGGGCCTATCATAGTGTTGCTAACAGGAGCAGGAAATTGGATGGATTCACAGCAACACGGGTGAAAAGGTAGCTCAGCATTCCACACACTTGCATTTACACCGAGATTTGAGATTCAGTTGTAGTACGTTTTCATTTGTGAGTGAAGAAAAGAATTCCAAAAACCTCTCAAAGCTATCATATCAATCGTGCATCTGAGAAAAAGCTGACAATTTTTCAAAGCATCCCATGCACAGTGGAAGTGCAGCAGGCAGGAAGCCGTGTTATTTCTTGAAAATGTCAGCCTATCCATTACGGTATGCAGTGTCCATTTGGGTTTAACATCCTCCCAGAGATTACAGAAATTAGGGGATTATATTTGATGATTCTTAAAAGATCAAGTGTCTGATAAATTGATCAGGGTCCTGGGATTAATTCCCAACTTGCAGTTTATCTTTTGTTTGAAATGTATCATATATGAAATATTTCAGGAATCCTTTCAAAGGACTGCAAAATGAAATTATCATTATAGACACTTTTCTTCTTTCTTCATTATTTATCATCTGAGTAAAGCAATAAACATTTCAAAACTATTTAGGACCATGTAGAATCATGCCAAAAATAACCAGGGAAGTTTTCATAGTTAAGAAATCCTCCTTTCAAATGAGTAGCCAAAAAAACCCTGGAAGAAAAAAATATCATGGGAATTTAGATGGTCTTTTTTTTCTCCTTTCCCTTTCAGAAAACAATATAACAGTGATGTTTATTACTAAGGATTGGACGCCTAATTATTAAATTTACATCTACATTTTCCGAACGGAAGCATAAAATGAGTTTTTTGAGATTTTGCATAAGTACATGCATGGATATGAACATATATGGAATAAACCATTAAGTGAAACAGAAATTTTCAGGAACGTAGATGTGCATATGATGTACAGATGGTGCCGTAATTTCATTTTCCTCAGAGTGATGCAAATCTTAATCTCCCTTGCAACTTCATCGATGTAACCAATACCGGTTGTTCCACATGGTCTTCTCAAGAATGCTCTGATGTCTCGAGCCACCGCATTCTGCTTCGATGCCTCCAAGCACTGGCGCAGGCAGGAATGCTTCTTCATATCCCACAGCATCTCAGAACATATTGTGAAGGGCACTAGCCCTTGATGGGTATTAAGAGTGACTTAGTAACCAAACTGATGGTGCTCGAAGGAAGGAACCACTGGTGTTTGGAGAAGATGACCACGAAGGATGAGACATAGGCTGTGTTTTACTGATGAAATTTCACCCATCAGAATTACCCACTCGGGCTGGTCCCTTGCCATGGCTGACATCCCAATCCGAAATCTAAGTTTTAAGGCACGCTCCCCTGGTAACAATTGGACACTGTTCCTGGGGAAGATGGTGACATAATAGAAATAATCATGTTGTTTTTATTAGCATATTCCTGCATATTCAAAGATCTTTGAAAACCCAATATGAAAGCCTGTTGTTCTAAAAAATCTCCCACAAAGCGCCTAACTTGTTTAGGTCTCTTGTCTGGAAATGTGCAGAAAAAAAAATTAAGGAATCTGGATCCTCCACAAACTTCCCATCAGGCTCCACCTTGGCTGAGATTATTTCAAAATCCCATTTTATGGATGATGAAATTGAAGTATGGAAAGGCTAAGTCACTGCATTTCTGCTTTCCCAAGTCAGCCTACAGGGATGGCCTCAGTAGGTACCTTTGTCACTTTGAGCAGAGATTTATGCAAGGGATTGTTTATTTACACCAAGGCAATTAACCCTCAGAGTAGGCCTGTGTATGCCTAGTGTGTTTATGGCCCTGGGTTCTTGGGAACTCTGGATAACACCCGGCCAGAAGAAGCCACTTCCAGCTTCTCTCAAACATGACCCTGCCTATCTCCCCTCTCATCCCACTCTTCCCCTACCTCCCCTCCAGCCACCATGGGCTCCTCCCAGTTCTTGCGCTCCCCATCACCTTCTGTTCTTTCTGGCTCCTTTACTGCTTCAAATTCCCCCTACCTTCCCTGGGCCTGAGTGCCCACCACTCATCCCTCATGCAAGTAGTCTTGTTTCTTCTAGGAAGAGCTCCAACCAGATTGCGGACCCCTCCTTGGTTCTCTTGGGGCCTTCCCTGCTGCCCCTTGTCATCCTGCAACAAATAAACTACTGATCTGGTTGTAGGAACAGGAGGTGGTGTCGCATAGTGGTTAAGGGCCTGGGCTCTGGAGCCAGTCTGCCTAGGTTCAAATCCTGGCTCTGCTTCTTACTAGCTCTGTGACCTGGGGCAAATCACTTAATCTCTTGGTGCCTCTGTCTCTCCCTCCCTGAGACAAGAATAAGAATATAACCAATCTGTTGGTTGTGAAAATTCCATGAGTTAATACATACAAGGCACTGAAAACAATGCCTGACACATAGCAAGGGTTTGTTACTTATCAGTACAGTCATCTATTGTTTTTCTGGTCCACTCCTTCACTAGACTGAGTCCTTGATTGCAGAGATGGTTTCTTAATTTTCTCTTACCACAGCATCTGGCACATAGTAGGGACTCAGTAAATATTTGCAACATGAATGAATGAGCAGAAGAGGCCACAGCCTCTGTTGAACCCTCTGTCTACAGTTGAGCTTCTCTGGGCTCACCTTGGTTTGCTAGGCTCAGGACCCATGTGGCTGAGCTGATTCGCTCAGGAGAGATAGTGGTGAGGCAGAGGAACTTTGCCTTTGCTCTTCCCAACTCTGAGCTCTCCCTCCCAACACAGCTGCTCATCCCACTGGAGTTGTGCAATTCTATGCAACGCAGCTTTGCAATGACTACTCCTTGTCTGCCTGGGGTGTTGACCTGTTTTCCTGCAATGAGACTTCCCCCATTAGAAGGTCCCAGGGGCTCAGACCCAGCCAACAGCCTCCCTGGCTGCTGTCTGAGTGGCTCAACCTCCCCTCACCATCATCCTGGCTGTGCCCCAAGCCCTGGAGCAGGCTGCTCCTGCTCTCCACCTGCTCTAGGCCAGCTCTGCCTTCATCCTTGTGCTCAAAGGCCACCCCCCCCCCAGAGCCTTTCCAGACTACTCCCAAATGGAAATCATTTCTCACCACTCTGGACTCCCAGAGTCCTCTATCTACCCTTGTTTCTTCACCTCTGGGAGTCTTAGTTTCATTATCTGTTAGAGAGATAACAATGCCTACTTCAAAGGAGGTTGTGAAGATCAGGTTGCTCAAGCAAATGTTTCATATCATGAGCATTTTGCTTATTTACTACCTTGAAAGATCCTTAAAGCCAGGGCCCCCCCCCCATTTCATTACTATACACCCCTTATTCTTAGCACAGCACCTGACTTGGGTTAGGCATTCAATAGTTATTTGCTCAATGGATTAATCAATCAAAAACCAATCAAGAAATACATAAATTATAGCAAGGTAGCAATATCCTACACCTATAATACAGAAAGGAATCCTTCTTGTGGGATTTTTTTTCTTTTTTTTTTTCCTTCTTTCTCTTTCTCTCCTTTTTTGAATTGTTCTCAGATTAGAAATGGCTAACCAAATCAATCATCCTTTTCCTGGGAAGTGAGTTCACAGTGCCCAGTGTATTCAAACTATCATTAATTAGCCAGAGAGCTTGGACTTAGGAGTAAAAACACAATCATATGTGCTCACACCCTGAGAATTATTTTCAGAAAAGAGTGGGTGCTTGCAATTCTCCTCCACGTGTAATGGGAACATTGGCTACAATCAGCCACCTCATTCATCCTCTTACCCCATCCTGGGCCCTTCCCTCCCTGCCATCCACATGCCACCACCTGTACCCAATGTCACCAAATGAAGTGATCACCTCTTCTTCTTGACAAACAAAATCTCCTCTCCACAAGGAACTCTCTCGAAGCTAAAGGTGAAAGCCTAAGCCTAGAGAATTTCATTTTAGGGCTTGGGAAGCAAAGGTCACTGCCTGGTTTCTTATAAGCCCTGGGCATATGGAAACAGGTCCTGCCCTGTCTCAATGAGGTTCAAAGAGGCCTGTCACTTTCACTGGGTACGAGTCCCCACCCTTCTTTCCCTTGCCCATGCCCTGAGCCCCGGAGGGAAAGCCCAGATTCCCTACAAGGTGGTGCCGGCCAGAAATTGCCCCATCCTCCTTATCAGACCTACTTGCCTGCCCGACCCAGACCTGCCTCTGGTGCAGTCACGGGAGAAGCTCAGCCCAGGCAATTCCAACCTGCTCAGGAGAAGCAAGCTGACTTGCCTGAAAGCTGATGGTGAGCCAAGACCAAGCCACTCAAGAAAACCCAGAGCGGGTCAGTGTAGTAGCAGGATGCTAAGGGGAGAACATGGAAGGCCCAGGATGCCCCAGGCAGTGCCCCAATCCACAGGAAGAGTCTACACTGCCAGCTCCGGGCAGGAACCTCAGCATCTGTTTCTCCTCCTCCCACCTCTGACTCTCTGCAGACAACACTTGCTATATCCACACTGCTCGGACCACACGGACTAGCACGTGGATCCACACTGTGCCACAGTGCATCTGTCTAGGGTGCGGGTGTCACCAGGTGTGCCAGGATTTTTTGCACCTAGAAAAAAACGTTACCTACTAAATCATGACACAGTGGATCTTCATTACTTACAAAGTGCATTGTATACTTACTGAAAGCTTTTTTAGATTTCTTTAGAATGGGTTCTTACTGTATCTCCATCCATCTCACACACGCGTGAAAAGGAAAGCATTAGCAAGGTAAATTGCTTAAGGTAATCCTAAAACTGACACATTAAGAATGCACACCCTGTGAATCACTTGTTGGTTCGGAGTTGCCCACCTATATGGTTTGCCCACATCATTGTCCGCTGTGCCATGGGGAGCATAGGGACAGTCACAGGAAGGACGCAGCACTTCTTCAGAGAACACCCCACTCTTGTCTGCTGGGCGGTCCTCCAGCCTGCCGACATCACTCTGCCACACATGAAGTGCATCGCGAATGCCTCCATCCCAAAAATGACTGATCAATGCATCCCATCTTCGTAGGTGATAGAAAGAAAGAGAGTGTGCATTTAAACACATAAAATAGGGAATAGTGACAGCTAATACGAACATCCCAGGAACTGCACTAAGCTTGTAAATTCTATGTGTTACCTTCTATCTTCTCTCTGAATAAGTAATAACGTGAGCTATTTCCTACTTGCCAGGCCCCGTTTGAGTGCCTTTCGTACATGCACTCATGTAATCATGCCAGCACCCTATGAGGTAAGTACTATTATTATTTCTATTTTGAAGAAGATGGTGGTGAGAATAAGTTATTTACACAAGATTGCATGGCTTGCAAGTGGTAAAACTGGGATTCGAAGTCTGAAGTCCAGTTCTAGAGTCTTCACTTAGCCACCCCACTACATGTGGATCTATTAATGTAAGGGAATTGAGGCGCAGAAGAGATCAATACCTTGCCCAAGGATACAGAAGGGCCAAGATTCAAACCACACCATCCGACTCTCAAGCCCATAGGGAAGACAAAAGGGCAAATGTTAAACCCGGATATTTCAATTTCATCTTGTAACTCGAGAATCCCAACTGGTATCAGTTTGATAAAATTAAACTTGCTGTCCTTTCTCTCAGAGAGGTGGGAGCACAATTTCCTTGCAGTGATCTGAAGGAGGTCTCCTCCATCCAATTGTTTGTTCACTGAAGAAGTCTTTCCAAAATGTCCAAGGCCCTGAGCGAAGTGCTCCACGGAGCTTACAATGTAGCAGGTATAACAGACTTCGTACAAGTGATTGTCAGCATGGCCAAGGGGGGGAGAAGCGCCATTGACAACTGGAACTCTTCTGCCACTTAGGAGGATGTTCCAGGAAGCAGAGACATGAAAAGTGAGGGAAGGATGGAAGCCGAACCCTTTTCTGGGACATCATGGTTAATTTATTCAAAATTAATATATTTGCCTTCTCGTCATGTATCTCCCTCTATCTCCCTAAACCTCCAGTAAAGTTTGCTGCACATACAAAGACCTTGCGTGATAACTTTTAGTGGGATTTGGGAAACAAAGTTGAGTTCCCTACCTGTGTGAGTATGGGAGATGGGAAAACATAGGAGAGAAGAACCAAATATAATTTGAGGGTTACGGGGGTGGGGTCAGGGAAGCCTGCTTCAAACGCTCAAATTTTGCAGGCCCACTATCCCTTGCTTGTCACCATTCTGAGCTCCAACAGGGCAGACACCTTGCCTGTCTTGTTCCTTATGGTAAACCCGAAGCCTTGAAGGATATAGACACATAACAGGTGCTTAGTAAATGTCATTTATTGAATGTCGAGACAGAAGACCTCAGTAGCCCTTCATCATCTCTCCCAGGTGTGTTTCCCCCCCCTGAAATATTCCCTGGTACATACCCTCAGGTGTCAGTGAAGAAACCCTGACAGGCAAAAACTTTTCTCCATAATTCAGATCGTCTCTTTACACTCTCTTCCAGAGAAATTACTGGATCAAAGAGAGTGGTGACAAGTAAGACCTTGAATCTGTAGTACAAAATCCTCTTCAAGAGGAGTGCACAGTTCATTCTGGTCAAAGTATTATAGCAGAGCGGGTAGAACCATTTCTAATCCCCTTGCCAATACTTCGCCCACTCACCATTCACAAAGAAATCAGGCATCTAAGACCCAGCTCACGTTGAGCTTCCCCCTTGATCACAGCGTCTTGCTTTAGACTGAACCCTTTGCATCCACTTCTGACCCCCCTCAAATGCATCCTCTCCTAACAGCCAGAGCAAAATCTGAACATGTTTCTCCTATTTAAAATTCTTCAATGGCTATTTTTTCCCTTCCCAAACCTCTCCTATCTCTAGGCCAGGAGGTGTGTGTGTGTGTGTGTGTGTGTGTGTGTTTTTTAAAAGATTCATTTATTTATTCATGAGAGAGAGAGAGAGAAGCAGAGACACAGGCAGAGGGAGAAGCAGGGTCCATGCAGGGGGCCTGATGTGGGACTTGATCCCAGGACTCCAGGATCATGACCTGAGCCGAAGGCAGATGCTTAACCACTGAGCCACCCAGGCGTCCCTGAGCCACCCAGGCGTCCCTTGGGAGTTGTGTTAAGTGTCCTCCCGACTTCTTCATTGACTCTTCCAGTCCATTCTCCCTCCCACTCCCTAATCTACTCTCCACCCCACACCCAACTTTAAATATTGCTCAGATCTGTCTCACTCCAAAACCCGCTGGCTGTTCACCAACACGAGTGAACATTCTGTGCCCCCATAAATTAAATCATGTGAGTGATTTATTGGATCTATTTTTATTAGACTACCACGAGGCACAGAGATTCCAGAATTCAGATGCCACAGATACTTCTCCAGGATGTACCACGGTGCCAGGCATTGACATATTGCGGCATTTAATCCTCTCCACATCCCTACAAGGCTGATAAAGACACAGAGGCTGAAAGGAGTGAAATAGAGAGATGCAATGGCCCCCATGGGAATGAACGAGAAGGGCTGCTGCCCCAAGTCTCCAGACTCCTAGGCCTGTGTGTTCAATAAGCATTTATTGAACACCTGTGCATAATGAGTATTGAACCAAGGAATTGAGATAAAAGGCAGCTGCTGGATCTCCCTTTGACCTTACAGCAGTGATGCTGGGAAGTACTTCCAGGTGTCTAATCTAAATTCCTTTTGCTACAACTCAATCCCATTCCCACCCCCTGCCTCACCCCTATCCCCAGATAAATACAAAAACAACAGTTGCTGATAAGATCGCCAGCTTCTCCTCCAATTGTGGCTTCTGTCTTTGGTTGCCACACAGGCCTGAGATAAGCCTCACAGAACAGGCTTCATATCTCCCTGGACATTGCCTTCACGCTGCCAGTCACTCCTCAGCACCACCTCCTCCCACCCCCCCCCCACCCCCACCAGACTCAGGAAGACCAGTAGCTTCAGGGGAGCCTTCCCTGAGGAGAAAGGAGGAAAGACAGCTGAAAGTGGCAACTTGTCCCACTGATCACTTCTCAGGAGGTGGCAACAGGCAACTCTCTGTGGGCATATGGCTGCCTCACTTGAGAGGATCCCCAGCTTGGGGAACAGTGAGGGTGGGCCGCCGCTCTCACCCATGCCCTCTACAGCTCCCTGGTGGCTCCCGCAAGATGGATACCACAGAGGATTTTTCTTCACTGGCTTATCAGGGAGGACAAGGACAACAACAGTCTTTCTATGGAACTCACAGATGAGTCTAGAAAGACCTAATACACATTCTATGAGTAAACGATTGAAAAAAAATAAATGAATGTGAGAGTAAATGAATTAGCATGCCACTACAGAGGTCAATGAAGGGAACAAGAGAATAGTAGAATGAATCACAATGAATACATGAGTGAGCGAATAAAAGAATTAATGTCTAAGCACTTGAATGAATCCATGAGGGGAAAGAATAGCAATTAAATGAATACATGGATAATGGGTGGGTGGACGGATGGATGGATGGATGGATAGACCAATGGGGTGGATAATGAATAGTCACAACTTCTTAGAGGAAGACTAGGGGGCTAAATGATGGACTCTATCCTTGCACTGCCCCCAACCCTACACATTGTCCTACACATAGTCAGAATTCTAAGTATTTGTCAAATAAATAAGCAGATGGATAATTAGACATTCTCCTTTTTTGCAGTGCATGGTACTAAAACTAGCACTTGATGGAGACCTACAAATTTCAAAGATTCTTCATGTGAAAAGAGCTCTGACTCTTGAGTTGGATGGGCCTGGTCTTAAATCCAGCTCTCCATATCCTAAGCTGGGTGGTTCATCAAAAGGCACTCACCCTCTTGGAACTTGAGCTTCGTCTACAAAGTGGAGACAATCATGCCTATATCATAGAGCTATAGTAGATATTAAAGAAGAATATGTGTATCTTGCACATAGGAAACACTTGATGAATGAATGTTTCCTTTCTTTCCTAAGCACGTCTTCTGCCCTCTATCCATCCAAAACCCACCAGCTCCAGTGCCCTGTGAGGCTCTCCCTACTCAGGGGGCCCGCTTTTCTAGCAGCTGCTAGAGGACCCACCTAAGCTGCACCAAGGATTCCAAACCCACACAAATGGTGAGGTAATGAATGTTTGTTGTTTTAGACCACTGTTTTGAGGTAATTCATTATGCAGCAACTGTTAACTTATACATCTGTTTTACACATGGGGAAGGGGAGTGAAAACTCAGCCTCCCTGTAGCTTACACCCTCGGTGAATGGTGGTTTAAATAAGAAACATGATATAGGATGACATCCCAGCCCTATTTTGCTAAGCCTTGTGTTTGACAGAGTAGGGCTCTTCTCACTCCCTGCAGGATCATACAAAGATTTTTCATCTCTGTCCCTAGCACAGAGCTTCCCAAAGCATTTGGAATTTCTTGGTGATAAGGTGATGGGAGCCTTTTTGTTCTAATGAAGTGAATCTTGGTGGGCTCCTACATAGCTCCAGGCTGGGGACTAGTCACTAGAAAGAGCCAATCTTGAGTAGAAGCCTAGAACTTTCAGCCCCACCCTCCAACCCTGGGGGAAGGGAGAGGGGCTAGAGATTGAGTTAATCACCCACCAAAGGTCTATGATTTAATCAACTGTGCCTACCTTATGAAACATCCATAAAAAACTCCTAAACAGTAGGGTTCAGAGAGCATCTGAGTTGTGAACACGTTGATGTGTCCGGAGGGTGGCGCATCCCAATTCCACAAGGGCAGAAGCTCCTGTGCCCAGGCCCCTCCAGACCTTGCTTTATTTTACCTCTTCATCTAGTTGTTCATTTGTATCCTTTATAATAAACCAACAAAGGTAAGTAAAACATTTCCTGGGGTTTTGTGAGCCATTCTAGTAAATTATCAAACCTGAAAAGGAGAAGGTGGGGGGGACCCTCTGACTTTGTAACCAAGTCGATGGCAGTGTGGATAACCTAGGGCCTCAATACTCATGACAATCTTATGAGACTGAGCCCTGAAACCTGTGGAGCCTGGTACCAACTCCAGGTAGTTAGTGTCAAAATTGAGTCAATGTAGGACACCAGATTGCCGTCTGAGATGCCGTCTGAGAGTTGGAGAACTGGTTTGTGGCAGGAAAAAAAAACCCCACAAGGTTGGAGTCAGAAGTGTTATAGGTAAAAACAGCTCACCACGCTGGCAGGTCCCTGGGTTGGGGGATCCAATCCCTCAAAGGCATTAGAGAAATGTTGCCTAAAATTGGCAAACTCCCAAGCCCATGAGGAAGGTGGGTAACAAGAGAGGCTGACAACCAGCTCTGACTTTTGGAAAACTTCCCCATGAGACATCTCCAGAACCTGTGGGCTCTGGGGCCTCCCATAGCCTCAGGGGTCAGAAATTGCCACCCCACCCGCCTCAGAGCATCTTCCTGAGATGAGAAGAAAGAAGTGGGCTAACCCCAGAGCTGGAATCCATTCTCGCTTTTACTTGAACTCCACCTAACCCCGTTACACGAAGTCCCTTATTTGATTCTCTCAGCCCTGAAAGGGTTGATATTCTTACCCCACTTGACAGAGGAGGGGGTCCTTAGTCCCACTTGGCTTTGTGAGGCTTCCAGATGCCATGCTGGTTACTCAAGATCATACAGTCAGAAGCAGTGCCAGAACTAGAAAGCGGGTCTCCTGAGCCACAGTGGCCCAACGCTCTCATAACACCAGCTATGCTTCCAAGAACCAAAGAACAGAAGGAGTGACATTGCAAGAGAAAATCCCCCTGGGAAAGAAATAAATGAAAATTAATGATGCACCTGGACACACTTGGTATGCCTTTTGAGCAGAGATATCTTAAGATTGATGAGCTACAAGATTGTGCTGCGCTACTCAAGCCACGGAACCTAACACACATCCTCTTGCCCTGTGCTTACGGATGTGCCTGACCCTTTAGAAATCAGTCAGATTTGGGGTCATTTCCTTCCCCCTGAACCTGGAGGACTCTTGAGTATCATGGAATCTTGATGTAAAAGCACTGCAACCAGGAGCTGGGGGTAGGGGGGCGGCTGTGATAGCGTATTACGGAGTTACTGCATAATGCAGAGTTTCAGTTGGGATGATGAGAAAGGTCTGGAGATGGATTGTGGTAGCGGTTATACAATAATGTGAATGTACTTAAAGCCACTGATCTGTGCACTTTAAGATGGTTAAAATAGTAAATTTTAGGGGTGCCTAGGTGGCTCAGTAGATTAAGTGCCTGACTTGATTTTGGCCCAGGTCATGATCTCAGGGTTGTGAGACAGAGCTCCGTGCTGGGCGTGGAGCCTGCTTAAGATTCTCTCTCTCCCTTTCTTTCTGCCCCTCCTTACCTCACTCATGTGTGCTCTGTCTCTAAAAAAAAAAAAAAAGAAAAAAGAAAAAAAGAAGTAAATTTTATGCTATGTCTATTTTACCACACTCAAAAGAGAGAGAGAAAGAGAGGGTAATTCACCCTTGAAAAAAAGTAAACAATAACTGGAAAAACACTCCTCTCACGGCACCTGGGTGGCTCCGTGGTTAAGCATCTGCCTTTGGCTCAGGGTGTGATGCCGGGATCCTGGGATCAAGTCCTGCATCGGGCTCCCTGCTTCTCCCTCTATGTCTCTGCCTCTCTCTGGGTCTCTCATGAATAAATAAATAAAAATCTCTAAAAAACAAACAAAAAAACCACTCATCTCTTGGCTAAATGGGAGGATGGAGGAAAAAAAAAGATACCATGTGCTCAGTGGAGTGGGAATTCTGGGAGTCCTTCTTAGACCCAGAGACTGCCCCAAATGACACCAAGTCTTTGTCCCAGCATAACTGGGCCATGTACTGCCATTTGGGTCCTCCCTAAAGGACCTCCAAGCTCTGCAGTAAAAGAAAGATAAGCAAACAAACAACTTCACAAAGCAGGCACTGGGGATCCCTGGGTGGCGCAGCGGTTTGGCGCCTGCCTTTGGCCCAGGGCGCGATCCTGGAGACCCGGGATCGAATCCCACATCGGGCTCCCGGTGCATGGAGCCTGCTTCTCCCTCTGCCTGAGTCTCTGCCTCTCTCTCTCTCTCTCTCTCTGTGACTATCATAAATAAATAAAAATTAAAAAAAAAAAAAAAAAAAAAAAAAACAAAGCAGGCACTGGGCCAGAATTTCTAAGATGCCGGCCCAGGGAGTGTCAGAGCTGTGAGGCCTCCTAGAGGTCCTCTGATCCCACTCGCTCGTTTTATGGATGGAGGAATTAAGCCCCAAAGAGGAGAAGCACTGGCCCACACAGCAGATCAATCGCAGCAGAGCCAGAAGCCCTGCGAGCGTTTGCCTAGTGGACATGAGTTCAAGCGCGGCTGGATCACTGGAGTACATGTGACTGTTGGCTGACCTCACCCTTTCCATCTTCATCTTGCTGGTCAGTAGAAGGAGAGCAAGGAGAGCAAGGATGACACTGCCTTGGTCTTCACATCTCAGGTGAGGTCAGTGAGACTGAAGATCTCAAGTGCCTCGCCCAGGGCCTGGTCCATGGTGGGTGCTCTCTCCCCATCCTATTCCTTTGGTCTGGACTGTTGGCCAGTGCTCCCCCTGCAACCTCCCTCTGCTCTTATTGCCAACAGAGTGAGAAGGTGGGAGGCGGAAGGACCTGGGTGTCCCCCACAGCGGGGTAAGTGTTACCTGCTAAGGCATCCAGCCTGCTCAGATCCTGGTCCCTGGGGATAGTCAGAAAACAGAACACCCACTTTTGCCAGCAAAAGTGGCAGGGGCTCCAAAGGCAGCTTCCACTCAGAGGATGTCTCATCTCCCACCACTACGTTCCCTCTTTCCTGGGCTCCTCACCGCCACCCCCACCCCACACACACACACACACATACACACTGGCCTGGGACTTCCAGGAAGGAAGATTGGCTGGAGCACAGAGCACCAGTCCATCTTCGAAGGCCTTCAAAGCACCATTCATTCAACCCTCACCCCACCTGGGTCAGGGAGTGACACCCCCATCACAACTGAGAAAATTGAGACCGAGAGGTTGAGGAGCCTGTCTGACCTCACAGGGCTAGGCAGTAGTTGAGGGACAACGTCCACCTGGAGTCCAGAGGAAGAGGCAACGAAGCTGGGACAGGGCTGCCTCTGTATCCCGCTCTCTTCCTGGGCCACAGGATCCTGGGCACGTTACTTCAACTCTTAAACTCGATTTCCTCACAGGTACGAGTGGCATCTGGAATACGGGCCCTGCCTCATGGAACTCTCATGTGAAAGCACCTGGCGCCTGGTAGGCCTGCTCCGGAAATGACCGGTTCTCTTCCCTTCCCTGAGGGGTCACCCCAACACTTCCCCACCTCCCAGCCAGCCGCCTGGCTCCTGCCCCTGTTGTTGACACCACATCCGGGCCGCATGTTGTCACCCTACATTACACCACCACACCTCACCAGTGACATAACCCCCTCCATCTCCCTCCCCACCCACCCCAGGCTGGCGTAACCCGGGCTCTGCTGACACATCCTCACTGAAATTCAAAACCAGATACTGCGTGTTGGTTTGCTGGTTTGTTAGAGGGCAAAGCCAAGTCCAGCCTCTTTTTCTCTTTGCTCTCTCTCTCTCTCTCTCTCAATATCTCTCCGGGCCTCAGAGCCCCGAGGAGGCTACCAGGAGCCAGGAGCTGGGTGGGGGCACGCACAGCCCCAGAGCCAGGCCCAGCCCAGCCAGCTCGTCCCATAAGCTCCTGAGGCTGGATGGCAGGAGCCGTGGGTGCAGTAACACGGCGGTGTGAAGAAATGGGCCTGCCTGATGAAACCCATTTCTCAGAGATGAGAGACAGGGAGAGCTCCAGCCGGAGTTCCCAGAAATGTGTCTCCACTCTCTCACCCATTCAGAGAGAGCTCTGGAGCACTGACTGTGTGCTAGGGGCATTAGCTGGAGACACTGTCACGAGGAAGGCCGGATCAGAGGTCCCAGCCCCACAGAGCTGTACCTTGTCGTGGCTTAGCACAGCCAAGCAAACTCCTAACAAAGCAAAACCAGAGAGCTTCGGATCATGAGAAGTGCTTGGAGGGAAAGAGGATGGGCTGATGTGACAGCAATGAGTCCCGGGAGTGCGTGCTGAGTGGAGTGATTCAGGAAGGCTTCTCTGAGGAGGTGACCATGAGCTGAGACCCAGCAGGTGGGAAGGAGCCAGCCATGTGAGGAGCTGGGGTGGACTGTTCCAGGAGAACGAATCAGAAATGCAGAGGCCTTAAGATGGGAGATGAGGAAGTGATTGTGGCAGGAGCACAAAGGATGAGGAGAAGGGTAAGATCTGAAAAGTCTCCAGACACCAGATCACAAAAGAAGAGCCTCCTGGGCCACCGCAGGAGCTTGGATTATATTCAAAGAAAGATTTGAAAGAACCCTGGAGGCTCCTTCCCTTCCTGGAGCCCCAAAAGCCTGGGGGACGAGGGTGACCAGTGTGACTCCCAAACACAGGCACCCGGACAGTAGGACACACAAGGAATCTCAGGATCTGTCGAGATCCATGCCCTTCTGCTCTGTAGGTCGGGGGACAGGCCCGTGCTGTAGCGGGGCAGACCTAGAACCTGGGACCTTGCAAGTGAAAGTGGAGCCCGCATTTTTCACAGTTAGCATTATGATTTCCTTTCACTCCACATCAAACCCATCCTTTTTCCAAGAAGAAAGGGAATATGGATGGTCTCCTCGGGTCACATGGTAGGAGGAGCCGGGGAGTCAGGCCCCAAACCCAGGTTCTCCTGCTGCCCATGTCCATGCCCTTTCCAGTGGGCTGTTTGGGATTAGGTTCTTCCCGAAGGCTGCTGGAACCTTAGGACCTCCCAAACAGCCCTCTCAAAGGCTTTTTGGGAAACACCATGGGGCCCAAGCAGGTAAAACAAATGAGCCAGATGACCTCATGCATTGGTCCCTGACATGCACGCAGTTTTTAGAATAGATCAAGGAAACTGTCTATAAATAGTGATCGCTGGGCATACACTCTCCATGATCGTTTCCTTCATAAATGATCCACTAGAGCTTGCTCCCCGTAATACTGCAGAACTCAAACTCCCACTGCATCAAACTAAATGGGAGGGTTTGTTAAAACACTGGCTGCTGGATCTTGTACCCCAAATTCTAAGACAGCAGGTCTGGGATGCGGCCCACGAGTTTGCACGTCCGTCTAACAAGTTCCCAGGTGATGCTGATGCTGCCGGCTTGGGGAACCCCGCTTTGAGAACCACCGCTGTATCACTACACTGTGGTGTCTGCCCAGATCTCTTTTAGGAGGACCAAGGTCCTCATTCATCCAGGGATTGTCCCTCCACAGGAACTACTCTTAACAGAAGGGCCCACCTTACACAGAATTATGTCCCCTTCGTGCAAGCAGCCTACGGGTCAATTAGAGACGTTCCAAGGGCTCAGCTGGGGACAATCCTGCAGGGCCAGCTCAGCTTCAGAGCACCCTGTGGGACAGCTCCAAGGTTTCTGCTGTGACTACGTCCCAGTTCCACTTCTCCTGCTAAATCCCACATTCTCAATTCCCTTGCAGGTGTTCTTCCCAAAAATACTTCCCATTAAACACCCTGAATTCAAGTTTCTGTCCCAGAATCTATTTCCCAGAGTGTCTGAATTTAGGGACTTGGTACAAGAAGTGGGGTGCTCTAGGGAAGCTGGATCGCCCATTTGCTGACTGGCTGACAGTGAGTACTCCAGCATTCGGGGAGAGGGAGATAAGGGCACAGCTCCCGGAGTGTAAACATGAAGCCTTGTCCTGGTGGCAAACTGGAACGGATTATCTGTGGAAGGGAATGAACTGGTGGGTGCACTATCCCAGGCTCTTGAGAGGCTTGGATGAGGTACCAATTATAATGACAATAAAACTGATGGCTCTCACTGAATGCCATGAATGCTCTAAAGAAGGACAATGAAAATCACCCACGTAAGGCACAGTGTCAAAGTCACAGGGGCTCTTTGGCACGATCTGAACAGCTCTCAGCTGATACAGTGGTAGGTAGAAAAGGCTGAAGCCTTCACCGGAAGGGTAAGAGATCACCAGAAAATTCTCAACCCTGGCAATTCTGTTATGCTAAATTCCGCGCTTTAATTAGAAAGCAGCAGAGAGCCCTGTGACTTGGGAGAAGGACATTAGTGTGGATGGCTCAAGAACATCCTTGGAGCCCCAGAACATCCAGAACTCTCTAAGCCTGCACAAGTGGCCTAGGACTTCTAGTAAACACCAGTTCTCCCACCTAGCTTAAAGATGATGCCCCTAAGAGATACACACACACACCCCCTACACACACACACACACACACACACATCACCCCCCAACTGCCAAACTCTTAACTAAGGCCACATTGTTATTATTCAGCCAGAAAACACTGGGTCTGCCAGGCTTCCCTGATAGGAATAAGAATGATAGGATCTCAAAATAATAGATGCCAGATGGCACTTACCTATCAGAAGCGAGATGAGGGCAAATATTGTGATAAGCCACAAAATCACTGAGGCAGCTAGGGGCCTGAGCCACAGCCAGCTATGGAGATGTTAATAAAACTCGACATTCCTAAAGGCGTGCTAGATGACCAGCCAGCAAGAGAATTGCTCAATCTATACAATCAGAATAAATCAAGGATCAGGATCTCTGGCCAAGTTTCTAGACCTCAGCCCATTTTCAATTTTGAGGACTGTTGGATACAGGGTATGAGTTAATACATGATACCCAAAATACTATCGTGGCTCCTATTAGAATGAGAATGTCTGGGAGCCAGGTAGCAACTGGAATCTCAGCTCACAGTAGGTCTACACATTCACCAGCAGTCATTTCCACTTAAGCTACAAGTGGAATGGAAAATACTTGACAGTTGGCAGAACTTCCATATTGTTTCCCTGGCCTGTGAGGTAAGAGCTATCACAGTGGGGAAGGGCAAGTAGAAACTTCTGAAGCTGCCTCCACCCACCCCCCACTAGCTGAGATAGTGAATCGAAATCAATATTGCATCATGACAGAGATTAATGCCACCCTTAAAGATCTAAAAGATACAGGAATAGTAGTTCCCACCATGTCTTCATTTTAGATGCCAGTCTGGCCATGAAAAATGACTAGAAGGATCTAGAGGCTGACACTGATGTCAACACAACCAAGCAGTGGCTCTAACTATATAATTTATATATAATGTATGTCTACTGAGTAGGTTAACCCAGCCCAGGATGGATATAGCCACTGAGGTGATGAGTGTGTTCCTCTACATCTCTCTCAGGAGGAACGACCAGAAAGAGCTCACGTTCATGTGGAATGGACAACACTGTACATTTGTAAGTCTTTCCCCAGGGCTACACTGACTTTTCTCTTCCCCATCATAATACAACTTGAAGAGAACTGGACATTCCACAGAATGTTACATTGGTTGACTATATCTCATTCCTATGACTTCCTGTTAATGAGTAATGAGTAAGAAGTGACAAGTACATTGGAGGTCTCGATAAGACCTTGATAAGAGCAAGCGCTCTGGAGGATGGAGACAGACCCCATGAAGATTTAGGGTCCATATCAGTTTTAATGGGTTCTGGGAAAGGCCAGGATATCCCCTCCAAAATAGAAGGCAAATGATTACGTCTTGCACCTCACACCGTGAAGATGAAGGCACAACACCTGGAAAGCCTCTTCCAGTTCCAGATTTAGTATATCCCACATATAAGAATATTGCTCCAAGCCCATCCCCAAATAGCACAAAAGCCTACCAGCTTTGAATGGAGCCCAGAGGAGCAAGGTGCTATGCAGCAGGTCTTGCCTGCAGCACAAATGGCCCAAGCACTCGAGCCTTAAGCCCTGGCAGCCTCAATGGGATTAGAGGCAAATCTGAGGGAGCAAGGTGCTGTGTGGTGTTTATGGCAAGCCTTAGTGGGAGACTCATAATCCATACTCCTGCTGCAGAGCTGCGTGGGTGGGAGGGGGATGGGAACCCCTAGGTGCCATGGAACACATTTTGGGAACCACTGAGTAATGCACTCTCAAGACTCCCTCCAACTCAGATTCTGTAGGTCCTTCTCACCCTGGGTTTGCTCAAGCCCAGGTCTATATAGGTCCTATTTGTCTGGGGGCCAATTCTGTCTGTGTGCCTGGCCAACAGCTGCCCAGGAAAAGGCTCCCCACTGCTCTCATCTGAGAAGTTCTGGCTCAGAACGGGCTATCTGAGAGTGCCAGCCAGGGATACTGCCAAAGTGTTTCTAGTCAGAATAAGAGCTGGAGATCTTTCCCGTGACTCTGCCTTTGCTTTAACTGCAGAAGCTAACTAGCGTTGGTTTGCAAAACCTAATATTTTTTGCATGGGGCCGTGTGTTGTGTGTAAATCCCAGACCACAGTTTAGTTGTCTTGCCCCGAACCTTGCCTCCTCTGACGTGCAGGGTGGAGATGAGACTGAGGGAGAGCCTCTGTTGCAGGCGATGCTGGTGCCTTGGAGGGAGAGCTCATCCAAAGGCACCCTGCGTTGACAATAGCCAGCATCCCATCACCCACCAATAGAACCCAGTTGAAGAAGAACGACTGGTCTAAGTCTATCATGGCTTTGCTGTCTGGGAAACGCCTTCCCCTCTCTGGGCCTCAGTCTCCCCATTATAAAATCAGGGCGGTAGACCTAATCTGTCTGTCTTGATGTTCTCTGATGCACAACTTGAAAAGTCAGGGAAAGAGCTTCCTCTCGTCTCCCCTTCATCTGTGGCTCCTATTACAATCACCTGCCTGCATTCAATCTTGGATCTATGTCAATGTGTGTGTGCTTCAAGAAGGGAAAGAAATGAAAAAATGCACCCTGAAATAATGAGAGGCCTGGCAGATTGAGTAACCTCCCAGCTGGGGCAGGTGTGGGGATGGGGGGCCCGACCCCAAGCAGCTCAATGATGCATAGCCTTCATACCTCAGCCTGCCGTGTCGCACACAGAGGGTTGGCTGTCTGTACCAGGACACGTCCTGGAGAGAGAGCCCTTCAGACTCAGCCCAGCACCTTCTACGGTGGCCTCACTGGGAGACTGTTGGGGCAGCTCTCTTGTCACCCCCTGGTGGGGGTGGGCAGCCTGGGATGCGAATTCCGTGGGACAGGGAAAGAAGACAGGAAGCACTGTCAAAGTGACTTCACTTCTCCTGAGAAGGGACTATTCACAGTTTCAGAAGTAATTCCTAGCACACAGTAGGTACTCAATAAAATGTTGTTACTGGTGTCTTCGAGGTAATACAGCCTAAGAACAGCGACTTTCAAGTATTTTTGACTGTGAAATGCGTTTTGCATAATGACACAGAACACACACACACACACAAACACACACAGTATCCAGTGTGTATGTGTGTATCTGAAACAAAATATTTTCAAAAATTAATCCTTAGGGCATCCTACAAACAATATGCCCATGTTTTCTCTTCTATTTCCCTTTCAAATGCTGATTATGATCCACTAAATTGATTTCATGACCCACTAATAATGAGCAATTTCCAGTTGGAAAACTACAGGCATAGAAATAAACCTGTGTTTGAATTCATTAGCTGCTACTTCCCAGCTGAGGCCAGTCGAACATATTTCTCAGCCTCTGATTCCAGCCTGTAACCTGAAGATTTCCAGACCCACTTCTAGAGAAGGTGAATGTGAGGATTATATATACATAAAGCCAAAGCAGCATGCCAGGCCATCGTAAGCACCCCGCAAATGTCAGGTGTCATTATGATCTCACATGAGGAACTGACACTCTCAGTTGGAGGAGTGAGGATCCCCTGTCTAATCCTCTGACACTTTAGACGCCCACCCCCAATCTGAAAGCGTCAGGGAACTAACAACCTCACAAAGGCAGCTGGGTCAGGTGCTGAGCCACATGCTTTAGAAGAGGCAGCCACAAATTGGACACTAATCCTGCCCTGGAGGAGCTTAGATTCCAGAGATGAGTCATAAACCCCATTATTACACAGAGAGATGGCATCTTATTCAGAGTAAAGGCAACAGGCCTGGGGTTCAAGGCAAGAGTTGTTTCTTCCAAATGAGGCAATCAGAGTGGTGGGGTCTGTGTTTACCTGATTCAACAAGGGAGCCCAGTGCAGCTCTTGGACTATGAGAAGTACCTTATAAATATTTACATATGAAATCAGTGAATGTACAAAAAAAAAAAAGAAAGAAAGAAAGAAAAAGAAAAAAGATGTTCAGGGGAAGATCCAGATGCACACAGGCAAGGAATCCTAGGCAAGGAATTCTATGAGAAGTCACTTCCAGGAGGTCTAGGAAGGTGTTGAATGAATGAAATCCAAACCCACCCAGGGAACCAGAACCAAACTCCCTACCACCCCTATCCCTACAGCCCTGTATTGGCTGAGAATAACAGAAGAAGGAAAATAGTGGTCTAGGTGTGGGAACTTGTTTTCCAGCCCAGGGTCGCTGGCATATGATCCTGGGACAAGTCACTTACTTCCCTTAGCCTTTCAAATGAAGGGTATTGGGCAAGATACTCTCTAAAATCACTTCCAAGTCCATAAGCTCTTTGCTCTATAAGCCCTTTTTCTTCCCCTTTCTCTCTTCCAACTACCCCAGGGCAGCCCACTGTGTGTTGCTGTTGTCATCTTTCTGGATATTTGGCCCAGAAACACAGTCAACAAAGAACTGGCTGGGGACAAGGTGTTCTGGCTACTATTGCTATGAAATAAATTACCCAATACTTAGAAGTGTAAAACAATCACCATTTTATGTTGCTCAGGATTCTGTGAGTCAAGAATTCAGAAAGGGCTGGGCTGGGCAGTCCTTGCTGAGACCTTGCATGAGATTGGAGTCTATCCCGATTTGGGCTGCACTCATCTGAAGGCTCAGTGGGGCTGGACACCTAAGATTATTCAGTCGCATCCAGTCCAGGCCCAGATGGCTGGCAGTGGAAGCCGGTTTTTGGCTAGGTGCTCAGATGTGCCTCTCCAGCATGGTGGTGTCAGGGTACTTGGACTTGTGACATGCCAGCCAGCTTCCTCTAGAGCAAGCGACCCCAGAGGACCAAGCAGAAGCTCCATAGGCTTTTTTTTTTAAGATCTTATTTATTTATTCATGAGAGACAGAGAGAGAGGCAGAGACATAGGCAGAGGGAGAAGCAGGATCCCTGCGAGGAGCCCAATGTGGGACTTGATTCCAGGACCCTGGGATCATGACCTGAGCCAAAGGCAGATGCTCAACCACTGAGCCATCCAGGTGCCCCTCTATAGGGGCCTAGTTTTTATTTTATGACCTAGTCTATGGAAGTCATGCAAAAAACCTCTACTGCATTTTACTGCACTAAGCCAGTTCAGATTTAAGAGGAAGGGACACCCTTCAATGGCAGATGTGTCAATGAACTTGCAGACAGGTCTTAAAATTGCCACATAAGATGCCAGTTGATAGAACAGTGATGTACTCATGTGTTCACTCCATCTCTTTGGCCTCAATGCCCTTTTTACTATCCTGGGATACACACATATATCGTGATGCCCCTTACTTTACTAGATCTTTTCCTATTAGTTCCTCTCTTCTCAATAAAACCTTGCCTATTCTTATGGACTAAATGTTTCCCCCTTCCCAATATTCATATGTTCAAGTCCTAATCCCTAGTGTGATGGTATCAGTATACGGGGACTTTGGAAGGTGGTTAGATTTAGGTGAGTTCATAAAGGTGAGGCCCCCGTGATGGGATTAGGGTCCTTTTAAAAAGAGCTAGGGAGACCAGAGCTCTTTCTCTCTCCACTATGTGAGGAGACAGCAAGAAGACAGCTGTCTACAAGCCAGGAAGAGAGCTCTCACCAGGCACCAAATCTGCCAGCACCTTGATCTTAGACTATGAGTCTCCAGAACTCTGAGAAGTGAATGTCTGTTGTTTAAGCCACCCCAGTCTGTGGCATTTTGTCATAGAAGCCCAGGCACACTAAGACACCTGTCCCACATCCTATTCACTCAAGATCTCAGCCTATGTATGATTCCAAGGGATCCTAATGAAAAATAACTGGACACCTGATCCCTCTTGGACATGATCATCTCTAAAAGGTCTCTAACTGAGTGACCCAAAGAAGGCAATTTCAGACATTGTGGCAGGTAAGAAAAGGAGATAAGAAAATATAATTTCAATATCCTGATGGGTTTCTGAGGCCTAGTGAGGCCCTATATTTGGAGTATATCATCAAATGAAAAGCCTATGAAATCAGTAGGACTACAGGTGGGGAAATAGATGTGAGGCAATCAATTTCTGTTTTTTCTCTAAAACTGGACATGGGGGAAGTGGGGGAGCCTGAGTGGCTTAGTCGGTTAAGCATCTGAATTTGGCTCAGGTCATGATCCCAGCATCCTGGGATCAAGTCCCCTGTCAGGCTCCCTGCAGAGCCTGTTTCTTGATCTGCCTCTGCCTCTCCCCCTGCTTGTGCTCTGACATGTGCTCTCTCTCTCTCTCTCCGTCAAATAAATAAAATCTTTAAAATAAATAAACAAGCAAACAAATAAATAAATAAAACTGCACACGGTTTTAACAGATGGCTAAAACTGTCGAACAACTGTCCAGATTTGAGCTGAGCCCGATGAGACAGCACTGCCTTTATCAGCATACCTCCGGATTAGCATTTATTGTACCTCCACCTGTTACCTCATATTAGCCTAGTAACCTAGTTGGTTAAGCTGAGTCAAAAGAAACTAGTTAGGACTGAACATAATAAAATAGCAGAGCACTTAAGGGGTTGGGATAGGGTGGACAATCAATAACAGGATAAGATGTAATGTGTGGGGTAGACTGAACTGGAAGAAAATGTGCTCAGCATGCTCCCTGCTCAGGCCTTCATAATTTCTTTTCTTTTTCTGGAATGCTTTATCATCACATAACCTTATCGCAGCTCCTTCACGTCATTCAGATCTCTGCTCACATGTCACCTTCTCTGGCCACCCATCAACTCTCACACCCCTTTCCTTGATTTATTTTTCTAATCTCCATTTGTAAACATTCTCTATATATTGGCTTATTTCTGTCTTCCTCTTCTAATCCCATGAGAGCAGGAACTTTGTCTTTGCCAGCTTCCTGCTGTTGCCTGCCCTTCCTAGATCGATATCTGGTATACAGCAGGCGTTCAATAAATACTATTTGAACGACTGAACCGTTCACCGAACCAATCTTGTTGGAATGTATGCAAAGAGAATGGACCACAGTAGAACCAAGTGGAGGAGAGTAGAACATAAAAGGGGGAAGATGGAGTGGAGTGAGCCAGGGTAGAATGGTGTAGGGAGGGGCAGGTAGCTCAGGATGAAAGAAAGGAGAACGAAACTAAATTCAGAACAGTAGGATGGAGTGGAGCCATGGCTTTTCAATCCCCCATACACGCTGGCACCATCTGGGGAGCTCTTAAATCATGCAATGTCTGGATCTACCCATCCAGATTCAATTAGGCTGGGGTGGGGCCCAGGCACCATTATTCTTTACAGCTCTCTATGTGATCCAAATTTGCAGCCGAGGGTGAGAACCACTCTATTAGGACATTCCGGTTATAGAAATTAGGTTAACCTCAAGCCCAGCTGTAAGGCTTATGCATAGGAGAGCTACCAGCTAGAACCTCGTACCCTACCAACAGCACGTCTGTAAGGGAACAAATCTCTCGAATTTTCAGCTATTGCCCAATAAAGAGTGTTGTTCTGACAAATGTGTTAAGTGGAAAGTCTCATCTCAACCAGAGCAGCCTGATTCTTCTGTGGGGCCAGGCGGTCTGCTAGGGTATCTCCAGGGGTCTTCTCTGCACGATATGGATTGGGCAATCTGCGGAAGTCATTCATTCCATCTTTGCAAGCAGATAAACAGGGTCACCCTGGGACTCCAGTCTCCTCCAAGGCAGACTTTCCCCCCTTATCTTCCTCCCTCTGTCCAGCTAAGCAAAGTCTCCTTCTGCTTTGGACCAAACCAAACAGAATTATAAAGGAGGCCCAACGTCCAACTTCCACTATCATCCTGACTTCAGATTAAAATAATAATAATAATAATAATAATAATAATAAAATAATAAATAAATAAATATATATATTCAATTTATTTAAACTAAAAAAAGAAACACAACAAAAGGTTTACCCATTTTTCCCACCTCCCCCCCACCCCACCCCCACCTCTTGCAACTGCCAATCAATCTTCTGTATCTATAAGCTTGGGTTTAGTTTGGTTTGGGTTGGGTTGGGTTTTAAGATCCCACATTCAAGAGAGAGCACACAGTATTTGTCCCTCTCTCTGACTCATTTCACTTAGCATAATGCCCTCAAGCTCCACCTATGTTGTAGTAAATGGCAAGACTTTCTTCTTTCTTTGGCTAGATAATATTGTGTTATACAATTTCTGTATCTATTCATCCATTGATGGACACTTAGGTTGGTTCCTTTTCCTGCCTGGTGTAAATAATTCTGCAGTGCACATGGGGATGCATATGTCTTTTCAAATGAGTGTTTGTTCTCTTCAGATAAATACCCAGAAGAAGAATTGCTGGATCTTAGAGTAGTTCTATTTTTAATTCTTTGGGGAATCTCCATAGTGTTTTCCACAGTGGCTGCACCAATTTACATTCCCACCAACACAGCAAAGGGTACCCTTTTCCACACCCTTGCCAACACTTGTTATTTCTTGTCTTTTTGATGCTAGCCGTTCCAACAGGTGTGAGATGATAGCTCATTGCGGTTTTTATTTGCATTTCCCTGATGCTAAGTGATACTGAGCATCTTTTCATGTGTCTGGTGGCCATCTGTGTGTCTTTGGAAAAATGTCTATTTGGATCCTCTGCCCATTTTTTAATATTGTTTAGGGTGGGGTTTGGGGTTTGGGTTTTTTTTTTATGTGTTTGGGGGTTTTTGTGTTTTTTTTATTATTTTCCTTTTTTTTTATTGGAGTTCAATTTGCCAACATATAGCATAACACCCAGTGCTCATCCCATCAAGTGCCCATCACCCAGTCACCCCCACCCCCTGCCCACCTCCCTTTCCATCACCCCTTGTTCGTTTCCCAGAGTTAGGAGTCTCTCATGTTCTGTCTCCCTTTCTGATATTTCCCACTCATTTTTTCTCCTTTCCCCTTTATTCCCTTTCACTATTTTTTATATTCCCCAAATGAATGAGACCATATAATGTTTGTCCTTCTCTGATTGACTTATTTCACTCAGCATGATACCCTCCAGTTCCATCCATGTCAAAGCAAATGGTGAATATTTGTCATTTTTAATGGCTGAGTATTATTTTCCTTTTGAATTGTATGAATTCTTTACATATTTTGGATATTAACCCCTTACCAAATACACGATTTGCAAACATTTTTTCCCATCGCATCTGTTACCTTTATGTTTTGTTGATGGTCTCCTTTGGTGTGCAGGAGCTTTTGAGTTTGATGTAGTTCCACTTGTTTATTTTTGCTTTAATTGCTTTTACTTTTGGTGTTAGATTCATAAAAAAATCTTCACCAAGACCCATGTCAAGCAGCTGACCACCTATGTTTTCTTCCAGGAGGCTTATGGTTTCAGATCTCATATTCAAGTTTTTGATCTATTTTTTCTAAGATTTTATTTATTTGGGAGAGAGGGAGGGAGGAAGAGAGTATGAGCTGGGGGTGGGGGAAAGGGCAGAGGAAGAGAGAAAAGCAGACTCCCTCTCTGAGCAGGGAGCCAGATGCAAGGCTGGACCCAGGACCCCAAGATCATAACTGGAGCTGAAGGCAGATGCTTAACTGACTGAGCCACCCAGGCGCCCCTGATCCATTTTGAGTTAATTTTTTCTGTATGGTGTAAGATAGTGGTCCAGTCTCATTCTTTTGCCTGTGACTGCCCAGTTTTCCTAACATCATTTATTGAAGAGATTACCCTTTCCCCACCGTATATTCTTGGCTCCTTTGCTGTAAATTAATTGACCATATACGTGTGGGTTTATTCTGGGCTCTCTATTTGGTGTCATTGATCTATGTGTTTGTTTTTATGCCAATATCACGCTCTTTTAATTACTATGACTTGGTAGTACGGTTTCAAATCAGGGAGCATGATACCTCCAGCTTTGTTCTTCTTTCTCAAGATTGTTTTGGCTGTTTAGGGTCTTTCACAGTTTCATACACATTGTAGGATTGTTTGTTTCTGATTTCAGATTTGCTTCTCTCTAATGCCAACTCTGGCCCCAGCTTTTATCCAAATCCACTCCAGCTCTCCAGGAAAAAAAAAAAATAACAACGACAATGATGACAACTATTCCTCCTTGAGCTCTGGCGGTCATTAATCTATGCATGATAACTTGCAAAGATACTCAGTTTATAGAACAGTGGCTAGCACTCACCGACAGCTCATTATGTACCAGGCATCCTTTTTTCAATTTCATTTATATTAGCTTATTTATCCATTCTATGAGGCAGGTGCTATTATATCGTCCCCATTTAAAGAAGAGAAAACTGGGGCACAGAACAGTTAAGTAACCTGCCTAAAGACACACAGCTAGAGAGTGACAGAGCAAGGATTGCAACCTTTGGCTCTAGAATCTGGGTTCTTTGAGATTTTTTTTTTTAATTTTTATTTATTTATGATAGTCACAGAGAGAGAGAGGCAGAGACATAGGCAGAGGGAGAAGCAGGCTTCATGCACCGAGAGCCCGATGTGGGACTCGATCCCGGGTCTCCAGGATCGCGCCCTGGGCCAAAGGCAGGCGCCAAACCGAGGCGCCACCCAGGGTTCTTAGCATGTATATCCTGCTGCCTCATGCAACCCCTGTGTGTGTGTGTGTGTGTGTGTGTGTGTGTGTGTGTGTTAGAGATTTTATTTATTTGTTCATGAGAGATAGAGAGCAGAGACACAGGCAGAGGGAGAACCAGGCTCCCGATGTGGGGCTCGATCCCAGGACCCCGGGATCATGCCTCGAGCCGGAGGCAAGATGCTCAACCGCTGAGCCAGCCAGGTGCCCCATCCCTACGTATTCCTAATAACAGTCTCACCAGGCAGATATTATTTCCTGAGTTTACCACCCAGAAGGCGGGTTCCGGCTGCCCCCCGCACTTGTTCCACATGGCCACAGTGGATTTCCACCTCAAACCCAGTCTTGTCCAATTCCAGAGTCGGAGGGCTCCCAACCACCACTCAGCCCTCCCGCTCACACGCCTGGGAGCTGGGCCAGCAGCAGAGGCCTCCCCTCTGCCTAAGAGCAGTGGTCCGGGCCTTCGCCACACAGTCAGGGCTTTCTCACCCAGGGCCACTCCGTCAAGGGCAGGTCTCTGGAGACTTCTGGATTCAAGGCCCGTAGGTCCCCGACGGGCAACTCCCCCAGGCCGCACTTCCCCAGACCTGACCTCCCTCAGCCTCCGGCCAGCGCATGGGACTCTGTTCCATGATGGGGTGTCACCGGGTTCCGGGTGGTGGGCTCGAGTGGGTGAGGGAGGCCCTTTGAGTCACTGAGGAAGCCAACAGCCGGAGTCCCCGCAGCCCCCGCGCCCAGGCCGCACCCCAATACTTTGGAAATGTGTAATTCGCACCCTCATCCTCCTCCCACGGGCCCGGGGGTTCGGCTGCTGCTGATTCATTTTCAGAAGCTCCTCTTTCCACAGCAGCAGGAGGAAGGACTGTCCCCCGCCAGGGCCATGTGTGTTTGCTATGATTCATCGCCTGGTCTGCAACCGCCTCAGAAATAGGCCTTACACAATCCCGGAGCCGCTGGGAGCCTCGCGGCGCAGGGGCTTCCCCTCTTACTCACCCTCTGGGCCTCGGTCCACTTCCACGCAGCCACGGGAACGCAGAGGGACAGGCACATGCCCAAAAGAGGAACTTGGGAAACTGGCAGGCGGGGTGAAGGCCGCCCCCCGTTGTTGGCAATGCTCTGAGGCAAGATCGCAGCTGTGCGGCTCCTGTAGAAGTGAAATGTGCACCGTAAACAGAATCTCCCCGCGCCCCCGGGGCCGCTGCCCGCTGCCCTCACAGCCTGGGGTCCCGGCTGGAACCAGGGTCTGGGGGGCTGCCCTGCTCCGCCGCGCGCTCGAGGTTGGTGGGGAGGCTGGCTGCTGGCCGGGCCCGGAGCCGGTCTGGGCTTAGGAAAACCGGCAGCAGTGTAGACGGAGGGATGGACTGTGCCCATGGGGAGCTCCTGCGGCTGGCCCCCCAAGACCTAGGCCGGTGGCTTTTTGGATTCTGGCACCTGGGGGGCGGGGAGGGAGGGTGGGATGAACGTGGATGCTCGGGCCCCATCGATCAGCTGGGGTGGGTCTTCAAAGTAGAGTTGGAACCTACTTGCCAAGCCCTCACTTTGCATTTGAGAAGAATTGGCCCAGAGAGCAAAAGGGACTTATCCAAGGTCACACAGCAGCTCGTGCAAAGATTGGACTAGAACTTTGCCTTGACCTATGAGGTCCTGCATGAGCCGGCCTCCCCCCGCTTTGTCACCTCTCCGCGTTCTCTCTGACGTCGCCTCCTCTCTGTTCTCTCTCCCACGTCCGGGCCTTTGTATGCCCCGTCGCCCCTGACTTTACCCCAAATCTTTCATGATTCTTTTTTTTTTATATATAATAAATTTATTTTTTATTGGTGTTCAATTTGCCAACGTACAGAATAACACCCAGTGCTCATCCCGTCTTTCATGATTCTAAGCCAGCAGCCCTCTGTGGCCCTCCAGCTCCTCCCCTCACTTTGTGCTCCCTCAGAAGACCACCTGATCTCATGTCCGTGTTTGTTAATCAGCTTTTCTTCCCATTAGAATGTGCTCCCCAAACGGCCGGGGCTTTCTGCTGTGCACCCCGCACCCACACAGTGACTGGACACAGCAATTGCTCAATAAATATATTTGTCGGATGATTGAGGGTCCCAGCACAGGGTATACACTGACACCAGTGCCCCCAGCCCACACCCACCAGGCCACTGTACCAACTGTCTGCCAAGCCCTGGGGTCATGTGTTTCTCCTCAAGGACCAGCTCATGAACGCCCACAGAACAAGCTCGGAACAGAGACCATTCCTCTGTAGAGACCATTCCTCTGTAGGAGAGTATCTCCAAGGTATGCCCAGGGAGGACCAAGGACTGCTTCGTAACCCGCACACCAGGGTGACCACAACCAGAAAACGGTGGTCCCCACCCAGAAGCCCTTTGGGGAGGCCTTTCTCTCTCTCTCTTTTTTTTTTTTTAATGATTTTATTTATTGATTGATGAGAGACACACAGAGAGAAGCAGAGACGCAGGCAGAGGGAGAAGTAGGCTCTCTGCAAGGAGCCTGATGCAGGACTCGATCCCAGGACCCCAGGATCACACCCTGGGCCGAAGGCAGATGCTCAACTGCTGAGCCACCCAGGCATCCCTGGGGAGGCCTTTCTGGTGATGCTCCCACTGATCAAATGTGTTCAGACTCCCATGGGCCACTAGTCTTCACAGTTTACCGGCCCCAAACTCTCTACTGTCACCATCTTGTTTTCAACCAGTCAGAACCCTTGCGTGTATAGCTGTTCAGCGACCACAAAATGATCTCACAAAGATGCCCGATCCTCACAGCAAATCTGGGAGCCGGGTGCGACTGCCCTTCATTTTACAGATGAAGCCCATGAAGCCCAGAAAAGCAAAGTCACTGGCCTAAAATCACACAGCAAAGGACACAACCAAAATCAGATTTGAAGCCAAGTCTTGGCAAAAGCCAGTCTTCTACTCTGGCCTCCGCGCCAGCAGCTATTCCACACCAGGCATGATTGGTCACCTACCTCAGGCCCAAGCTTCACTCTGGATCACGTTTGGCTGTTGCCCGAAATCTCCCCCTCCTGGAAGATGAAAGGCTTACCATGCTCAAGGAGATACAACAGATCAGGTGTCAGCTTCTGAAGGTCAATCCAAAGGAGGAAACACCAAGAAGGTCAATCCAAAAGGTCAATCCAGAAGAGGGAGTCACTGTAAGTAACTCAACTGCATGTGTCCTCCAAACACAGAGCCTGAGATAAACATTAGGGTTTGCACAGATTACTTAGGAGATGACCCCAAGAAACAGGAATGATGGGCTTACGTCTGAGAAGGAAAGAACAGTCTATAAAATTGTGTGCTCTTGAAGTTGCCCTCACAGGAGCTAGATTCTTCTAGGACCTATGACTTCTGGGCTACCCTTGAACAAGGCTGAATGGGCTCTCCAGCTCTGGAGAGCTGGGCCTGAGGCAGAAAATCAGAGTTGTGTGTCTGGTGCCTGAGGTGGGAAGCTGTGAACAAGTGTCAGAACTCACCCAGAACCCTCCAGTCCCCACAACTGCAGGGAAAAACAGAGACAGACTGCAGGGATGTGCTCAGGGCATCAGAGCCTCCCCTACAGTTTCAACTTTGGCCACAGTCTCTTCTGGAAGTAGTCCAAGTGTGTTTTTTTGAACGAAAATGTGGCCACCCCTCCCTTGCCGTCCTGGACATCAAAGAATCAGAATTTTACAGGTCAACGATTTCTCAGCAACTTCCTCAACTAAGAGCTAGACCCGGGCCCTCCACCACCCTGCAGCAGCACAGAGGCCTCCTGGTCCGCTTTCTTTGCTCTCCAGCATCTCTCAATCACTCAAAAATTCTACCTATACCAGGTCTCTCCAGGTAGAACCCCAGGACCTCCCTCCGTCAGGGTCCTCACTAGGCCCTTGGGGCTCAGGGCCTGTGACTGATGCGAGCCTGACCTGGCCCTTTCCCCCCCAGACTCCTTGTGGTGCAGATGGGGACTCTGGGCTGAGGTGACTGGCCTAAGACCCTTGGCAACTTAGAAGCATCTCGTCTTGGGGCACCTGAATGGCTCAGAGATTGAGCACCTCCCTTCAGCTCAGGTCGTGGTCCTGGGGTCCCGGGATCAGGTCCTACATCGGGCTCCCCGCAGGGAGCCTGCTTCTCCCTCTGCTTGTGTCTCTGCGTCTCTCTGTGTCTCTCATGAATAAATAAATAAAATCTTTAAAAAAGAAGAAGAAGCATCATATCTTACAGCCTTTGGGGCATAGACCCAGGACTAGCCACAGAATTTGAATTTGCAGGGCCCGGGGCAAAACGAAAGTGCAGGGCCCCTTTTTCAAAAATGAATAAGAATTTCAAGGTAGTAAAAGCAGAGCCGACTAAAGCAAAGACAGCCCATCTGGACGCAGGCCCCGTATGATCGGCACCAGTGCACACTCACGCACACTGTGTGTGTGTGCACACCGAGATGCGTAGGCCACACCTCTCCCGGAGGAATTCCAAAAGGGCAGGGTGGGCTACTTCCAAAACAACAGCTTTCCAGCCAGATGAGCCTTGGTTGGAATCTCAACTTTGCCTCTCACCTGTTGTGCAATTGAAATGAATTGCTTACGCCCTTGGGCCTCAGTTGCCTCATCGGTAGAATGGGAATGAGATGGCAAACTGCACGTAAAGTACAGAGAACATGAAAGGCACTGAACAAATGTGAGTCCTTTGCCCTCCTCGCCACCTCCCTCCTCCCTATCAGTTTCGTCCCTTGCAGGCTAGAACCGGGACACACACACACACACACACAAGCACCACCTTGGCCATGGTCTGAGTCTCAACATAACAGCTGGAGAAGGTGGGGGGCTGGTGTCCAGGGAGTGAGGGGGCTCCGGACTCCTCCTCGTTTGTCTCTGCTCCAGCCTAGGGCCCGGCCCTGCCAAGCTGGCCCCCCCCCCCCCCAGCCTCTCTAAGGAAAGGCCAGAAGTTCCCATGGTTGGCAATTCTTCTTTCTCACCCTCCTTTCCTCGGGAAGGAAGGAGAACGAACGGCGAGAAGGGCTGCATCAGGCCTCCACTGACTCATCGTGACACTGTGGGCAGGTCACAAATGATGATCCCTGCCTCAGCTTTCCCATCTCTAAAATGGAGCTAATGATGCCTGCCTCCGGCCTCGGTGACAGGATGTTCGGAGAGCATTCATTAAGGCTGCTGTGCGGCTGTCATTGTGCCTTAGCTAATAACACACTGCCCAGGTGAGGCCCCAGGAGGCCTTGGGAGCTCTGGGAAAGCACACTCTCAACCATCTTCAAAGCATCCCTGAGAAGCAGGTGGGAGGCAAGGCTCAGGACATGGGGAGGACGGAAGGAGGAGCCGTCCCCAGTGGCAGGGAGGAACAGGGGCACGAGGTCCCGCACACCCCAGATGGGGAAGGTGACAGTCTCCCCTCAGCTGAGAACAAGTGTGAGCTCCCTGAGCAAGGCAAGCCCTCTAAGCTTCCTCCTGAAGTGGGAGTGATAAGGCTCACTTCTCAGAGTCGTGCTAAAGATGAAATGGAGCCACGTATGTGCCACTGCTGGCACCTAGTAGGTGCTCAGGAAACGTGTGTCCTGAAATTAGGAACATCACCAGTGGGGCTGGCCCTACTTTGTGTCCACATTTGGCACTTTCAGGGGCATTTTTTTTGTTGAACCTTCCCCTCTTGGTAGGTTGCATTTTACATCTTCCTTAGGCCACAAACCACACCTCTCTGGACTCAGACACGGTGAGGGGATGGGTGACCAGGTTCTCACCCACCTCTTGAGGACACCTGGTCCTGCCCTCCCTCCCCAGGCGGAGAGATGTCAGGCGGAGAGGGGTTGGCAGCGGCATTCCTGTCACCAGCAGAGCCTGGCAGGAGGGACAGATGTTAAGTGCCCTTGAGAAAATGGTGGTCTGAGAGGTTAAGTGACTTGCCCGAGGTTCCACCGTCACTGGGAGGCAGAGTCGGCATCCAAACCAGGGTCTTGGTGTCCCTAAGCGCATTATAATATGTGGCACCTGAAGCTAGAGACGCAGCTCGGATGGGCAGCAGCTTGAGAGACCAACTTGGCCAATCTCTCAGCCTGAGGCTGGAGGAGTGAGCACTCAGAGAGGTCGGGGTAACCGTCGGGAGCAACTGGACCCAAGCCGGGCCCTGTGCCTGGGGCCTTCTCTCCTGCCTCGCCTGGCTTGGGGCGCCTCAGGAGCACGGACCACAGGCACATGCTGGCCCTGATTCAGGGACTGGGGATCCCTGTGCGTGGGAAGCAGGGGCAGGAGTCCCAGCTAAGGCCCCGTCACTGGGGCATCTACCCAGCTAAGCACCTGCTGCTTGCCAGGCCTCGGGGGCGCAGCCCAGACCAACGCAGAGCCGCGCCTGCAGGGGGTGGGTGGCATTGTGCCCACAGCTGGGGCAACAGAAGCTCAGGGGAGGCCGCTTTTCCACATCGCGCTTGGTGGCAATGCTGGGACGAGAACTCAGAGCGGATCCCGTGTTTTTCCTCCACACAGGCTGTCACTGGCCGGAGGCAGAGAGACTCCAGCCATCAAGACGGGGGAAGAGAACAGAGAGCAAGTATGTGATCTATGGTCCAAACCAGGACCATTTCGAGAGTGAAAGGGGATGCTGTGAATAATTACACCAGGACAGCAGGCATAGACCAGATTGTCCCTGGCAAACGAGGCCGTGTGGTCACAGGAACCATAAGCCTGTGACGTGCCAGCCGTGGTGAGAGTAGCTTTTCGGCGTCACCGAATTGCCAGATCAACCCTGAAAAATGGATGTTAGTTTTACATCTCCATTGGACGGGTTCATTAACTAAGGCTCAGGGGGTTTAATAGAGCCTGCTCAAGATCCTGGAGCTGCTGGCAGGCAGCTGCAAAATGAGGGATGAGCGGATAAAATTTGGGGCCTGAAGGAAGAAACAAAAGGCAGGGCATAGTCAACTGGTCTGGCCACCTGGCGGAGGCGTTACGGCTGATGGGAGTCCATTACGAATGAGCAGTAGCCATGGCAGGCTGGTTATTAAATATGTCTAATATCTGCCTCACCCCCCCCCCTCGAGAAAGGAGCCCATGGGTGGCCAGGAGAGTAGAGCACTCTGTGGGGTCGGGGAGGGCTCTTGCATAGGCAGGAAGGCCCCTCATTCCTGGAGCTCCAGGGGAGCTAGAAGCAGCCACCTCCTGTGGCTTGGCCTCCCTGGGGTGGTGGCCTCTGTGAGAGGGAAGTCCTCCCTTCCTTCCTTTTTCTCATAAGCAGATTTGAAAGCAACCACTCCGGGGTCTTAACAGGGGTAAGGGGGGAGCCGAGAGCAGCAGCCAGTTCAGTCAAGTGGACAGAGAACAGGACCCCAACCTGGATAGGGTTGGACAAGGGACAGGGGAGAGGCGTGCCAGCCAGCCTGGGCAGACCTGGGCAGACCTGGCTGCGGGAGGTCGTGCCCACCCCCAGCCACAGGACTGTGGGTGAGGGTCCCGGGGGTCTGCGGAGGGCCCTCCACACTCCCTTTGGCTCTGGGCCTGGGTGCCCTGTCCCCTCGGCCCCCCCTCCCAGGCCTCCGCGGTCTAACAGGAAGTATCTTTCTCTTTCTATGTTTCCCCCCTTGGCCTGCACCCAGCTATCCCCAGCCCTGAGTCGGGGTGACTTTCAGGAAACTCATTGTGAAAAACCCAACGACTCCCAACTGGCTGCCTCCAGCCACCCGAGGTGAGGTGCCAAGATGTGGGCAAGCAGGGCCACCGAGCTGTCAGCATGGCCCTGACTCTCAAAGGCCGAGGAGCTAGGGTCGCGGTGGCCCCCTCCCCAGATGCTTCTCCACCAACCCCCCACACACACCACCACCACCGACCTGAGCACTACTGGAGGACACACCTCCTGAAGTGAGAGACTGGGAGGAACCGCACAAGGCTTCCTAGAAGAAGTCACATTGGAACCAAGGTCTGAGGGATGCTTGGGGGCAGCCAGGCAAAGAGATGGGAGATGTTTCAGGCAGAAGAAACAACTCCATGGGGGAAGCCTAGGGGAGCAGAGAGACCGGTGTGATGGCAGCAGGCTTGGAGAGAGGGAGGAAGAGCTGGGCCTAAAAGTCAAAGGGCTTGCAGAAGCCACAGGGTGAGGAGTGTAGAGGAAGCCTCTGAAGACTTGTAAGATGGGAGACAAAGGGGTGACTCCCTCAGATTTGCCATCTTAAAGAACAATCAGACAGCTATGGAGGAAAGGATTGCAGCAGCAGTTCTCAACCGGGGTGACTCTGCCCCCAGGGAACATGTGGTCATGTCCACGGACATTTTTGGTTGTTGAAACTGGGGGTGGGGGTACTACAGGCATCGATCACCCGTCCCAGTAGAGGCCAGGCTGCTGCTACACAACCTGCAGTGCACAGGACGGCCTCCCATGACAAGGAATTATGTGACCCAAGATGTCAATAGTGTCCACTGGAGACACCCTAGATCACAGGAAAGCAAAAATGGCGGCAGGAAGGGTGGCGTAGACACCAATGCCAAGAGCCAGGCAGGAGGAGCAGCAGACAGAAACCAGGGTATCGTCTGTGATGACAGAGACACCAGACAGATCCATGCCAACAGGACTTGGTGATGGGTTCAACATGGGGAAAGAAGGAACTGATGCCCAGTCCCAACTGCTCTACCTCCATGATGCATCTCACTTCCATCCTGTCCTTTTCATTCCCACTGCCCTCTCACCTGGACAGGTGAGACAGTAGTCTCTCAGCTGGCCTCTCCGCCTCCAAGGACTCCTCTCCACTCCGTAACGATGCCAGAGTGACCGCTCAAAAGCTCACCTCTCGTCAGGTCACACTCTTCCTCTAGAACCTTCCATGGCTCCCCAAGCCAGAGAAAATTAACTGACAAGACCCTCTTGACATGCAAGTCCCCACCCGTCCTCCCTCGCCCATCCACAATTCCGTATCTCTTGTGGCATACATTTTTGGTTGCTTATCCAAAACACATCTCCTAAGGGGGAAAAAAAAAAAAGTAAAAAAGAAAATAAACAAGAGAAAAAGAAATAAATAATTTTAAAAAGAAAAAAAAAAAAAAACCACGTCTCCTCATCTTCTTAGCTAACAGAACCCCAGTGTTTGATAATCTATCCAGGTCCGCACATATGCTTCCCTAGGCCGGTCCAATTCTGGCCTTGAAAACACGCAGAGAAGAGTGAGAACTTCCAGAGAAGGCTTCTTTGCTGATAAATAGACATTCCTGTGAAGAGGGACTCCCTTGTCCTCTGCTAGACGGTCAGATCTACATGTGGCACCTGAATCAGCAGCCACCCTCCTGTGGCCATCGTGGGGGGACAGGACATGGCAAAATTTGTGAGGTGAGGGTGGCAAAACAGGGGAGGGAAAGAACGCAGGTGCCTGGCGAGAGAGTTGAGCCGTCACATTGGCCAACCTGGAAGCGCCCTGCCTCAGGACTGCTCTCTGGGTGCCGGGAGCTGGGGTTTCCTATTGCTCGTAGCCGGAGCCTGATACAAATCCCTGGCTCCGAACCCAACTCTCCTCCCGCTTCCAGACTCCTACTATGCTTTCCCACTTCCGCGCTATCGTGCAGACTGTTCCCTCCGCCCTTTGGGGGGACCTTGCCCTTCCCTTCAGGACCAACTCGAGCGCCACTTCTGATCCCCCTTTAAACCCACTGACCCGAAGCAGCATCTCCGTCGTCTGCACATGATCTGCAGCTTCGCCCTGGTGCTTACGGCTCCGCACCTGTCATTGGAGTCACTTGCCCTGAGCCCGATTGTCACAGCCGGACTGTGAGCCCCGACAGGATAGAGCCCAGCACCACTTACACCAGGAGACCTCACGGCACCTGAGAGGTATCTACCTGCCACGGCAGCGGCCGCTGCTAACCCCCATTCCTAACTGTGCTCGCTTCCTTTTCCTACTATCACAAAATGATCACAGACTTAGCAGCTCAAAAAACACAAATTTATTATATCACAGTTCTGGAAGTCAGAAGTCCGAAATGGGTTTCTCTGGGCAGGACTGGATTCCTTCCTGGAGATTCCAGGACAGAACGTGTTTCCTTGCCTTTTCCAGCTCAAGACCACGTGCATTCCTTGGCCCGGGACTCCTTCCTCCATCTTCCTACCATCAATGACATCAATCCAACCTCTGCTTTCAGCATCACACCTCCTCCTCTGACTCAGACCCTCCTGCCTCCCTCTTAGAAGGACCTTTGTGATTACATCAAGCCCACACGACAATCCAGGATAATCTCCCCATCTCAAGAGCCTTAACTTAATCACAGCGGCGGAGTCCCTTTTACCATGTGAGGTCACAAATGCACAGGGCCCGGGGATTAGGACGTGGATATTGGGAGAACTTTATTCGCCTACCGCATCAACCAGAGCTTGAGGGTAAGCGGCCAGAAATTCGTTAGGAGGACAGCAGCTAAGCAGCAGCATCAGGATTAGACTAGAGACCAGGTTCCTAAATATTATGATGCAAACTTCCGATTTGGCCTTTCCCGGGATCTAACCAAGTTGGCTCAGGCCATAAAAGGCTTGAACCCAGAATTGGAATCAATAAGGCAAAAGGGCGCAGAGAGATGGGGAGAACGGATGCAGGAAACTGAAAAGCTGAGACCCACCTCCTCCAGGTCAGGAGTGGTCGTAGCACCGGGATGGGCCTGAGGGGCACCAGGAGAAGGAGCAGCAGAGACAGAGGCTGGAAGCTCAGTAGAGCCAAGTGGCATTCAAATCAGAGCTGTCCTCCATCCCAGGGGCCCAAAGCCCTGCTGTCTATCAAATAACTAAGGCCACCAGAAGGTGTAGCGGCTGGTGACAAGTTGTTCTGTTATTTATACTTCGGTAGGTGTTTTCAGGTAAACAAGAACCTCAGCCCGAGGAAGAATTCTCACGTGGTGGAAACTGAGTCCCATAACCGGCTGATGGAGGAACCATCTGGCTGCCCCAGGGTGGCCCACAGGGTGACGAGGTCCCACCTCGGTGGGCCGGGTCAGGGCTCATCCATGGTCCCCCCTTCCCTCCCCCAGGGTGCGCCGGAGCCTTGCCTGGGCCTTTGGACTCCTCCGAGGCTGCTCCCAGGGCTGGGCACCTAGAGGCCACGGCGCCCAGCTCCCCCGGGTGACCCCAGCAAGGCCCGGCTCCTCTGCACCCTGAGAAGGCCTCTCTGTCCAGGAGAAGGAGAGGGAGACAGAGACGGTGAGCTGAGTTTTCCAGAACTTAAAAGTGGTTACCATCAAAATAATCAAGGGCAAAGCAGGTCGTCTCCCATTCCCCTTTGAAATGATTTCACAAACTGAATTCCTCCCCTTTGACCAACTTTCCCAATCCGCACGTATTTACCTTGCGGGGGAGGCTGCTAAACCCCCCAGCCCCGTGGCAGTGCTCACTCCACACGTCCCCGTGAAAGCCAGCCCCCAGCTCTCCTCGAGAACCCCCAGCCCCTCTGCTCCGAGGAGCAAGCAGAAATTCTCACCATCGCCCTCAGGCGGGGTTGGGGTGCATGGGGCTCCCATTTTACAGATGAGAAAACTGAGGCTGAGGGCACCTGGGTGGCTCAGTGGTTGAGTGTCTGCCTTCGGTTCAGGGTGTGATCCCGGGGTCCTGGGATCCAGTCCTGCATCGGGCTCCCTGCAGGGAGCCTGCTTCTCCCTCTGCCTGTCTCTGCCTCTCTCTCAGTGTCTCTCATGAATAAATAAGGAAAATCTAAAAAAGAAAGAAGAAAGAGAGAAAGAAAGAAAGAAAGAAAGAAAGAAAGAAAGAAGAAAGAGAGAGAGAAAGAAAGAAAGAAGAAAGAAAGAAAGAAAGAAAGGAAAGAAAGAGAAAGAAAGAAAGAAAGAAAGAAAGAAAGAAAGAAAGAAAGAAAGAAAGAAAGAAAGAAAGAAAGAAAGAAAGAAAGAAAAAGAGAAAGAAGGGAAGGAGGGAGGGAAGGAAGGAAGGAAGGAAGGAAGGAAGGAAGGAAGGAAGGAAGGAAGGAAGGAAGGAAGGAAGGAAGGAAAATCAAGGCTCTGGAAAGTTAAAGAACTTGCCCAAGGTTCCCATCTCGCTAGTCCAGGCCAGCCGGTCTCCGGGCCCGGAGCTCGGCCCACCACTCGAGCAGTTCTGAACCTTCGGCCTCAGGCACACTTGTCCTCTGAAAACCAACTGAGGTCCCCTGCAAGCTTTCCTTTTTGTGGGTTGTATCCATTCATATTTGCTCCATTAGCAATTAAAAATAAGGAAATGTAAACAAAAATAATAAAATAAAATAAAAATAAAAATAAGGAAAAGTTTGTCTTTATTAACAATAACAAACCCATTTTATATTAGCATAAACAGTATATTTTCGTGAAAAATAACCCTATTTTCTAAAACAAAACAAAAATTAGTAAGAAGGGTGGCACTGTTTTACATTTGGCAAACTTCCTTAACGTTGAACTTAAGAGAAGGCAGGTGGATTTCCACATCTGCTTCTGCATTCAGTGTGGCTACAACGTGCTATATGAGTTAAAGTATAGGAAGAAAATCCTAGGGCGCCTGGGTCGGCTCAGTGGTTGAGTGTCTGCATTTGGCTCAGGTTGTGATCCCAGGGTCATGGGATCGAGTCCTACGTCGGGCTCCCTATGAGGAACCTGCTTCTCCCTCTGCCTGTGTCACTGCCTCTCTCTCTGTATCTCTCATGGATAAATAAGTAAAATATTAAAAAAAAAATCCTAGGATCTCACAAAATCCCCTAAAAGTGTCTCTAAAGAAGACTTTGACAATCATAGCTCTATGTATACTGCCTCATTTCTGATGCTCCAACCCCAAGTTCCTACAGTGAGGTTTGCCGCACAGTAGATGTTTATTATGTTTGTTGAATGAATAAATGAGTAAGTCAAAGCTGAGCAAGGCAAAGGGGAGTTTTAGGTCAAAAGGCAGGTTTAGGCTTTATCCGTGGGCTTCCATTACCCAGGCTCCGTTTGCCAAGGGATGATGAAGGCGAAAGAGAACTAGCAAAACATTCTCTAAGTCAGAGTGGCCGTGAACGGCTGTGCAGGTTGTGGACTCTGCAAGGACCATGGAGATGGTAAGTAGAAGCAGGAGTCCAGCCCATGTTCTGCTCACCAATCCTTCTGCCCTGGAACAGGGCTGAGGAGGGGTTGCATTTTTCTAATTTTGCAAAATGCCACTGAGTGGACCGACAGCTGCCAGGGCCTCACCCCGGAGGTGCAAATCCCCCCAAACGCAGCTTTACGTAGCAAGGGGCAGGCATGTCCCCAATTCTTGGCGAGGGTGCCAGGAGGTTCTGCAGCCGGGCAGGTAGGATGGCCGAGACTGGACAGGAGCCCTTATTTTAGCACCTCTTACATAGCCTGGGCCTCCCTCTGGACCCACCACAAACCCACACAGCCAGGGGCTCCGGCCAGCAACCGCACAGATCGGCACCCGCTGTCTATGCAGCCCTGAACACGGGGAAAGGACATCAGGGAAACAGCAGGCTGCTAGCCTCTCTTGTACCGCAGTGGTTCTCAACCCTGGGGTATGAGTTCCCAGTGTCTGGAGACACGTTTTGCTGTCACATGGGGTGGGGGGGGCACTGGCATCTAGCGGAGGATGCTGCTCAACATCCCGCAATGCCCAGGACAGCCCCACACAGTCAAGATTATCCACCCGAAATGTGACTAGAACTGAGGTTGAGAAAACTTACTGCAATTAGGGCGGCCCGGGGGGCTCAGCGGTTTAGCGCCGCCTTCAGCCCAGGGCGTGATCCTGGAGACCGGAGATCGAGTCCCACGTCAGGCTCCTTTGCGTGAGGCCTGCTTCTCCCTCTGCCTGTGTCTCTGCCTCTCTCTCTCTCTCAATCTCTCTCTCTCTCTCTCTCTCTCTCTTTCTTTGTGTGTGTGTGTGTCTCATGAGTAAATAAATAAAATCTTAAAAAAAAAAAAAACTTACTGCAATGAAAATATGAGGCTCTAAGCTGGTCCTGGTTTCAAATCCCAGCCCGGCCACTGTCTAATTCCATGAGTAAGCAGGGGCAGGTCCCTTAAGGGGCTGTCTCCTTCTGTGCAATGGAGGAAAAATATCTACCCTGCAAGATTGTCATGAGGGTCACGTTGGTGGGGGCGTTGGTCGGGGGGTGCCTGCCATCGCCAGATGAAGGCAGCGGTGGCTCAACTCAACCAGGCTAGTAGTACCGGCGACAGTAACAGCCCCGTGCCCGGCGTCTCACACTGGCTGGCACTCTGCTGGCTGCCCGGTGAATGACATGAGTCTCCGCTTCCTCTCAGGAAGCTCAGGGCCCAGCAGCCAAGTAAAGTTCCACGATTGCAGCTATTTAAATCGGCATGCATGTGAACAGGGACTGGAATGTTCAAAAATAAGAGTGTTTATGGGCGGAAAGGTTTTTTTCTCTTTTTTCCAAAAAAAGAAATCTTTTATGTTATTTTTATGTTGTTTTCCCATCAAAAAGAGGACGAGGGGACGGGGAAAGAATTCAACTTGTGTTTTGTTTTTTTTTAAATTACAACATGTGGATGATTGAATATAAGCACAAGTGTCCTTCATCTTCGGCCTTCACGGTGGTCGGGGCATAGACCTAATGTCCGTACATCAAATTGTTTTCTACGCATGGTTGACATGTAACAGAGGCAGGTGTTGGATCTTTTGTAAAGTGAAGAAGGGTTTCCTTTATTCATCTGCCCTGATCATCTGCATTTTCATTTTGTGTAAAGCTGGACGGTCCTGCAGAAGCCACATGCCCTCTAAGTGCTGATGATGGGTAGCAGGTGTGTGTGGTGGGTGGGGACAGTCAGAGAAGACTTCCTGGAGGAGGCAACATGGGTGCCACGTTTGTGAAAGTTGGCGTCAGAGGGGAAGAGACCACCTGAGGGATGGAATGTCATGTGCAAAGGCCCAGGGATAACAGCGCCGAGGAGACTAGCCCTGGGGAGGCTTTGCAAGAACACTCTGAGTAGGATCCTCCTGGGGCTGCCTGGAGCCTGGAGCCTGGAGCTCTCGGGGGGAGGCGAGGGGAGCCAGTACGCCAGGTGGAAATGAGTCCACGAAGCTTCTTCAAGGCTATGGCCCCAGTCTCTTCATGGCCTGCGGCTGAGAAGTTGGGTGTCCTCCTCCTCACACAGCACCCCATGTCCAGCCACTCCAAGAGACTCCAGCTCTGGGGATTCTCAAACTCCAACGCTGCATGCTCTGGGGCTGTCCTCACCCTCCAGGGCCCGCACACAGTGCAAGCTGTGCCATCCTGGACACCCAAACTCCCCTCTCTGAGCCTCAGCTTCCTGGCATTTAGAATGGGGGTGATGACATTCCCCTTCTAGGACTATTGGAAGGAACAGTGAGGAAGTGCTAAGCACCCTACCTGAACAAACTTGTCCTCAAGAAAGGGAGCAACCCACCTGCCTCCCACACCCCCACCCCTTCCTGCGGCCTCCCCTGTGCTCCCGGGTAGGGGGGTGGGGTTCCTGCCCTGCAAGGGGCCAAATGCCAACCCCTACCCTATAAGCCTTTTGAGAGAGCCTGCCTGAAACGCAAAAAGAAGTGACCTAAGACTTAAAAGCTTACTCTTGAGATCAAGTTTCTGGCCTAGGCAGCGATGGAGTAAGCAGACTTTGAATATACCATCCCCCCTGCACCTTGTTGAACCTACCACACCTCCTCATACACATTCACACGTATAATGACAAAATCCCCGTTGCTAGGCACCTCCTAAGTGCTGAGCCCCGTGCTGGGTATTTACACGTAGCAGTGCACGTGTCCCTCAAGGAAGGTGCAGACGCACATGGGAACCAGAGCCTGGACAAGGTAGGTAGCCCGCCAAGAGCTCCATGGCTAGCAGAGCTGAACTGCACGGGGCCTTTAATGAAAAGGTGGTGTTCTTCCTTCGAGACCACCTTCCCAACCACCATGGTACCTACCCGGCAGACCCCATGCCCCCATGCACTTCCATCTCCCATTCGGGGCAGCTCTAGGGTTTGGCCAACCCACACTGACCCCAACCTCCTTCTCCCGTGTCCTCCTTTAGTAGAAAGGCGGGAAAGCCAAATCATCAACTTCCCCATCTCCTTTGCAGTTCAGGGGTTACCATATGGCATGGTTTTGACCAGTGAAATATAAGCAGAAGTCTGCCGGGAAGTGGGGGGGAGTGTATCTGGGAAAGTTTATGACTTCCCAATAAAAAGGCAACAGCCCCAGCTGGTGTGATCTTTCCCTCCTTCCCCCTGCGGGGCCCGTGGGCATGATGCCTCAACAAGGCACATCAGTCATCTCCCAACCCCAAGGCCACAAGTCAACACACCAAGATGGCAGAGCACAAAGATTTAGAAAAGTCAAAAAAAAATTTAAGAGCCTGGATCCGGACAACACTGTTGAGTTTCTGCACCAGCTCTTGCTTGCTCACCTCTGGACGTCTTCCTCTGTGAGAAAAAAAATAACCCCCTCATTATTTAAACTGCAGTAAGCTGAGTTCTCTTATTACTTGTGCTGAACACACTCTTGATACACTAGTCAAACTGTAATCCTACACTCCAACCAAAACATGGGGACAAACCCCATGTCCCACCCCAGCACTGCCCCAGAATACCACTAACCTGTGTAATCACCTTCCCGCTTCTGGCACCACCCCAAAGAGCCCACCCCAATCCCGGCATCCATTACCTGCACACAGGACCCCACACCGAATGTTCTCCACGGGGAGCTGAGGGCTCATTCTATCCTATACCCCACCTGATACCCACCCCCCAACCTTTCCGCCCCAGAGCTATCTCATCCTCCCTCCTCGCTGGGCCTCATGAACTGCCTCCACCCTCCTGCAGTCACTCTGGGGAGAGAACCGATTTCTCCTGAAAGCCCCTGAAAGTCTAGTCAGGTTTCTGTCTTCTGAGTCGGGACAGATTTCTTTGGCGACCTGAGATCACGCACCCCTCCCACAGTGCAGAAGGATTCTGCTCTGCGTGAAAAACAAAACTAAATAGATAGATAAATAAAACTTAAGAAACAAACAAACAAACAAAAACCTTTTGCCTTCTCTTAAAGAACTTTATTTCAAAACACTGGACCATGTCGACCATTTGACAAACAGGGCATTGGGCAATACTTCCAGGAGCCGAGAGAGACACTCAGGGAACATCCTTCCATGGAGGGGTGAGCGATCGGAGTTACAAAGGGCTTGGAGGTGGCCCAGCCAGGGTCACTCACTCACAGGCCCAGGCCAGGAAGCCCTGAAAAGGCCGGGGATGGAGACCAGGACAGAACCGGAACAGAATCCCAGGGACATCGCTTCCAAGGTGCATGATCCCGGGCGGCTTACTCACTTCCCCGTCTCAGCTGTATCTCTCCTAGCATCTGGATAATAATAGTATGTACTTCATGAGACTATTTTGAAAATGCAATGAGATCAGGTGATACCTTGGAAAGAGCACTTCGTGCATGTGGGTATACAGATGCTGGGACAGGGGACAGGGGACAGGCACCCGGCAGCAGGTAGAAAGGTCTCCCCTCCCCCAGGAGACACCTGTCTTCAGCGTCCAGGGAGCAGAGCTGGGCAGATGGCTGGGGAGCTGGAGACACCAGGTTAAAATGTCTTGCCCAGGGACACCTGGGTGGCTCAGTGGTTGAGCGTCTTCTTTGGCTCAGGGTGTGATCCCGGGGTCCTGGGATCGAGTCCCGCACTGGGCTCCCTGAAAGAAGCCTGCTTCTCCCTCCGTCTATGTCTCTGCCTCTCTCTCTCCCTCTGTTTCTCATGAATAAATAAAATCTTAAAAAAAAAAGTCTTGCCCACTTATAATCTCAAGCCACTGATTAAAGACAGAAAAAGTATAGGAATTAAAAGCTGACACCAGGATTCCTCTGCAAGAAACAACTGCCTTTGTTTAGGGTGTGGGGAGAGGAGAGTTAGAAATACCTTGACAGGTACGTGGGAGGCAGGGCGAGGCTGGGAGGGGCCATGGGAACCTCTGGATGGTGGCTGTCAAACTCTGCTGCACCACAGCCCATGGTCAGAAATACTTCTAGCCCAGTAACCCAATAGCCACGTGTACGGAGTGACCTGCGTGTGCACACTGACACACACGTGCACGCACACACAGGCACACATATGTGCACAGAAAAAAACTAGAAGAGACGGACTAGGGTTTGGGTTTGGAATGTCTGTGGTAGTTTCATCTGGATCTCGAGGGACAGGATGGCCCCTGGTGGCAAGTGGGTTCCGCGTACAAGAACAGAAAGAGACGCTCGGGCTAGCTGTCCCCACTGTCCCCACTCTCCCTCAACCGGGGCTGTGTCTCTGGGTTTCTAACCGTGTGCCGGGCATCTGTATCTGGCAATCTGGGGGGACTCATGTCCGTGGCCCTGCATCTGCGTGGCTCTCCCTGTCCACCCCTGCAGGCCACGGAGGAAGAAGCACAGCTGCCTGTGGCGGGTTTCAGGGTCCGTGCTCTGTGTTTCCAGGATCTTCTGTGTCACAGAAGACTAAGAGATGCCTGGAGAGAACCCTGGCTTCGCTCTGGACTCAGAGAACCTCAGAGTTGGAAAAGACTGTGGAAATACGTTGGCCCAAGAACCTCCTTTTAGAAATGGGGGGACAGGATGAATATTACAGGAGAGCAGAAAAGCTATAGGGAAGGAGAAAGACCACAGAGTCAGAAGTTCTAGAACTTAGCGTCCAATAGTCGTAGAGACCCCTTAGCACTAGAAACACGACAAGTCCAAACTGAGAAGTGCTATAGCATAAAATACACCCCAGATTTCTGAGACTTCATATGCATGAAGAATATAACATGGCTCAACAATTTTTATATTGATTGCATATTAAAATAATTACATTTGGGATATATTGGGTTAAAATATATTAAAATTAACGTTACCTGTTTAGTTTTACTTTTATTTATTTTATTTCATTTATTTATTTGAGACAGAGAGAGGAGAGAGCACGAGCAGAGGGAGGGGCAGAGAGAGAAGCAGACTCCCCACTAAGCAGGGAGCCCGATGCGGAGTTCAACGTGCGGCTCGATGCCAGGACCCTGAGATCATGACCTGAGACGAAGGCAGACACTTAACCAACTGAGCCACCCAGGTGCCCCTATTTTTATGCTTTCAAAATGTGAGTACCCGTTTCTAACGCACTTTCTATTTCCAGGACACACAGACTTAGAATCTCGTACCAGACATTTAACTTCTCCGAGCCTCAATTTTCCCCACAGCACAATGGGTATGATAATGCCTATGTCTTAACTGAGAGAACATAGGAAAGCACTTTTAAATCATAAAGAACTCTTCAAATGAGGGGGTGGGTGGTGGTGGTAATTCAGATTCTGGCCCAGAGAAACGGTTAGAAAGGATAAAGGGTTGGAAAGTTGGACTGTCAGGCAAACACCCACAAGACCTGCCCTGAGAGTAGGCTGGGCACGTGGCTATCGACTCACCACGGTTTTGGTGCTAGAGAATGACCTTCTAGACCATCCCAACCCCATAGACCCATTACCCAGACCAACCGTTCCCAGAACCCTTTCAGCAACTAACTGGTCTATGGGCCAGACCACATTGTTCTCACCTTCCACAAGTCCCAGCTACCCCTCCAGCCTCCTGTGACCTGCGCGCTAGCTCTTTCCAGGGCAGCATGAAGCTTTTCTCCCCAGGACACTCATCCTTAACAGGACCATTTCTCATGAGTGGGATTTCCCAACTCTGCTTTTTCTCTGCTCTTTCGCAGAGACCCAGAGTCCCAAGGGTTCTGAAAAGAGGCCTTGGGGGGACCAGTCCCTTCCTGGGACCATCACCCAGGGCCATCCCTGTTGCAATGGTGGTCTCGTAACAAGCACTTACAAACCTGGTTAGGCAAGCTGCTTTTGCGTGATGGGGCTATCTTGAGTAAACAGCATCCTATGTCCCCTGCCGGTCACTTGCTCAAGACATTGCTGGACATTGCATTAGAGTCACTGACACACAGAGTTTTGAAAATGAAAACAGGCCCTCTGGCTTATGATCAGATAGCATTTAACTCATTCATGATTGCGCCAGGTTTTCCAAGGCCCTGGGGCTACAGAATGGGTACTGCTACGGTGCAGAGGATGGTGGAGACAGTTGGAGACTCAGGCCACCTACGGGATGAATGGGCCAGTTGGGGTCTATATCACCTTGGCCCCAGTAGCTCCCGTGTGTGCCTCTGGGGCTGTTTAGCTCGTTGGGCTAAGTCTGAGACCCAGGGTCAACCCCTATGGGGTTGGGGGAACAAGTGTTGTTCATTCCACTCCATCGGTTTGGCCCCTTATTCTAGAGACTTTTCCTACTGATGGAGATTCTGAGTTGAAAGGAGGGGATAAGACTTATTTCAGGCATCTATTACTACATAAATAACAAGCCCAAAGGGGTGCCAGGGTGGCTCAGCCAGTTAAGCCTCCGACTCTTGGTTTCAGCTCAGGTCATGATCTCAGGGTCGTGAGATTGAGCCCTGTGTCAGGGTCTGTGCTCAGGGGGGAGTCTGCTTGAGATTCTCTCTCTCCCTCTGCCTCTTCCTCTTCCCTTGCTTGTGCTCCCATGGTCTGTCTGTCTCTCTCTCTCTCTCTCTTTCTTTCAAATAAATAAATCTTTCTTTAAAAAAAGAAAAAAAAAAACAGGGGCACCTGGGTGGCTCAATGGTTGAGCCTTTGGCTCAGGGCGTGATCCCAGGGTCCTGGGATCGAGTCCTGCATCAGGCTCCCTCATGGAGCCTACGTCTCCCTCTGCCTCTGTGTGTGTGTCTTAAAAAAAATCAAAAACAAAAACAAAAAAAAAAAACACAGCCCAAAACATAGTGGCATGAAACAATAATGACTAATGATTCCTCACAGTTCTGCTAGTTGGCGAGACAGTTTCTCTGCTGACTGTGTCTGCTCACTCCCTCAGGCCACTGTGTTCAGAGTGTGGTCAGTTGGAATGAAAGGTCCAACACAGCCTTACTCGTGCATCTGGCCACTGGCTGGGGCATCCCAGTTACCTTCCATGGGGCCTTCTAGTCGGCTAAATGGCTTCCTTACGTGGTGGTCTCAGAAGAGCATCCCAAGGGGCGAAGGTGACAGCCACAGGTCACATGGAGACCTGGGCTCCAGAATTCACACAACCTGGTCAACGACACTCACAGGCCAACTCAGGTTCAAGGTGGGGAGGGAGGGGTAGGAGAATAGACTCTGCCTCCTGCCTGGAGTTGCTGCAAATTATGTTTCTCAGCTACCACAGGGTAGACTGAGAGAAAATATAAATGTCTTCATGGAAAACCTCCCCTACCACTAGAACATAATTCGGCAAAGTTATCTTGTCTGAATCAAAAACCAAGACTCCAGGGCGCCTCGGTGGCTCAGTGGTTGAGCATCTGCCTTCGGCTCAGGGCGTGATCCTGGAGTCCCGGGATTGAGTCCCACGTCGGGCTCCCTGCGTGGAGCCTGCTTCTCCCTCTGCCTGTGTCTCTGCCCCTCTCCGTGTGTCTCTCATGAATAAATAAATAACATCTTAAAAAAAAAAAAAACAAGACTCCCAGACTTTTGTCTGCTAGGTGAATGTGTGTGCAAATAAAAGCCGATGGGCTCACGTCGAGTAATACACGAGGTTATACTCAAGTTATAACTTATCACATTGAGTTATTCAGCCCTGGCTGAGCATTAAAGTCACTTGAGAGGCATTTCCAAATCCCAACTCCCTGGACCCCACCCAAGACCTCCGGGATCAGAACTGTCATTAGGGATATGAAGGCAGTAAGGGGGTGCTGGGCCTGGTGATCTGCATTTCCAAGAGCTCTCCCAGTGATTCTGATCCACAACCGGGATAAGCTGGGTTGGCAAACAAGCTTTCTGGGGAATGAGATCAAAGCAGGATAAAATGCTGCCTAGGAGGTCGTTGTGGGTGCCAGGAGAGTCTAACGTGGGTCTGGAGTGAAGAAGATGCAGTCTTTGCTGTCAAATCATAGCTGACACTCACTGCCTGCCAAGGCCCGTCCTATAGACTTTTCATGCATCACCCTATTTGATCTCCACAGCTCCTTGAGACGGGTACTCTCATGAACCCCATTTTACAAATAGGGAAACTGAGGTTCAGAGAGGTTATGGGGTTTGTCCCAAGACACACAACCTGTAAAGATGGAGAAGCGGAATTTGAACCCAGGTCACCTGGCTTCAGAGCCCATACGCTCAACCTCTGGAACACCTGCCTCTCTCAGAGCGCATCAACCAGGACAAAGAGGCTGAAAATCCACGACACCTACATCAGGCCATGAGCACCCCAGGCAGGAAGTAAGTAAATACATAAACAAACAAACAAATAAAGTGCCATGAGTTTGGGGTCTCTGCTTTCTGTGGTATCCTCACTGGGTTTTTAAAATGCAATTAATTAACATATAGTGTATTATTAGTTTCAGAGGTAGAGGTCAGTGATTCCTCAGTCTTTTATAACACCCAGTGCTCGTCACATCATGTGCCCCCCTTCATGCCCATCACCCAGTTACCCCATCCCCCTCCCTCCTTCCCTCCAGCGACCTCCAGTTTGTTTCCTATGGTTAAGAGTCTGTTACAGAGGGGCACCTGGGTGGTTTAGTCGGTGAAATGTCTGCCTCCGGCTCAGGTCATAATCTCAGGGTCCTGGGATCGAGCCCCATGTCAGGCTTCCCATTCGGCAGAGTGTCTGCTTCTCCCTCTCTCTCTGCTTCCTCCCCACCCCCTCATGCTCTGTGTGTGTGTGTGTGTGTGTGTGTGTGTGTGTGTCTCAAATAAATAAATGAAATTTTTTTTTGAAATGTTTTTTTAAAAAAGGAATCTCTTATGGTTTGTCTCCCTCTCTGATGACATCTTGTTTTATTTTTCCCTCCCTTCCTCTATGCTCCTCTGTTTTGTTTCTTAAATTCCACATATGTCATTCACTGTTCTTAAACCAGTGGCTCTCAGCTCTGCACATTAGAATCACCTGGGGAGCTCTTTTAACTAGGGATGCCCTACCTCCAAAGACCTTTTTTTTTTTAAAGATTTTATTTATTCATTCATGAGAGACAGAGAGAGAGGCAGAGACACAGGCAGAGGGAGAAGCAGGCTCCCTGCAGGGAGCCTGACGTGGGACTCGATCCCAGGACCTCGTGATCACGATCTGAGCCTAAGGCAGATGCTCAACCACTGAGCCACCCAGGTGCCCTAACCCCAAAGATCTATCCATCTGCTCTGGGTGGGGCCCACTCATGGGTTGGTTTTTTGTTTTTTGTTTATTTTAATCTCTGCAAGGGAACTCTAGTGCCCAGAGTTGAGAACAAAGGGTCAGAGAATGGCCCATTCCCGGTAGGGAGGATGGTGGCCTCAGTGTCGGCAACACCTGGGATCACCATCTGTCTCGAGCTTCCTAAAACCCAAACAAGCTCAAGCAAAAAGGGGCCTCCGGATCAAGTGGACAGATGTTCCCACAAGATGTTACACCTTGGAGATAAATGGGTAGCTTGGAAATGATGCGGGGCAGAGGGGGCACCCCAGATATTATGATTGAGTTGGTCTGGGCCAGGGTGGGGCACCTGTGTCTCTCATACTCATCCCCCCACGTTGACTATAATGTGTACCCAGTTGGGAACTACTGATCGAGCCCTAGACACTCCCTTGTCAGATGAAGAAAACAAGGCTCGGAGAGAAGTGACTCGCCCATGGTCACACAGCGTGCTTGCTCCAGAGGCAGAACTATAGCCCCAAGCTCTGGCCAGTGCTATCTTCATGCCGTAGCCCCTCAGAGTTTGCAAAAGCATTTCACATAGGTTACCTACTTGGTCTATACCTTGCCACACTCTGTTGCTTCCTGTCACCATCCTCTCATTTCACAGAACATGAACGTGGGGCCCAAAGAAGGAAAGTCACCTGCCCAGAGCCACACAGTAGGAGACCACATAAGAACTCAGGTCTCCTGACTACAGAGCGGGGATACGGACGGTCACCCCTCTAGATGCCCAAGACCAGCCTTCTACCTGTGAAGGTGCACCAGCGAGTGAGGTTCTCCGGAGCCTCCACCCCATGAGCTGAAGGTTTGTACATCCCCCGGGGACAGGCTGTGCAGAAATCTGGTGGACAGTTGCCAGACACCCTGGAAGCTCTGCTCAGTGATCATCCCTTACCCACTGCTCTAAACACACTGAACTTTCTTGCTTATAATTAGTGTTTACATCTATTGCTTCCAAGGTATATTGATGACAAGCCCAGTTTTACCAAAGGGCAGCCTGAAGCTCAGAGACCTTTCAGAACTTTGCCCCAGAACCAAAGCCAGACCCAGACCCAGAACTGGATCTATGGACTCCGAGTCCAGTGCCCAGTCCACCTGAGGCCACACCCTGGGGCCTGGGCCTGGGACCACCCGCTTTGTGCTTCGTGGAAGTTTTGCCCTTTTGCCTGGACAGAGGGACAGGAGCGCACATAACCAGTGGTCAGGGGCGGGGGTTGGGAGGCGGGAGGGCAGGTGCTCCAGTTTGACCAGTTCTGGTTTCTGGTTACTCGTGGCAGGACGTGGCTAATGCTTTCCACCTTCCTTCTTCTATGCACTGCTGTGCTGGGAGTCTGCCCACAGCCCGAGCCGGCCCCCGCTGCCGGCCTGGTATTACCCCATTGCCCAGGGGGGGACGCCGAGGCTCAGAGAGGGCACATGCGACCTGCCCCAAGCCACAAAGCTAGGAAACAGCAGAGCTCAGAGTGACACCCTCAGCTTCTGCCCCTGGCTTCGTCTGATTCTTTCCAGGACCCTCAAAAGGACTCGCCAGCAACTGTGGCCAGGGTCATGCAGGGTCATGCAATGGGTATGACAGTCCAGCCTCTTGACCTCTGACTGGGTCCATCCAGTCTCTCATTTCTGGAATGGAGAAGCAGCCGTTATCCTGCTGAAACCTGCTCCGTGTCAAGTCTGGTAGCTCCAGGTGGCCCAGAGGATGCTTGGTGCCAGAGGGAAGAAGTCAAGTGCTGGCTGCCCACTATTTTAGGGCTTGAGGTGTCCAGAGAGCCAGCTCCCCTGCCTGCCCCTCTCATGATGTCCCAAGAGCCAGTTCTACTACCCTCCCGGGTGGATGATGGGACTAGTCATCAAGGGAGGACAGGGGATGTGGTTGGCACCACGTCCTAAGGGAGCCAGCACCCAGCAAGGCCAGGCTCGGACATCTCAGGAGTATCAACAGCTAACAAGGGCTGAGCGCTATGTGCCCCACATGGCCCTATGCACTCAAAGCCTGGCATCCATCCGGGCCGTGGGGTCACCAGAGCACGTAGATGCTTGCTGCCTCAGAGACGGGGGGGCCAGAGAATCGCTTGGCTGTGGTCAGAGGGTCTGTGGGGTCCAACCACAGTCCTAACCAACCCAGGCCCTGCCCCCCACGCACACTTTCTCAATCTCCGTTTTGCAATCAGTTAGCCTGACCCAGTAAACATCCGCAGCCGGAGCAGAACCCATCTTCCTGACCCTTTTCCATGTGTTTGAGAAAAGAGCTGGGAGTCTGGGGGGAGGAGTTACCCCAGCCATCAGACAGGAAGCCAGGAGGAGGCCGCGGGTATTGGTCGGGCGACACAAAGCCCCAGCCACCTTGCCCAAACTTCCAGACTGGCCCCAAACTCAGGGAAGAAAGGGCATCACCGAAGACGAAAGTGGACAACAAGAGGGACATGCCACTCTTGTTGCCATGGTTTTATTTGGAGGAGCAGGAGGGAGGGTGGTTGTATGTCAAAGTTCAGAGAAGTATTTCTCGCTGCCTCCTGCTTGCTGTGCAACCTTAGGTGAGTCTCTAAACATCTCTGAACCATGTTCCCTTCAGGAAGGTAGTAAATAATCCCGGCCCTCCTCCTGCTTGGATCTTCCTCACAGTGCAGCTGAGGAAACTGAGGCACAGACAGGTTCATTACCTCCAACGAATGCTCTATAAGCACCTACCGGGTCTGTGCTCAGGAGATGGGAGACTTTGGGTGAGCTCAGAAATGAGCAAATGATGTGCCCAGAGTGCCAGGTAGGGAGCCACTGGGACCAGACCTGGCTTTGAAGGCCCCTGCCTTCCAGCAACTGTGAGCTCTGAAGAGAAAGCTGCCTAAGCCAGGCTGGAATCAATCTGTCCGTCATGTGGGCACCATACCCCTTCCCCATGTCTATCCCAGGCTTGGCCTGCTCAAAGGCATTGACACCTGCCCCTCCATAGAGGCTTAACAAATCCTTGTTTGCACGCGTGCAGGAACGGATTGCAACAAGGGGATACGCAGGAAGGGCATTCCAGGCGGAACAAAGTCAGTCAACAAAGGTATGGAGATGGAAAGCCAGAGCCCGCCTGTGTGGCCTCCGCACAGCTTCTCCACTTCTCCCTAAGGGTCTCGGGCCCCTTCCCCCAGAGGATGCTACTGCCCTAAAAAGTCAGGGCCATGGCTAAGGCAAAGCAGAGAGATAAGGTCATTCAGGGCCTAGGCAGAGTGAAGGAATTACAGGGTTCGGTTGACTGCTGCCTCCCTTGCCCTGTGCCAGTCTTCTTGGGCTGTGAGGAGGAGAGCGATACCTAGAATTCCTGAATATGGATCTAGAAGTTTCTCTGAGCCTGACACCAGGGAATTTACACACATATCACATTACCTTTCTGCCGAAAACTTCACTGAGGTTGGTAGGACTTTTTTTAAAATGATTATAGTTACTAATATGAAAGTAATACATGCTGGTTATTTTAAAAGTCCTAATCAGGAAATGAATAAAATAGCAACTTACAGAAAGAAAGGGCCGGGCCCACACCGTCACCACCACCTTCGCCTGATGATGAAAGCAGCAGGTGTATGTGTGTGTGTGTGTGTGTGTGTGTGCTCCTTTGGGCCCTCCTCTCCCCAGCACCATCTCCTGCTCACCTCCACCTGGGGCAGACCCTGACGGTCCCTAACTGGTGCCATAGCACGGCTGCCTCCCTGTGCAGAGCAAGTGGCCCTCTCCCAGCAGCCAGCAGAGCCTTGCGGTTCTGACATTGCTGGAAGCTGTTTTTCCAACAGGGAGTCTCAACTCCTTAGCAAGTCAGGAGACCATGTCAGCGGTTTAGGATTAGCAGTTGTCTATATAAAAGAGAAGATAATAGAAAACCTCATGACTGCCTCATTGGAACTCAGCTATAGCTTTGGCCCAAGGGGAAAACCAAGGCCCAGAGAACAAAAAGGATACCCCAAGGTCACATAGAAGATTAGATCTGGGTCTCTGGGTCAGGACTGCACATCCATTCATTCAGTATTTATCACACCCCTTGTTGTTCCAGGCATCAGGGTGGCTTTGGGTCAAGTAATCGGGTATTTATCAAGAATGATTAATCCTAAATAATATCGCTTGAACTATAAAAAATGCACAAAGTGTCTAAAAATGCCAGGTGAAATCAGCCAGAGAGAGAAAGACAAATCCTGTTTGATCTCACTTCGGTGTGGAAATCTAAAACAAATGAACTCCCGGAAACAGCACAGATTGGTGGTTGCCAGGGTCTGGAGGCGGGGGAATGGGTGCAGGTGACCAAAAGGTGCAAACTTCCAGTTATGAGAAGAAAGTGTTCTGGGGCACTAACGGTCAGCGTGGTGACTACGGCGACCGGCGCCACGTGGTACCCTTGAAAGGTGCTAAGAGAGTAACTCTTAAAAGTTCTTACCAAAAAAAAAAAGAAAAAAGTAACTTTGTGAAGTGACAGATGTACGTAACTGACCTTACCGTGGTGACCATTTTTGCACGACACCCATCAAACCGTCATGTTGCGTGCCTTGAGCTTACACAACGTTGGATGTCAATCCTATCTCATTAAAGCTGGGAGAGAAGGGCTGGAAACCAAGAGAAGCCAACCTCTCCAGGTGACAGATGTGGTCAGCTTCACCAAATGCTCCACGCGGCTCTTCTCCTGAGTCATCTGGCCTCTCTATTCAGACAAGCTATTAAATGCCCTCAATTCTAAGATTCGCTTTTCTCCTTCAAGTTCTGACATTGCGGGAATCAGGGCACCCCTTGCTATCAATATTTGTCCCCACCACGCACACCAACCTTGCCAACAGGTAAATAAAGAAGGACAATCATCATATGGTCTCACTTATACGGCGAATATAAGAAATAGTGAACAGGATAATAAGGAAAAGGGGGGAACAGAGTGGGGAAAATCAGAGAGGGAGACAAACCATGAGAGACTCCTAACTCTGGGAAACAAAGGGTTGCAGAAGGAGAGTGGTAGGGGGTGGGGGGTTGGGGTAACTGGGCGTCAGGCACTGGGGAGGGCACCTGATGGGATGAACACTGGGTGTTATACTGTATGTTGGCAAATTGAATTTAAATTTTAAAATGTAAAAAAAAAAAAAAAGATAAAAGATAAATAAATAGAGGCCCTTACTAAATCAACACAGCATCTTATACTCAATTGGCGGGGCGGGTTTTGGGGTGACAACAGGAGAGAAAGGCTCGGGAAGAGAGGTGGTGGTCCTCAGGCATCTACTGCGGACCAAGCTCTGCGCTTGAAGCTTCACACTTTATCTCATCAAACATCAGGAGCTGGTGGGGGACAGATTTATAAGGGAAGGAGATCCATTTTTCCAGTGTAGCATGATAAAGGACCAGAGCCTGATTCCTGATAAGCAACAGGCTCTCCAGCTGGAAAAGAGGAAAAGCAAAGTTTCCTTCTGTTTACTTTGCACATCCCTCAGCTCCCACCCGCCCTCCTCCCCGCTTCCGCCACCCCCCCACCCCCGAACATCACCGCAGAAATGACAGTCTGGAAAAAAAAAAAAAAAAGAAATGACAGTCTGACCAAATTCAATGTCCTCTCAGAATTTGTAAAAAGCTTTTAACATACGTAAACACAGCAAATGCTTGCCAGTTATGAGTGTTTACAAGAACTGGGAGACAGATCTTTAAATAGGTAGGAGACACAGCACTTGGTTTTCTGAGACGATTCTTTCCAAAGTTTTGCCTCATTTCTGCTTGGCTGACCACGCCACGCTGGACTTGCTGCTGGGCTGGGTTTGCTCACATCTCAATTCTGCTATCTTTGACTAGAAGGTTCCCTGGGCTTTGAGCACCTGCAAAGAATGCAGAGATTCAGGGAAATGAACTGGGTTTGTTTTGATAATTTGTACTCGCTTGCTCACTATAAAGTATGGTGGGTAGCTTTGTCAATGACATGCTAATCTTTGGTTCTCTCTTCCTTCCTTCCTTTCTCTCTTCCTTTCTTTTAATAGGTGTGGCCGATTCCAGCCATAGGGAACAGGAAATAGAGCCTAAACTTTCCCCCCTTCAGAGCCAGAAATATGGTGAAACCAAGATCAAGGGTGAAATGGGACTTGCCTGGCCCTTCTCTGGGATCAAAAGCTCCTCAAGGATGTGGCATTGGCAGTTTTCCTTTCTTTTCTCTACTTCCAGGGGGCTGCATTTCTCTCCTTACCTGGGAGGTGCACCTTTTGATCATTATCAAGCCATCTGTCAGCAGCCACTCTACCTGGCCCCAGAGCTTCCCCTCCCCAGAGGCCCATCTCGCCCTCTCCAGCCACGCCAAGATCCTCCTGGAGACGCGGACTGTCACAGGCAGCAGCTGTGAGGATCCTCCTGGAGACACAGACCGTCACAAGCAGCAACTGTGAGGGACCAGCCACCTCAGGAACTGGCCAGGTCACCTCGGTTTTCCCAGACAGCACATGGATGAGCACACTGAGGGCTGGGTCCCACAGCACCTTCCCACAAGGACTCCCAGAGCCTGATCCTATCTGCCATCTCCCAGTGAAGCAATCCACATAATTAGCCACATTAATACCTGGCCTGTCTGAGGCCGCCTGTCTCAACCCGGGGCCTGGGCGCCTCCTGCAACGAGAGCTTTAATGATTATTCAGCTCCTTTCCAACCAGCTGAGTGTAGAAAAACGGGGTCTTGCTCTGGGATGGCTCCTGAGCACCTTACCAGCCAGGGCAGGCTTTTCTAGAAAGCTGCCCCCTATGAGCCAAAAAAGCAATATTTTGACATGGCAGCCAAAAGGCCAAAACAACCCCAGGGCTTCTGGACCTTGCTTTGGCTCTGGACATTTTTTGTTAACCAGCATCTTTTGAGACTTTTTTTTTATGGGCAAAGCCCTTTTATAGGGGATACTAAACTGCTCTAAGGAAGGTCCCCTGGTGTCCAATTTCCTACTCTTTCATGACATAAGACACATGTATCGGAACAGACAAATGGAGTGGGTAGGGAGCAGGGCTGATGTCTACGCTGATTGAGCAAGGAGGGAAAAGCTGCCCCTCAAAGGTATCACTATCCCCATTTTAAAGGCTCAGATTTGTTAAGCAGGACCAGGACAGGAATGCTCTAAGAGTACTCTGTGTGGCCTGAAGTGATTTGCTTGACCTCTCTGAACCTTCAATCCTGATAAATCCAGGACTAGCTAAGTCACCACCTTAATTTCTCTGCCAACCTCAGAGCAGATAGGTCTGCCTCCAGAGACCACATGGCACCCAGGCTCTCCTGGCTCTTTGAGAATGATGCTGAAAATGGTGCCCACGGCCACTGGACATAGGGAAGGGATGGCTCGGCATTGGGGACAGAGTGTCGGGGGAGGTCACAGGTGATGAGGGACCTTGAAAGGCAGAAAAGGGGGAGGTTTTATGGGTCTTTTATAGGTCTAGGCAACAGAAAAGGCTCTGACATGGAGAAACAGCCAGGGTACGTTTAAGGAAAAGAAAATTAAAGGGAACCTCAGACCTGTGGCTCTGCCTCTCCAAACTCCGAGAATCTTCCTTTTCAGAATTGTCCGCTTGCTAGGAGATGAAGCTTCATTGCTCAGCTATCTGCTCCATTTCTCACGGGGACCCCGGGCCAGTTCCCAAGATATCAGACATGGGTCGTGGATGACCGCATGGACTGAGTTCGAGCCAGGAAAGATTTGCTGGATACCCTGTCATGGGATGTCTCTCCCAGCTGTACCCATCTCCCCTCGACCTTCTGTCTTTCAAAGCCCGTTCCAAATGCTACCCCTGGCAATCCTCCACCCCGCATAGAAGCATGGGCTAGCGGCTCTGCTGTTCAGATCCAGGCGCTACCATTTGGGAGCTATGCACCTCAGTTTCCTAGTCTGTAAAACGGGGAGTATCACAAAGGTTCGTGGTGACAATTCAGTAAGTCTAATAGGCATATCATCTCGAGAATAACACCTCACACTCACACCTCATAAGTACCGCAACAGCATGAGCAATGGCTAATTATTGCGTGTGCTTTTCTTTTATTCCCTCTTCTGGGAATCACTGCATTTCTGCATTAGCATAACGCCCTTTCCAGAAGGTGCCAGAAAAGATGGGTTAAGCCACGGATGTGACTTGAATGGGAAAGCCAGAGGCAGCGTTGCATAGAGTTTTGTGCGTGGGTCTCGGAGCCCCACAGCCTGCGCGTGATTTCCAGCTCTGCAGCTGACGAAGGGTGGCTTTGGCAAGTAACCTAGCCTCGGTTCCCTTACCTGTAACATAGAGATTAAAATAGCTCCCACCCAAAAGGATTCCTGTGCAGGTAAGCAAGGTTAGGCCCCCGAAGACTTCATGGGAAGGCGGGTCCCGGGGCCCAGGAAGGGCTGCTCTTGCTCCGTTTGCACACGCACTTGCGCTCTGAGGGCTCAGCACCCCGGGCTGGTGCTACGGAGAAGAAAATGAAGAAAGAGGCCAGTGGGGATGACTTCTTCATTCCCCCAACACCCAGACAAAAATCTCCTTCCCTCAGTCAGCCGGGTAGCTGTGGGAGGGGTAGCCTTAGTGTACGGAGGACAAAAGTCCTTGCGCTGCCAAGGACTCTGTGTGTGGCCTTGGGCAGGTCACCGCATATTCCCAAACCACAGTCGCTGGTAAAAGGCTCCACCAATTAAGTCATTCACATAATTAGACTACCTGGGCCTGCCCCAAAGGAAATAGCCAGAGAAGTTCCTGAAGCCTTGGTCATTCTACAAGCATGTATTGATCACTACTGTGTCCCGCCCTGGGCTGGATGCTGGACATGCAGGGCTGCGCAGGGGGCCTTCTAGAAGTTCCCAATCTTGGACACCTGGGTGGCTCAGTGGTTGAGCATCTGCCTTTGGCTCGGGTCATGATCCTAGAGTCCTGGGATCCAGTCCCACACTGGGATCCCTGCAGGGAGCCTGCTTCTCCCTCTGCCTGTGTCTCTGCCTCTTCTTTGTGTCTCTCGTGAATAAATAAATAAAACCTTTAAAAAAAAAAAAAAAGCTCCACTGAAGATGCTGAAAGGCCAACACACATGGAGTACTTGCTGCAGAAGGGCACTAAGCGAGGAGCCACTCAGACATAACTCCCACTGGCAGGAACTCAGGCATGGGACATGCCTCTCTTTCTTCCTGGCTACCTCTCTCCATGTTGAGTACGATGGCCATCATGGCCATTTTACAGCTGCAGACACTGAGGCTCAGAGTCACAGAGCTAATCAACTGCTCCAAGAGAGGGGAGCACAAAGGAGCACCCTAGCAGGAGCAGAGAGGGTTTGTTCAGAAGAGAAGGCTTCCTGGAGGAGGTGATGTCTGCATCTTAAAATGTAAGGAGTCAGCAAAGGGGCAGATGTACACAAAGAAGGAACAGCAGGGGCCAGAACCAGGGGAACAAAGAGGCTACAAACAATACAAAAGGGATATGCAAACGTAGAGCACGAAGATAGAGATCAGGGGGCTAAAGGCTCTGCTGCCGAGCTAAGAACTGGGGGGTTTATGCAGAAGGCCATGAGGGCCCATGGGAGGATTGTAAACTAGAGAAAGACAGGATTGGATTTATAATTGTGGAAGCTCTGCTCACCGGCCCCCCCAACATCCAGGCTTCCTTGGACTCCCATCCCCAAGAGAGAGTCCGCAGTAGGCTAGGGGCACCTCTCAGTGAAGGGCCCCGTTCCCTTATGCCACCGTGGCCAGCCCATTCCTTTGACTCCACGCCACACACTGGCCAAGCAGCTTTATCTCTCAGAACCACAATTTCTTCATCTGCATCGTAAGGTAACAGCAGCCCTGTGGTTGCTCTTACGAGCAGCAGCCTGGGATTGCGTCTGTAAATGCCTTACTCTGGCGCCCAGCCCACTGGACAAGCTCCATCAAGGAGGTTCCTTCCCTTCTTTCCCTGAGATGCATCCTGCTTATTCCTCAGCTGAAAGTAAGCAATTCACAGGCATCAATCCATGATCGATGGATCGGTTGGACCTTTATTATTTTCCACATGGAGTAGTTTTGACTACTCAGGAGCAACCCTGAAGACCTCTGACATGCAGTGGTTTGGAATTTAGCTGGAGGCCTGGCTTCGGATGGCAGAAGCAATAAAGCTGGTAGATGAGCAAGTCTTCTAGCTAGTGAGAGAGTCTCATCATATGATTCAGGTGGACACTGAGCTCCCATCACAAAGAGGCCCCAAAATGCAATGGTTTACCCGATACTGAGGTTCTCTTTCATGAGACAGACCCGAGATGAGCCATCCAGGTCTTCGTTGAGGCTCTGCTCCACATGGTCATTCAGGGACCAGGTTCCCACATCTGGTTTCTTCACCATTCCCTGGGCTGGAATATCATTGCTGTCTGCATGCCAGAAGTTGTGCTACTATCATGGCTGGCTTCCAGTTGTCAGAACAAGGGAGAAGGTTTGCCCAATGACAGAAGTCTCAGCCCTGCAGGTGGCACACATAACTCCCACTGGCAAGAACTCAGGCATGGGGCATGCCTAACTGCTGAGATGTTGAGAATGCAGTCTAAGTGTCCATCCACAAGCCCAGCTACAACTCTGAAAATAAGAAAAGCAGAAGACTGGATTTTTGGTAACCAACTCGCAGGTAACAACTGCCTCAGTGGCTGCCATCAACCATCCACAGGATACAAGACTTTTTTTTTTTAAGATTTTATTTATTTATTCATGAAAGACACACACAGAGAGAGAGAGAGAGGCAGACACACAGGCAGAAGGAGAAGCAGGCTCCATGCAGGGAGCCTGATGTGGGACTCGATCCTGGGACTCCAGGATCACACCCTGGGGCGAAGGCAGGCGCTAAACCACTGAGCCATCCAGGGATCCCGGATACGAGACTTTGTTGTAAGTCACCATAGATGGTTCTCAGATACATTTGATTGACCCAACACAGGGGTTCACAATCTGGGGGACTCGATGGGCCATTAGGCAGAGTATGTTCTTTCCAGTTCAGCCACAGAGCTCACCGCTCCCAATTTCTATAACGCCGGCCAAATTGGCATAGTTGTCTCATATTCTTGGCCACTGTAGGCATTTGAACCTGGAGGCCTTGTTCTATAATATCACTTATAATAATAATTACTGAGGCTGGGAAATATTATTGAAAAGTTATGCCTGAGATGCATCCCAACCATCTTACCACTTACCACATTCTATTACATGCCGTATCTTTTTATTCCTATTTGCTTTTTATTTCCATCTCCTGTTCACCAAACTCATGCTCTTCTCTTCATCCTTAGCACACGGCTAAACTAGACTATATTTTCCAGCCTCCCCTGCAGTGAGATGTGACCATGTGACTGAGTTGTCTCCAGTGCAGTGAATAGAGGTGATGCTGAAGCCTGTCCCATAAAACCTCCATAAAGTCTTTAACAACTGGTGGAATGAGTGGCTGAAATGAGCCCCAGGGTGACCTTAAAAGCTATGTATTTAAGATGGCAAAGCCACTGAATGCTAGTGTCCCCGAATGACTGCATGGAGCACAGTCCCCACCAACCTGGAACCATCTTAGACTGTTATGTAACAGAAAACACCTTTCCTTTTTTTCTTTTTTTAAGATTTTATTTATTTATTCATGAGAGACACACACAGAAAGAGAGAGAAAGAGAGAGAGAGAGAGGCAGAGACGAGGCAGAGGGAAAACCAGGCTCCATGCAGGGAGCCCAATGTGGGACTCAATCCCGACACTCTGGGATCACACCCTGAGCTGAAGGCAGACACTCAACTGCTGAGCCACCCAGGCATCCCACAATCATCTTTCTTGATCCATTATACATTTGAGGTCTATTTGTTACAGCAGCTAGTCTACCCTAACCAACACACTCCATTTTATAAATACAGCAACAGACGCATTGAGAGGTCAAGACAACTGTTCCTTGTCACAAGGATAATATGTGGGACTCGGATTCAAACCCACTGATTCCAAAGCCTAGACTCAAAATAATTCTTGTGATTTATTTTTTAGGCAGGTTTATTAAGGTATTAGTTACAGCAATAAAATTGATCCTTTTAAGAGCAACGTTTCCTAACTTTTGATGAATGCAGTCATATACCCCTCTGCATGATCAAGATATAGAACATTTCTGTCATCTCCAGAAAGGTCTCCTGTGCTTTTAGGCAGCCCCTGGCAACCACTGACCTGACCTTTGTCTCTATACTTTTAGAATCACATAGTATGTGTATATGGCCTTTCAGGTCTGGCTTCTTTCACTAAACATAATGATTTTTGGGGGGGATCCCTGGGTGGCACAGCGGTTTAGCGCCTGCCTTTGGCCCAAGGCACGATCCTAGAGACCCGGGATCAAGTCCCATGTCGGGCTCCCGGTGCATGGTGCCTGCTTCTCCCTCTGCCTATGTCTCTGCCTCTCTCTCTCTCTCACTGTGTGCCTATCATAAATAAATTTTAAAAATTAAAAAAATAAGTTAAAAAAATAAAAAATGATTTTTTTAAGTTTTTTTGTTTTTGTTTTTGTTTTTGTTTTTGTTTTTGAGAGAGAGAGAAAGAGAATGTGAACAGGGTGGAAGGGGGAGAAGGGCAGAGAGAGGGAAAGAGAATCCTTAAGCAAACTCCCCATTAAGTACAGAGCCTGACATGGGGCTCGATCCCAGGACCCCGACATGATCTGAGCCAAAATCAAGAGTTGGACACTCAACTGACTGAGCCACCCAGGTGTCCCACTAAGCATAATAATTTTAAGATTCACTCATGTTATTGCATATATCAGTACTTACTTTTTTTCCGAGTAGTATTCCAGTGCATGAAGGTACCATTATTTATTTGTCCGTTCACTAGCTGATGAACATCTGGGTTGGCTCCAGGCTGGAGCTATTACAAGTAAAGTTGCTATAAACATTCACATGCAGGTATATGTATGGACTTCTATTTTCATTTCTCTAGGGATTGATGGGTCATACAGAAAGTATATGTTTAACCTGACAAAAAAAAACTGCAACTGTTTTCCAAAGTAGTCTCCGAGATTTTGGCAGCGTCAAAAGTGAAAAATGAAACTTTTGTCATGACCAAAAACCCAAACCAAAGACTTTGAAGACTAGGAAGACAGTGTTAAAAGGTGTCTACAAGGTGCTGTGGCTCCAAAAGCAATACAAGCGCATCCCTAGAAAGAATAAGCTTTAGTATTATACCACCATCAAATTCTACCAACCGCGAAGTTGGCCATGATGATCAAGTCACACTGGTGTTCATCATGGACACCAAGGTCAACAAACACCAGGTCAAACAGGGGTGAAGAAGCTCTGCAACCTTGACTGGCCAAAGCCAGTACTCTAACCAGTCCTCATGGTGAGAAGGCACATATTTGATCCATGACTACAATACTTTGGGTGTTGCCAAAAAATTGAGATCATTTAAACTGAGCCCAGTTGGCTAATTCTAAATATATTAACTTTTTTCTCTTTTTTTTTAAGATTCTATTTATTTATTTATTTGAGAGAGGGAGATAGTGGGAGCACAAGGCGGATGGGGCAGCGGGGAGATGCAGGCTCCCCACTGACAGGAAGCCTGATGTGGAGCTTGATCCCAAGATGCTGGGATCATGACCTGAGCTGAAGGTAGATACTCAATTGACTGAGCCATCCCGACGCCCCTTTTTTTTTTACCATCTTAAAAAAAAGTAGTTATCCCATTCTGTCTTCCCCTCAGCAATGTGCATGAGTTCTAGTTGCTCTGAATCCTCCCCAGTAGTTGGCATTATCAGCCTTTTTAATTTTAGTCATTCCAGTGTCTATGTACTAATATCCCACTATGATTTTAATTTACATTTTTCTGATGACTGATAACACCAAGCATCTTTTCACAGACTTATTGGCCATTCATATATATTCTCTGGTAGTGTTTATAAAAAGAAAAAATCTTTTGACCATTTCTTACTTGAATTGTTTATCTTGCAAATATTTCCTCCCCGCTTACGGCTTGACGTCGTACTTCCTTAACAATGTCTTCCCAAAAGCATTAAGTTTTCATTTTGGTGAAGTAAAATTAATCATTTTTTTCTTTTGTGGTTTGAGTTTGTTGTGCTGAGTTTTATCTTTTAATGATTTAGAATTGTGTTTATGCCTCGCCTAGAGAGAGCTTTCTTTGCGGGATGACACTGGATGATTTTAGGTTTCATTTACACATCAACATTACTTTGGCGGGGGGGTTTACTGGGTTTTCATTTGGGGCATTGTGACTTTTTGAAATTTCTGTTGATGTCAAGGGTCACCAAATGAGAAAGAGAAAAGTAAGGCAATTTGAAAAGGCAGCTCAGAAGTTTTGTGAGCCCGAGACTCTCTTGGCAGAAGCCTGCTGCAAAAAATAACAGAGGAAGGAGTCTTGCCAAATGAGTAGGAGAATGTGACAGACAAGATCCATGGGACTGGCACTAGTCATCTTAAACCTGTGGACAGGCCAACCCCCAACCTGGGCTTGTCCAAGAGAAAACTATTCTACTGCTTAACTGGACTCCCACAAGGGCCATTTATTGCCTCCCATGGTGGGCAGACTTTCATAACCAAAGCACAAAGCTCCTTGCAAATGGCCCTTCCTTACCCCGTGGTTACAACCAGCCAGGTAATTCTGGAACAATCTGACTCCCAGCTTCCCAGGAAAGGACAAGAGTAGATCACATATTTTCCATGGCTTTCTCAGTGTCCCGCTGGCCTTGGGGCTCACTGGTGCCAGCCCGAGGTATTTCAGGGTTGACATCGCATGATATTACATGGCTGCTAGCACCCAAGCCTCCAACTGCTGACCCAGTCTAATTCGAGACCGTGTCCGTGCCTGCTGCTGGTTTATGGGCCCATTCTGCAGCTCCAAGATGACATAAAAGGTCACCTGGTCTGGACTAATTGGATTTAAAAGGCCATCCATCCAAATCTGGATTTTTCCAGAGAGAGCTACCTGGTATCATGAGAAGAGTGCTTTCACTTTGGTGTCAGGAAGCTTGAGCTTGATTAAAGCCTGGCCACACCACTTCTTAGCTGTGTGACCAACAGTCATTCTACCTCTCTGGTCCTCCGTTTCCCCATCTATAAACCAGGGATTAATAAAATAACAAAGGGGTACATGGGATGACACAAAAAGTGCTCTACACAGGTAGTCCCTGGCATATAGTGAGGCTCTCACGCAGGCACCTTTCCTCTTCTTCTACCTACAAATAGTTTGAGAGCAAGTCCATGAAGTAAACAGCTGGGGTTAATGTGGGCATGCACAGGTTTCTCAACATCTGTGCATCTCAACTTCCATGTTGGCAGAGAATGCTCTGAACCAGAGAGACCTGGAGCTGGAACTATCGATCTGGACGACATCACCAAACGGAATTAGAAGCAATCATTCAGGTGGAGCGAGAAAAAAAGAGTGGACATGGTGGACACACCAGCTTACAAGGGTCAGCTGGAGAGAGGAGATGACAGCTGAGGACCACAAAGGGTGGCTTTGGTGACCAGGAGAATGGGGACACCACAGAGGACCAAGGAAGAGACGATCCAGCACACGGTCAGGGCGCTTGGCTTTGGGGAAGTCTAGTATCTCAGGATAAGTGATGGGGGATGAAGGTGGTGGAAACTCTGAGGTAGTCAGGTGCATGAGTTCAGCGTACAGGGACAGAAAAAGGACAACAGTTCAAAAGCTAAAGCCAGTGGGGTCAAGTGATAATGTCAAGACAGGGAAGATCTTGGCACGTTAATACATTGCTGGAAGAAAAGGAGTCAGGACAGTGACAGAGAACCATTAGGAACCAGGAGTTTTGCTGGATCCTTGCATGGAAGCCAACGTCCCGGCCACGGTGGTGTTTGGTACAGTCTTTTGCAGGGGCTGTTGGATGAGCTTGCACAACTTTGACCCGTGAGTGATAGCGAGCGAGGTCAGGGAGGTAAACAGCTCTAGTGAGCGTGTGACACAGCGCTGGCCCCGGAGGGGATCAGGCAATGCACAGGACTCCTCCTGATGTCCCAGCCTCTAGCAGTGCGCTCAGAGCAGGGGATCAGAGAGTTGGAGAATCACTACAGGGGCCACGTGATTCTCAAAGAAGAGTGAGGATGAAGGCCAGTCAGGAGGGTGGGTACTCTCTCAATTCTCTCCTGGGACCCGTGAAACACCACAGGGGCCGGGGAGGGGCAGCAGCATCAGGAGAGGAGCAGAGATCCTAAGACCAGAGCCAAAAGCTGGACCCCCACCCCCAGGGTTCCACGGCCACAGTGGCTTTTATGGTACCTGTCTTGTCCTTTGTGAAGTGCTTTCACTGACATTATCTGAATTTGGGAAGAATCGGTCCCATTTTTACCGAATTGAGAAACCATTTCTGAAAAGTTCAGTGGCCTGTTCAAAGTCATGCAGCTGGGGATGGCAGGACTGGGACCAAGCCCCCCATTTCTGTGATTCATGGTCCATCCCCCCACGCAGGGAACTTCTGAAATCAACCCCAGCAAACCCACACTTCTTAAGCACCTTGCATGCTAGGTGCCGCGCAAAGGCACAAACGACAGATTTCCTGAGTGGTAGAGGCGTTGGCTCTTGGCCCAGCTCCCACCCCACATTTCTTTGTCACTACAGAACTCCTATTTCACTTGGGGGAACAATATACCTTTGGAATAAACCAGACGTGACAATCCTGCTTCCCAGTGTCCTCACAACTCAGGGGTCGTAACATGACCCAGTTCCGGCCAATGAGCTCTAAGGAGCAATCTGCCAGGTGGGGTTTCTGGGAAGATCTGCTTTCTTGATAAAAATGGACAGACTCAGCTATCTCTCCCAGTTCTTCTGCTTCACTATGCTCCTTCCCCTGCCTTGCTTGTGACCTGAGCCCTGGGGATTCACTTATGACCCAAGGCCTGGGGATGGTGACCGTGCATTCTGTAATCATGAGCCCACCAAGATATGGAAAATGAAAAAGGCGAAAAGCTCACCTCTCTGGCAGCACCATGGAGCACTGAACTAATGCCAGCACCCCCCCACCTCCAGACTTCGAGCCTTGTAAGAAAAGAAAGCCCATCTATTTGCCTCAGCCACCGTCACCAGACATTTTATTGCCTGCAGATAAATACATTCCTAATTCACAAATAGGCCCACTCCAGGAAGGAGGCAAGCCTTGAAGCTAAAATCAATAATCCAATTCAATTATATATTTGTGTATTTACTGATTCCTAGGTACAATGGTTAATTCTATGTGTCTGCTTGATTGGGCCACAGATATTTGGTCAAATATTATTCTGGCTGTTTCCGTGAGGATGTTTTCAGAAGAAATTAATGTGTAACAAACTAAAGCAGATTGCCCTTCCTAATGTGGTGGGCCTCACCCAATCAGTTGAAGGCCTGAATAGTACAAAGCATTGATCATCTCCTAATACAAGGAAATTCCTCCTGCTTGACTGCCTTCATCAGACATCAACTTTTTTCCTGCTTTCAAACTCAAACTGAAACATCAGCTCTTTTTGGGTCTCGAGCCTGCTAGTCTTTGGACAGGCACCACCCCATCTACTCTGCTGGTTCTCAAGACTCTGGACTCAGGCTAGAACAGCGTCATCAGCTTTCCTGGTTCTCCAGCTTGCCAACTGCAGATCTAGGAACTTGTCATCCTCCATAATCATGTGAGCCAAATCCAATAAATAAAAGATAGATAGATAGATAGATAGATAGATAGATAGATAGATAGATGATAGATAGATAGATAATAGATAAATTCTATTGGTTCTGTTTCTCTGGAAAACCATGGTTAATCTCAGCTCCTTTATTTCCTACACCAAACTGTATATAAGTGGTAAGAGCAGCTATATTCATATTAGCCCAGAAATGGAAAATAACTCATATGTCCATCAACAGGGGATAGAGAAACAAATTATGTTCTATCCATACGATGAAATTCTACTAAGGCAATAAAAAGGAGCCACTGCTGGTACACACAAGAACATGGATAAATCTTAAAAGCATTATACCCAGTGGACAAAGCCAGATGCAAAAGACCACTCACTATATGATTCCATTTATACGGAACTCTAGAAAAAGGTGGATCTGATGTCTAGTGGCTGAGAGCATATCAGTGGTAGCTGGGACCGGACAAGAGAATGTTGGGGTGATAGAAGTGTGTTTCATGGCATCGTTATGGTGGTAGTTACATGGGTGTATACATTTGTGAAACTCATCAAACTGTATACTTAAAACGGATGCATTTTATTTAGGTAAATTTCACCTCATTAAAATTGAAAATGCAAAAAAAAAAACCCATATATTTTTTATTTTGAAGTGAGTCACAGAGGTGGCTATACTCCAAATATATATAAAGAAAGAAATGGAGGAAAGAAATACTGACCATAAGATGAAGCCAGGAGGAAGTCAACTCACCAAGCTCACGTGAATCACTCGACTGTGAGAAGCTGCGAATCCGGGCTGAGCTTCCCGGTAGGCAAAGCAGAAAAAGAAAAAGAGAAAGAAAAAGAAAAAGAAAAAGAAAAAGGAAAAGAAAAAGAAAAAGAAAAAGAAAAAGGAAAAGGAAAAGAAAAAGAAAAAGAAAAAGAAAAAGAAAAAGAAAAAGAAAAAGAAAAAGAAAAAGAAAAAGAAAAAGAAAAAGAAAAAGAAAAAGAAAGGTTCACGGGCTTTCCTGTGTCCATAAGAGAACATCACAGTGCTCATAAAATAAAGTTGCATCACAGAGAGATGATGGCTTGGAAGTGTCTTGGGAACAGAAGAGAAGGAAGTGACTAATGTTGTTTGGGAAAACCAGGAAATGCTCCAGAGGTGAGGGTAGGGAAAAGAAATAGCTAATGCTGGCTGTTTGAGGAGTGTGGATGTACGAGGAGTGGCACCGGGCTCCTGAATGGGAAACAATCAGCTTAACTCATTTCCTAGATGCCCTTCAACTCCAAAGAGGTCGTGGTCTCAGGAAGCAGGAAGAAGGCTGGGGCGGGGGCCTGTGTCTCTGCAGGGCCAAGGGGAAGAACAGTTGCCCCAGAGCCAGGGGAGGAATGTCATTTCTTTTCCCACCAGTTTGCCACGATTCATCCACACCAGGGTCAGACCCCTTCTGGACTTGGTCTGGAAGGCCTTTTTACCCCCGGTCAACACTACCCCTGGAGGGGTGGCAGGGGTCCCCAAGAGAGCATAGCTCTGCTGGGGAGGAGGGGAGCATTACTAGGCCACACAGAGCACTTCAGGATTTTAGCCACCACTCTGGCTGGATCGTGCTCAATTATCAGCTGTGGGTCGTCCCTGCCCACACGGATGACCTCTCCTCCCAGCTGTGTTCCGCAGTCCGAGTCATGCCTGATTATCACCAGCTAATGAGAATTCCTGGCCTTGGTCAACTGCCCACACTCAGGAATTTGCTATTCATGAGAAATGTCAACTTTACGAAAACGAGTCCTGTGTGTCAGCTCTTTTTCCCACATTCAGGGTTTACAGCTGACAGGATTTCGTTTCACATGATTTGCTGATGGGGAAGAGGCCGTAATCCAGGAAACTGCTCTGACAAATCATCCCTGGGCCAGCAGAGCATTCTGGAACATTCTTTTTATTTGCCCCCTTAGAAGCCATCTGGAAAGGGAAACCTTGGGATTTAAACGAGGCTAGAGGAGAAGACGTGACGCCTAAAGGGATAGGAGGGCTGTACCATCAGGACACCCGCCCCACGTCCCTTTCTGCTGGGGTACACGCAGAACAGCTCCCACTCGGAGAGGGAAGCTCAGACTTCCATGCAAATCCCAGCACCCGGCAGGGACAAGAGCTGCTCCTCAGCACTAGGACATTCCACGAGGTGACCTTACTTCTCATTCATTCATAGGTTTGAAACTATAAAGTCATTGCTACCGAAGACAACAACCTGCTTTCTGACACTGGGCGGTCGATGGGGACCATTCAACAAAGCGCCAGCCCCTCAGACAGCATATCTGTTCCACGTCTGGCCACGTGATTTTCTTTTTTCCCCTAATCTGACTCCTGGAGTAACAGAGGACTGATTTCCTTAGTGCTAAGGCCCACCTGTAGACCTCCAGCTGGGGCTGTCCAGAGGAGGCATGTGCTCGGCCACGAGGCTGGGAAGGGCTACTCCATTGGGGGACCTTCCTTAAACGCAGAAACCCTGGATTGTAGGACGTCTGATGTGATCATTCTGGATGGAGCAAAGCACAGGAAATACTAAAGCTGTACAAACAGAGAGAACAGGAGGGCTGGGCTCCCACCGGCCCCTGCCCCACCCCCACGCCCAAGCAGTGCCAGGTCTCCCCAAGGGCCCATCCGGCCCCTGCCAGTTTCCCAAAGAACAGGAGCTATCAGAGTCAACCATACCCCGACCACTGCGTTTGTATGGCACCTCATGGTCTACTAGGGCTCTCCACCCAGAAAAAGGCCCCAAGTCACACAGTTAGTCGAGGGGGAAATGCCTGATGGCCAACTGCTTGGGCTTTGCAGTCAGGAATCTCTCTGAAATCTTAGCCGGCTGCCTTCAGCTTGCTCACTCGCTGGCTCCTTGGAGCTCCCTTCCTCTTCTGCAGGATGGAGCGCCTTCCGGGAACAAGGTCCCAGGGCCACCCTGCCAGGCGTCACAGCTCAACCAGCTTGCCTGTTGAAGGACTCTGGGCAGGTTATTTAATATCTCTGTGCCTTAACTTTCCCCATCCGTAAAATGGGAAGGACAGTGGTACCCACCGCGCACACAACGTGGGTAACGCTCACAAACAAACGTGGAGAGAAAGAAGCCAGACGCAAAGGCCCACACTGGATGATTCATTTATTTGATGTTCAAAAACAGTCCAACTGCTTAACGAGTCTGGGGTTTTCTTGTAGGGTGCTGAAAACGCTTTGGAACTAGACAGAGGTGATGGTTGCATAACACTGAGAATGTACTAAATACCACTACACTGTTTATTTTAAAACAGTTAAGGAGGTGGGGGTGGCGCCTGACTGGCTCAGTCAGTAGAGCATGCGACTCTTGATCTCGGGGTTGTGAGTTCAAGCCTCATCTTGGGTGTAGAGATTACTTAGCAATAAAAATCTTTAAAAATAAACAAACAAATAAAATGGTTAATTTTGTTATGCGACTCTCACCTTAATAAAATTTTATTTATTTACTTACTTACTTATTCAATGGGCCAGACTCACGTGCAGGCTAGAAGTTAAAAGAGTGGTTACTTGAGGTTGGGGAGAAGATGGTAATAACTGGGATGGGACACAAGGGAGCCTTCTGCGAGATGCTCTGTATCTTAATCTAGGTGGTGGGTGGTCAAGTGAGTAAAAACTAATCCAGTTCCATGCTTGAGACTTACACACTTGGAGGGTTGTTGTAATAACGAAATGAGGTAATCCATCGCAAGCTCTTATTTTTTTAAAGATTTTATTTATTTATTTTTTCATGACAGACACAGAGAGAGAAGCAGAGACATAGGCAGAGGGAGAAGCAGGCTCCATGCAGGGAGCCGGATGTGGGACCCAATCCCGGGACCTTGGGATCATGACCTGAGCTGAAGGCAGACGTCCAACCATTGAGCCACCCAAGCATCCCAATGGCAAGCTCTTTAAATCAGCCCTGGCACATAAGTGCTCAATATTCTTTTTTTTTTTTTTTTAAGATTCATTTATTTTGAGAAAGAGAGAAAGTGTATGTGCACAAGCAGGGGAGGAGCAGAGGGAGAGAGAGAGAATCCACAA